>NW_026136705.1:10449651-11049651 GCF_905237075.1 Dicentrarchus labrax | reverse complement strand
GGCGTCTGTTCGCTGCACACACTGCAGATCTGCATGTTAGCGGGTAGACAAAATAAATAACGAACAAATGAGTACACTTAGAGGCAGCTCATACATGTGTGAAAACCAGGAAGTGCGTGCTATCACTTCCGGTTGTGCAATGGGTTCTTCAGAATAAAAGCAGGTATATTTACCTAAAAATCACCCAGTATACCAACAGTTGTAAAATCCCATATACTGGCAAGTATTTGCGAGCCTCTTGTATTCGTCATATATTTATGTAATGTGATCACTGCAGGGTACTTTCCACAATCTGCAGATATGTTGTATTGTCTGCTTAGTTCTCACAAAAAACAACAACAAAAGAAAAAAAAATCTCTCTCTGGGCTGCAGGCCATATCCTTGAGCATTTCTGAAAGCACTGCTGTTTGGCCTTGGTGCCTGGATGTGCGTGCAGCAGGCTCTCATTCCCCCTGAGAAAACACTTGACACTGACAGGAGGGGGGGAGGAGGAGGAGGAGGAGGAGGAAGACACATTCTGCTTTTGCAGAAATTGTAAAAGCAAAACAGAGACAAACGTGTTATGCAGCCTACTTAACACTAACACAACTGAACTGTCTTTATTATCAGTTATGAGGGATAGAAAACAAAACAATCCAAGGTGGTTTACTTAACATCAGTTTTTATTGAATCAAAATACAATAAAATATCTTAAGCACCCACAGAAATGACTATGTATGTTTATCAAGCATAAACCACTGACCTAGCTCAACACAAACTATTCTTGCACAGCTGTAACTTGAGAGCAGGAGGTCTTGTTACAGGGTAGAGAATGGGATGGAGAACTGTTTCATCACTGATTAAAGGACATATTTGCGTTGTCACAGCAATCCATTCACTGGGTCAGGGAAGGCAGAGACACTTGGCCACGATCAACATCAGAAATCCAACTTGCGTTCAGATCTGTGGGGAAATCAGAATGAAATGGTCACCACAGTCACGTCCTGCAATGTAAACGAGTATATCACCTGCAGATTGTTTTCTCAATTAATCACTTGGTCTATAAAATGTCACTAAATAGTGAAATATGCCCATCGACATGTGGATGTCAACATGTACAACAACAACAACAACAACAACAACAACAACCACCTATTCCTCTTGTTTGTTTTATCTGAATAACCATCTAAAAGTCACAGATATTCAATGTACAGTGAAAAACAGAAAATCCTCACTTTTGAGAAGCTGGAACGAGCAAATGTTTGGCATTAAAACACTACTTGTAATATGTGTATTTTTTCAGCTTTTTTATACTGTGCCTGAGTTATGGTGACAACTGCTCACATTTTAAGGCATCAGAATATCCTATCACTTATTCCACCTATGGAAAAAATGCTTTATTATGATACAAACAGAATAAGTGGGGCAAAAACATTACAGAGGAAATGCTTGATCCATATGGCAGAGTGACCTAATATGTAGAGCTGAGCTAACTTGAATTTTCAAGCACAGATTACAGTGATCCTGATCACAAAGCCAGGCGTTGTTTACCTCATATTTATGGGTGTCAACTGCTTGACTAATCGCCACGATCTCGTTATGTAAATATCCAAGAAGCAAGAGGTAGTGTTTGTTTTTTTTTCCTAACACAATGGCCGACTGTTGAATAAATACGAATTTCTCAACTATGTATAAACACAACAGATGCACATTGTTACCCGTAAACACCGAGGAAAGCCATCAGGACGACGAGCTCTTGGTTCTCCTGCGTTTCATTTCGCTGTTGTGAAATTTTTCTGCTATCTTCCTCTCGTGTCCTGCGGGGCAATGGCGGTTTGTGTTGAGCTCGATCTCCCTCTTGGTTCGCCCCTTGCCGCAGGCATGACACGAGTATTCGAGTAGATTGTAATAGTCATATTGATCGTAATGTGCTTCCTCGAAAGAAACAAATCTTTCCATGTCTGTCGCCATTTGGGAACGAAATGCAGCAGTTTGCAGGACAAGAGTCTCAGAGCGAGTAAACAGATGATGTCACCCTGTGTTTATATACATGAAGTCACGTGATAGCCCGTCTGTGTCACTTGGTGGTTTTGACTGTGGAGATTTTGATAATTTGCTTTAATAACTTTATTGTGTAGGTTATTTAGGAAACATTGCTGTTTATGATTTTATTTTAATAATAATTTGTTATTTCACTTGGTATGTATTTTTGTATGTGACAAAGATTGGATCTTTTTGTTTGTTTTATTTTCTTGTGTTGTGAATAATTAAAAAAAAAGTGTGTGTTATGTGTTTGTATATCAACTTAAACATTCATATCAAAACCATGTTATAAATTAAAATGGTTGTCATAACAATGTTGCTAACGCGCCATTATCTAGTAAGAAAGTAAGTTTAGGAAGCTTTAGTGTCTGCAATGTGGTTGAGATGTGGAAATGTAAATATAAATAATAAATTATTGTGAATATGGTTAATGTGGCTTTACACTGCACATTGAGAGGTTGTAGAGTTACTGGCATGTTGTATGTTCCCATTAATGCACAAACCACAATCAGATGCAACTATTACTCTAATATGAGATAATGAATATAAAATGTGTGCGGTAACTAAGACACCGTATAAGTGTGTCCGCATAGAGAGCCATGTTCAGTGTACTGTACTGTTTTGTTCCTGAGCCCAGCGGCCCGCCCCTCACGGTGTGGCACGTCCTGACGCGTTTCCACGTCGCAGTTCTGTCTCACAGGCGAACTCGCTGCGTATGTATGCGTGTCTCCAGCTAGGCCAGAGAGTGATGGCGGCGCCCGTCCTGAGAGTGTCCACCCCTCGGTGGGAAAGAATAGCTAGGCTTCTTGTTTGCCTGCTGGGCATACTGTTGTCTCTATATGCCTTTCACGTCGAGAGGGAAAAGGCTCGGGATCCGAGTTATAAGGCTATGTGCGACGTCAGCAGCTCCATCAGCTGTTCAAAAGTGTTCAGCTCAAGGTAATTTGAATTCAGCAAAGAGCGCTCAATGAAGCTGGCTGCTATTGTGGCGATATGGGAAGGGCTGCGCGGTTCAAACTGTCAAATACACTCTGCTAACATCTGCCGGCTGCCCTCTACCGCTAAGGCTAACTTCAGACGATACCTGCTGGCGTGCTGTGAGCTGGCTGTTTGTTAAATAACCGGTTATTAAAAGTTAACTTTTAGCTTATCATTCAATAAGCACATCATTAGCTATTTAGCTCGATGAAGCTAACTTCGGCAACCGTTAGCTAACGCAACCCGTTTGTTAACGTTATACTTCTTAGCCAGTTAACGTTAGCTATGAGCAGAGAGCATTGTTACATGAGCGACTGACAAGCTGCTGAGCGCTAACGTTACTAACGTTACTAGATGTGTGTGTCTGGAAGGGTAACACATCTGTAACACCAACTTTAGCACAGAACTTGATGATAGCTTGTTCGGTCTGACGTTATTGTTGAATGTGTGTTGTTGCCGGATGAAGCCATTCATTCCGCCGACCAGAGCTAGGGTATTCTGGTGGTTAGCTGCCTTGATGTTGATCATTTTGGGTAACTTTTGAACCTGCTAGCTAGCGCTCACGTTATCTGTCACGCTGCTGCCATTAGCTGTCGTGCTAATGTCACCGGGCAGCTATCAGCCAGTCCAAGGGGTTAAACCCTACACCCATCCCACCTAAAGGGACAGTGCACAGACCTGCTCCAGAGGTCAGTGGAGAGGACTGTAACAGTGTTAGCGACCCTAAAGTTTCAGTGCTGCTCACAGTCACACATTGTTATCGGACAGATACAATGCCACAGCTGCTCAGATAAAGCTGTGGCTACTGTTTTCCTTAAGCTGTAAGTAAACAAGGGTTGGTGTACCCACAAAGATAAGTTTGCAAGCAATCAGTCATTTAACATAACACCCATCTACATTCTCAAGATCAAAACTAATTCTGTGAAGTTGTCATACCAGCTTTACTGTGGGCATACAACTATTAATGAAACCTATTAAAACCTCACTCACTGAGAGTCTCTGCCAGGCCTGTCTAAATGCAACCTGTCTAGGAGTTATCACATATTTGAAAGATGAGTAAGAGGATTCTCTGTCTAAGTATCAGGGACAGTCTCTCCTTTGTCATCTTAAATAAGCTGTGAGCAATTAGTTATGACCTAATGTCTTTTTAAAAAGCAGTGAAGCAATGACTGAATGAAAGACATAACTTCCTTTCTCTAAATGAAGCACCCCTGCAGTTTCTATGCCATCAAGGGCTATAGACAAAGTGAATACCCTGGTGATGCAACTTATTGAATTAATGTATGTTTAACTACCTGTTTTGTGCATGCCTCCTTAAATGCTTATATGTTTAAGTCTTGAAACACAAGACAGAATCCCCGCTGTAGTGGAAGAAATGCAAAGCATGACCGTCTGCAATGTAGGAAAACATAATTTATTACACACAAGGAGAATAAACTCCCACATAGTGGTAAATTAAATGAGACTGCTAAACATATTGCACACAGGGAGATAACTGTCACATGGCATTTTAAAATGGCTTTTAAACTTGCATCATCCCAACTCTTACTGTCATTCTCCCCAAATATAAAATTATAAGAACTAATAAGAAACTTGCACATGGTGTGTTATATTGTGCAAGAAATTAAACCCAACACATGTCTGTAGCACTGTAGCACAGAGAGGCTGTTTCAGACTATGTGAAATAGAGTAATATGATTACTGAACGTGTTAAATAAGTTGCACATTCCCACTGAGTGAAACTCATACTGTTTTTAATTGAGCTAAAGGAATGCATGTCTATCTTGTCCTGATGAATCTGTCAGCACAGTAAAAATGATGTTTTGCATTGAATGATTCTCAGCATTCTTGAGGCTTCACAGCAGGGCAGATGCTTCAGTGTGACCAGACAGGAATGAGACCTAACGTGTTTGATAGGTTTAGTGGTGAATAGTGGTACTAACAGGTGGGGACGAGAGTAATTCACCAGTGCCAGTGGTTGTGCCACAGAAGTTAATGCAAATTAAACTCTTAGTCTTTTATAATCAGACAAACTCAACACAGGGGTTGTCTTTGACGGGCTCCCATGTGTCACATGCACTGACGTACTCAAGTCATGATTGTCCAGATGTGATTTGTTCCAGTACAGAAATGCTTCTTTTTTGTTTCATTTGTTTTCTCCTCCTCAAAAAGTCATCAATTAGTTGATTAGTTAATCAACAGAAATTTGGAAGACATCACCTCAAACTCTGAGGAACTGTGATGGACATTTCTTTTTTTTACCATTTTGTGACATTTTGTAGACGAAACAATCAAGAACACAACTGGCAGATTAATCGATAATGAAAAGCATAATTTGTTCCAGCTGTAGTTAATGGAACACGAACATACTTTAATACTATAATATATCTGTCCTTAAACAACATTTTGCTTTAAAAACAAAATTCACCCAGCTGGTACTTTAGATTCCTGGAAAGCAAACTTTCTGGGGAACTTTTCTTTTTCTTTTTTAAATCTATAAAAAAAATCTTTACTGTGACTCATTGGACTTTGATAGGCCTCGCCTGTGGTCCAGTCTGTTTAGTTTGCCACAGTTTTCGTCTGTACTCTTGAAATAAAGTTTTCTTTGCGGATGCTTTTGTGTGGTTTAGGTGGGGTCGAGGATTTGGACTCTTGGGCTCAATTTTTGGAAATGACAGTGCACTGAACCAACCCAACAGTGTCTACGGGATTGTCTTTTATGCCTTCCAGCTTCTACTAGGTAAGACGTTGTTTCATTGAGTAATCTGTCAGTATATGCAAATTCAGGCAACAGATCTCTCTGACCATTGTACTAGCAGCAATTAGTGTTACTTAACTCTGCCTCTCATGGCTATATTTGCCTCACATAACACATATTTAGTGGTCATGTATCAATTTCATTATACTGTTAAATGGGAGGCTAACTCAATATAAAGGAGTTACTACTAAGACTGCATGGGTAACAGTAGTGTAGTGAAGTAAGCATAAGCAAGGTGATCAAAAGATACTGGCTTCATTTCTTTAAGATTGACTCTTATTAATGATGTGCTTGTCCCAGTCTGACAGTCCTGACTGATCATAAAGTGACTTGTTTAAAGTTTTTCCCCCTTAGGTTACTTTCGCAGTCACATTCTCCTCCCCTCAGTACATTGATGGCATTGCTGACTCAGTCATGCTGGTTTGACATGTTTGCCTGCCGAGTGGCCTGTAGGCTTGCCTGGCCACCTGGTGCTGGCACAGAACAAGAGGTCCTTTTAGGCACAGCAGTTAGCACTCATTTGACTAACACAATAGCAGCCCAGTTACGCCAAACTGCTACAGCGGCTCAAGATTTCCATATTAAAGGCAAGACCACTCGGTTTCAGAACTTTCATTATTCTCATGGCCTTGGCCTGTCCAGTATTTGTGTGTAGGCATGACTCCAGAATCAGTATTACCGAGGCTTTAATCTCTGATTAATGCCAGTTTGCAGCATGGGACTTTACTGTTCTTATCCACATGAAATGAATGCTATAGTGATAGTCTTTCCCTGTGATATTTTCCTAAATAGTAATTTAGTGTTCTGAAGAGAAAAGGGGTGGGTAATATGGATAAAATATATCCATATCCCTCTATCCCTCTAGATATCCTCCTCTATATCATTTTGTATTGCAATATGGAAAGATATCACGATATAGTACATTTTCTGGAAAAATGATTGAGAAACTTAATAGGGTAGAATAATCAGGCAATAATGTTTGTTTTTTGATGGTGCGGAAAATGAAATACCTGAGAAATCAAAGTACTTTATCACATTAATGCAAACATCATAGAAATATGATACTTCTGTGAAGCAGTCCTGGTAGGGGATTTCCAACATGGTCTTATACACTCAGAGACATTAGTAATTACAGAGCATAAACTTCATGGCCAGTGTGTTCTGATTATCTCTCATGGCAGAAGACCTCGTTTATAAGACCACAAACTGAATAAATGTCTGGTAGTGGTTTAAGTGATGTACACATTAATACAATGCTAGTTATAATTCAGTAATATAATAAACATTATTCTAATAATGTTCAAATAACTATTTTGGTACTCTAGTTTTACCTTGTAATTGTTACCCCCTGTATTCTACCACTGGGGTTCTCAGGTGGTAACAGTTAAGTAATATTACCAAAATGGTCCTTTTCAGCATAATGTTTATTATAGTATTGGATTATAACCCTTATTGTATTAATGTGTACATCACTTTAATGTTGCAGCTGATGATGGTGGGACTGATTTTAACTATTTTATATACAGCTGGTTAGTGGTTAATCTATAATAATACACCACAACTTATTTGTTGATTGAATTTTCTTTTAATAATCTGTATCTGCACAGTTACTAGTAAGAAACGCTTTAAAAGTATAATATTCCCCTCTGAAATGGAAAAAGTATAGCACTTGATCTGTACTTAAGTTACTTTCCAGAACTGGACCCAACTGCATCATATACATGTGTAATGACAAGGTACATGGTTACATTTGGTAGTGAAAGAGAATCCTCGTCTGTTGTTTAGCAGTAATTGTTACAAACCTAATGAAATCTCACAAGCACAAACTCTGGGGAAACTTTGCCTTAGAACTATGACTGCACCTCATGTGACAACGAAATAATATGACCAGTCTACTCTGTGTTTAAGCTGAATGTCATCACGAGGCTTCTGGTAACATAAATAGAGAACTGTCTGAGGCCAAAAGCACACTCATCAGGTTGCTTGTGTGTTTCAAAGTTGTCTTTTTTTATTCTTTATTTATTTGTCTAAGCTTTAGTTTGTGTTTCTTGCCGTAGGAATGACTGTCAGTGCAATGGCTGCCCTAATTCTCATGACGACATCCATCTTGTCGGTGGTGGGTTCGCTCTACCTGGGCTACATCCTCTACTTTGTCCTAAAGGACTTCTGCATCATCTGCATCACCACATATGCGCTGAACTTCATTCTCTTTATTCTCAACTACAAGCGACTGGTTTACTTGAATGAGGCCTGGAAGCAGCAGCTTCAGGCCAAGCAGGACTAAGCTGTCGAGAACGGCAAGAAAAATACGATACACAAACAAACGACAACAAAAAAAAAAGAAATGTGACCTCTGAACATTTGACTTGCCACCAGGAGACCTTGCTTCCAAACAATGTTTATTCTGCTGTGTGTTCAAAAAAATGAAGAAATTTAACTTAAATGTTGGGCCTGACATCTCAATGTTGCAAACACAGAAGGATTTGTAAGTGAAAGATGATTTTCTTTTAATTTCTTTTTCCTTGTTTAACATTGTACTCACTTAAGGAAGGGGCTGACTGTGTGTGTGTGTGTGTGTGTGTGAGGGGGGAAACACATCAACCCGAGCAAGCAGAGGCAGAACGCCACAGTACAGAACGATGGAGGACAGCTCTCTTTTGAACAAAAAGGACCGCAGAATGGAAGAAAAACAGGACATTAAAGGGGTTTACTTGAAATGGTTAGAAAGGTCCTATTACTGCACAGCAGATCTGCACTAAAACTCGGAACCGAATAACGGGTCCCAAAATTAGAAAAAACACTCATTAGGTCATCGTTTGCAGATACGGTTCTATGGCGGGGAGGGGTGGGGCAAAATGAATAACATTTATACAGAATAGGTTTTTTTCATGTTTACACTTTGTAGTACGTTTGTTTTTGAAGAGGACCACTAAATAAAACACAGGACAATGTGAGATATTGTGTGTAGATCAGTCAGATTGTTTGTTTTGCAATTCTGTAAATAGCTGCTGAGCAATATTCCAGGCTAGATTGTGAGTTAGTGTTGACACAAACCTTTAAGGAAAAAAATGAAAAAATACGGGAGAAAACACCAGTAAATGGGGAACAAAAAGTGATGGAGGTCACAGTTAGGTGGGGGAGTCTGAAGATGTGCTCGTTGGGACATCTTTCGTCCTGTAATCCTGGTCAGGCATGCAGTTCAGAGTTGTGTAGATTTTTTTTACATTTCTTTGCTGTAAGTGGTTACTGTTTCATCTGAAGCCACCGACACAAGTCTTTTAAACAGAATTATAGGTTCTTTTCACCAAGTTTGCATCAAGGCACCCTCACTCTCTTCTTTTGTTTTGTTATTCTGTGAAAAGCATTCCTGACCACCACTCAAGTGGGATCCATAAAGACTTATGTGCCTAAAGGAGTGTTAAGGTGAATTACCTTTCTTTTTTTTTCTTTTCTTTTTTTTACGTTTTGGGGTCGGGGTGGGGGTGGAGGGGTATTGTCATGTTAACTTCAGTTTTGCTTGTTGTTTTATTGTCACAGGTCCAAGGCTTTATTTTTATGATCACAGTTTTGTAGATTAAGATACCAGTGAAGTGTTTCTCCCTCCCTAATAGTCTCATGAGGTAGCAAAAGGCTGCTACACTGTGATTGTCTGCTCAAGGATAGAGTGGCCTGGTGGCAGAAGCATCTCTTATCTTGCTGTTTCAGTTGCGTTATTGCTCATCTGGCTCGTGTTCGCTGTCCAGCCTGTATACATGTGATGTCAATTGAACAGTAACAGTGATCTTGCCAAGCTGAGTTACAGTTCATTTGCAGGATGTGAACAAAACTTGGAGAATGTCAAGCTTTGTTGACATGAGTGCTAGAACGAGGTGTAAGATTCTGTAAGAAAACAAACAGTATGTTAAGCCATATATGGAGTTTGTAGGATTTTTGCACCAGTAGGAAAAATCTCCAGATCGCTGATGGTTTTCTAAGATGAACAGCTGCAGACAGCGACGCTTTTCATTAAGTGGTTAATCTAACGTAACAAGGTTTGTACGGAGACAGATCACAGTATGGGGAAAAGCAGCCGCAGCTCCTAGATCCTTTGCTGGAGATCCACAGTATTGTCGGTTCAGTTCGGCTCCAAGTGACAGACAAGGACCATTGTCTCTTTTCCATCCAGAATCCACTGATTGAAGCATCCTACTTTTCAGATGCATGGTATACTATCTCCTGGCTTTAAGCATATGTTGGCCATCGGACAATCTTACACACACTGACAAAGATGTAGAACAGTCGTAGTAATAACTGTAATAATGTGATTCATCTGTGGTGTTTAACCAGCTTGTTAATAGTTTCCATCACTGCTAGTCTCCATGCCCTTTCACGTTTAATAGAATTCAAGTTTTTTTTTTGTGGGGTGAGGGTTGTCGGAGTACTGTTAATGGCAACGGTTCTGAAAGTAATTTCAGTGACATGCTGCCTGTGATAACTTATGAAGTCATCAGTTTTGTATGACCATGGAAACTGAAGTGACTTTTTTCCCCAGGATATTGTCAAAGTGAAACTGTTGTCTGTTCATGCATGTTGTACTCATTTACTACTTAACGTATACAGTGTCACATCACTGTTACCCATTTTCCAAAGCATAACGTGTTATATATTGACATAGATTTTCCTACATTCCAGGCAGACAGTTTCCATTCATTTCATAATGAGATGATATAGATTTTAAGAGACACTTAAAACCGCTTAAACCTTTGCTGTGAAGATCGCATATACTGTTCACTATGTCCATATTTGTCCTTTGGGTTAGAATAAAGAATAAAACTGATAAATGTCAGTTGCACTCTGATGGATAACACTAAGAGTATACCACTGATTTAGCATTGCACTCGTATTACATCTATTCAAAATCAGTGCAGTGGAACCAGCGATAGTGTCTTTTTTTTATTTTATTTTACACATTCTTCTCAAACCTGCTGCCTACATTACCCACAATGCATCAGTTTGTTCAGAGACTCGGTTGTGTTACGCTCGTAGCGGCTAATGTAGCCTCGAGCGGCTAGCCTAAATTAGAGATGAGGAGCGGGCTATAGAGGTCTGGCCAGCTCACTTCTTTCTAACACCACACCCCCAGATGTTTTATTTATTTTCAAACTTGTAGTCTTTAGACCCAAACAAACAAGTGACATCACTTGAGGACATTTATCAGACTTCACACAGCTCCCTCTGGAGACACAAAAGGCTTTAAACAACTTTTAGAACATGCAGTAGTACTCCCAGGACCTGTAAACACGCTTTGATGTGCAAAATGTATTGAAAAAGTTTCCCATTAAGCTAATTTAAAAAAAATAAAATTTCATGCTGTACCGAAAATAATGGAAACCAAAGGCTGCCTGGAAGAGAAACTTTAAACACTATGGTTTGGAAAATGGTTTGCAGTTATGTCACATTGACATGATTGGTAGTAAAACATGCGAGCACCAGTCCAGTCCTTTTTTAACAAACTGTATGGTCCTCCAATGATTTAAATGTTTGCATCACTTCTTAGCAAATCTTTAAGATCTTCCTTATACAGTATTGCCTTGTCGGGCTTACATCAGGTTCTTACTCATCTCAGTTCAGAATGAGATTAACAACCACACTGTTTTGTCTTTGTCCTGTTTCTGGGAAAGCCTGCTCACTTACATAAAAGACAAGTCTCCTATGGATTCACTTGCACAAGACAAATTTTTTTTATTTAGAGACGTCAAACTGACATAACTTGCTAGTTTTTGTGGCAACAACGATCGGTCCTGTGAGTTTCGACCATAGAGCTGACCAGTGTACAGTAGGTAGCCTATTATTATTATTATTATTATTATTATGTTTGTGATTCCAGTCATATGCAAGCCCTATTACACTAGTTGTGTGCAGTTACTTTAAAGAAATGGATAAGGAATTTGGATGTTGAGTCAAAAGTTTGAAAAATATATATATATGGTATAAGGATCACCATGTTGTGTGATGATTTAATGTCAAAAAGAAGGTCAAAATGATCAATACTGCATTCTCATTAATATTCATTTAGGCCCTGAGGTATAACTGCCATGTTAGTTGCATCACCAATGCCAACAAAAGTGCCTTCTGTTTGATCACTAGGCCTTGAGCCAAAGACGAGCAACAGTAATAGCCTTGTAAAATGAAGAATGGTAACTGTAACAGGCACTTCTGCTTGCCTTCCTTAAGATGTAATCTGATAAATTGGTAATTCCCAAAGATTTGATGTCCGGTATCGGTGCAAAAATCCCTTCAGAAATTGCCAGACAAATTGCCCTGTCAAATCAATGGCCGTTCCTTTTTTCCTCTCTGAACTCCACTCTATAATTATCATCTTGATTTTGTCTAGCTAGGACATGTTTGTTAGCTAAGAATACACTCTGTTTAAAATACATGATTGTAATGTTCTTTTTCATCATTAATTATGCCCTTTAGCTGTATAGACTGTTAACATTCTGGGTTATTTTAGTTTTAAAAAACGTCGAGGGGTTGGAGGGCTAGGAATCCATGTGTCAGCATAAAATGTTTATTACATTTCTTTGTGGAGGAAAACTTACTGGGTTTGCTTCTGTATTGCCAAATATGTTTTAAAATGCTGTATTTTCTTACATGGAAAAGTGTTACATGAATGGTGGGAGGGTGCAAAAAATAATCTGTTTAAATCCAGCTTACTTTAAGGGAAAACTGTGGAAAAAGGTTGACATGAGAACATTTTTAATTGTGTCATTGTCATGTGGAAATGATCTACCATTAAAACATTCCCTCTGAAACTACCTGTCACTTTACATTATTTAAATGAAAATAAATGCTGTTAAAGATATAGTAAGAGTGACTAAAGTAAAAGGGAATCACGGCTCATTTTAATAATTGTGCCACTATGACATTAAAGGGTTGTTTCATAATTTTTCACATCTGTGTCAAAACAATTGTCCGGTGCGCCTATGAACATTTAAAATGGGTTTTGCTTGCTGTAATCGTTTCTTTTGTTTATACTGGCCTTCAAAAGATTCCTTCCTAATGTCCTTTCACTGGAAATGATAGGGGACAAAATCCACAGTCTTTATTGTGTGTTAAATATATTCCAAAGTTGATCTACAGTTAATATGAAGCTTCAGCAGTCTGAGTTAGACAAATCAAGTGAGTATCTTCCAAAGTTTATATATATATATACTGTGTGTATATGTATGTATGTATATATATATATATATATATATATATATATATATATAGTAAACAAACCTCTCCCCCATGCACTGCCAACAACAGTCAGGTGCTGGTAGGTCACAGGACCGTGTAGTAAGAAATCAGAATTAACCACTGCACACTGGTGTGACATAACTGTGATTTATTTAAGAGCGAACAACGCGTTTCTCTTGCAGCAAAATTGCATGAGCACTCACAGGTGTTCCAAACAGGCCACATCTGGGTCACATGACCAGTCATGTGCCATCACAGTCTTAATTATTTCATTTCAAAATGTTTTATATGTTGTATAGGCTTTTATTGCCTTTAATTGGTAGTGACAGGAAAGGGGGAGACACGCAGCGAAAGGCCACAGGTCCAACCCATGGCTGCTGAAACAAGGACTCAGCCTTAGAACATGGGTTATCTGGGCTCCCCTGTGTTACTGTCTCTCAGTCGCATCTCATTTGCCATCTTGTTTTTTATCCACCAATACTGCTGAAGCCTCATATTAACTTCAGATAAACTTGGAATGTATTTTTGACAGATTTTGGATTTTGTCCCCCAAGCCTTCCCTTGGAAGCATGTTAGAAAGGACCCTTAAAGGACGAGTGTGTAGGATTTAGTTGCATGTCCCAGTGAAATTGCAGATGGCAACCAACTGAATACTGCTCGCCTTCCAAGCATGTGTGAAAAACTACAGTGGGTGCAATAAAAAGAAAGAGGACCCGACTCTCTGTAGATGAAAGCAGCCTATTCTAAAGTAACGAAAACAGTTCTTATTTTCAGGTGATTATACACTAAAGACAACATGTATGAGTACTGATAGTATATTCCATTCTGTTAATAGAATCCCCTAAATATCACACACTGGACCTTTAATGGCCAGTATGGACAGGAGGAATGATTACAGAAAGAAAAACCTGTTTTAATGTACATATGGGCTTGTGAGTATTGTTTTAAGACAGACTTGAACAATTGTGAATGTAGCAAGTCTCGCTACTACCGAGGGTTCTCTCAGCACACAGACCAACAACAGAGATTAATAAACCAGACAACTTTATTTCTTTGCCAGTCTCAAACACTATTAATACAACTTAGCCTGCTTCAAAAGTCCATGAAGGTTTACTCCGCTTGTCCCTTCTGTTGTGTGTTGGCCCCCAGGTCCAGCACACTACTGGCTTAAGAGAGGTGAGTGTGATTACTCAATGAGTACCAGCTGAGATCATCAACTCACCTGGCACTGCTCTCACAAGCCTTCCCCACACCTCTCTCTCTCCTGCAGCTGATTGTAAACAACACACACCTCCACAGTGAACTTATCCTTTATGTCTGACGTCCAACAGCAGTTAGAACTTTTGGTCTGATTCCAAGCGATTACAATAACTGTATTAGTCAAAGAGGTACTCCAGCCAAAAATTGTTGCACTTCAGTTGGGGTACTCACAAGAGACAAAATAAAAATTGACTTTTGGTCTCCAGTATCAAAATCACCAAAACAAGGGATCCTACAATGCTCACAGTGCAACTTGATCGCGTGTAACCCCAATTATGTTATCAGGGTTACTTTTTAAACTTGGGAAAGCTCCTCTAGAGCAACAGAGATGCTGCTGTTTTTACTGGCTGCACTCCTCATGAGTAATCATCAAATCTTTTATTTCTCTTTCTCTCTTTTGGAAGCAAAGAATTGTGCACAAACATTTAGGGTAGTTTAGTTAAAATAATTTTACTTTTTATGTTAGATTTTTTGAAACCTAAACCCTATTAGTTTATATGGTACATCAAACTGCAGGCCAAAGTGGCCCAATCTGATACTCCATCCGCTTGATAAGTGGATTAGTTTTATTGTTTCAAAGCAGTGTGTTTAATGACTCATTAATCTCCAGTTGTGCAACAATTATTGTGTGAACAGCAATTCCAGCTGGACCAGATCCAAAATAAGCTGTTTTTATTGATTTTCACCTATGTTTTGTTATGGTAAGTTAGAGATTTTCCTAAAATGTTTCATACCAGTTACTTACAAATAGTAAGTAGGTATACTGCTAGGGTAGCTACAGTATGTTTGAAAGGAACCTAAGGCTCAAAATATTCTGTATTTGTCCAGCTGTAACACAAAGGTCAGCCATGTGATGAGGATACAAGCAGAGTTACTGATAGTGAAAAGGCCGACTGAAGTCACACCACCATCAATAATCAACACATCTCTTAACCCTTTAGGTGTATGCTGAGTTTCTGCAAACCCTCAGTCACAGTGGCCTGCAGAAACAGCACTAAGACTTTTTGCACAGGATTTAAACAACCAGACTCCTCCAGGGTCCCAAAGATGGCAATCAAAGGACAAGGTTATAGATTCCTAATATGGTACGCATTATATTGAAATAGCTGGCCTAAAAATTATCTAGAGAAATGTGGTTCCAGTGACAATGTGGGTTCAACCATCTATCACATTTATCACCACCTCAGGGGAAATTTCAGACAGTCTCGATGTATAACCTGTATAACCTGTATATTGAGTGCAAGATGAGCACATCTCTGAAACGATCCCTTTTTGTTGTGTCTTCTTATCATCTAATGAGTGTTTGAGAGGTGAAGAGGGAAAACCATTGGGAACAAAGTGTCTAACTTGGAAGTACCTAAGAAGTGGCTTGCTTGTATGTACATCCCTTTTACGCAATACTGAATCTAAATATGAGGGAGGAAACAGGTGATTGTTACATAATGGGATATGGTATAGATTGAAATCTTAGTTGGAAGTGAGGAATTTACAAGAGCAAATACAAAGGATGAAAGACAGCAAGACTTCCAGTTTGCACTAAGCAAATCAGGAAAATCAACCCTGTTCAAAAGTAATGTTGAAAATATTGAGAATGGTTTAAAAAAACAAACAACAACAACACAGTTTGCATATTAAGTGTATGTTTTGTATTTAATACCTTGATTCATATTCGGATTCAAAAGTTTATAAAATTATAAAAATAAAGCACTTTTATGATTAGATTCAGCATTGTAATTCACATTGCACAGAAATGCTTCCAATTAGAAAGTACTCACAGAGGGAAGGAAAATAGGAGATATTGTGGTAACTCCCTCCTTTTACAGTCTTTGTGATGTAATGTGCTTTCTCTGCCAGGTGTACTCACATCACCTGACAAGAAGAAAGGTCAGAAATATTAACTGATGAAGGATTTTGACATTTTTTGAGAGCAATGGAAAGCACCACCTCCTATATCTGTATCAGAATCTCCTGTAACAGCTAAATAAATTGTTACACCCCCACTCATTTGTATCCAAAGCAACACATCATAATTCTAATTATTATATCAGTGTGCACCATAGATGAGCCACCAGAGGCTTCAAAAATGTATTTTATGATGTGAAAATGTTGCAGATTGCCCTGATTACACTGGTGGTTTAGTTCATATTGCAGACCAATAGTAACAGAAATGCTAAATGGTGTTTCATGGTTTGTACTCACCAAACTGAAATGTTCTGCATATGCTTTTGTAAACTGCCTCAAGCAAATGACTGAATTTTAACTGCAATTTCCATAAGACATAGTGTTAACATGGGACTGAGCCGGTCCTGGACCGGGTGCCCCAGCTGGCGGGTGTCATAGTGAGCAGGGGTACTTGGTCCAAGGAGGTAGTATGCCTGTTTCATTGGCCAGTCTCCAGTACCGCTCCCTCAGGATGAATGCAGCTGCTTTAGGTTGCCTTTGTCTGGTGAAAACACCCTTCTTGTTCCCCACCACACGGGTGATTCCTGCAGACACGAGAACAACAAGAACCTCGTCAGACACAGGACGCAAAAACTGCACATCAGTTAAGATGAGAAGAGAAGTAAACTCTGCTTCCAAAATGACCAAGGATCCAGAGTTTATTTTGTTTCTATGTTGGACCAATTTACAGTTCACGGTGTAAAGGTCTGCATTAAAATTAGTGCAGCAATTTAGATATGGTTTACAGCTGAATAGCTCTGCATTATGAAAATACAACCTGCTGGTGTATTGTAACATTATATAGTATATAGTATACTCTGCAACAGCCATTGAGGGAGGATGTCAATGTGGATCGTTGAAGGAAGGACTGGACAGGATCTAGACTCTCTTCAATCTCAAAATACTGAAGTTTAGAGATGTGATTCACCTGCAAAATATCACTGAAGCAGAGGTTGAAGAGAGTTTGTTAAAATCCTGTCGAGACCAATGATTTCTGTTCGTTAAACCTACTGACTACAACATGACTTGACTTGACAGTGTACCTTTGCAGTGGGCACCTATTGTTAGTCTTCCTGGAAAAGGTGTGGATCACATTATGCTTGCATGGAACATGAATTCATAGGCTACATGATTCCTATACATCGGTGTGAGCAAATGAACCGCAGGGTCACAAACTAAGTGTCAGACAGCAGGGTATCTGACAGCGAGCATCAGCATCAAAGTCTGCCTACAGTAATTACAGAACCCACAATACACTGTAGTCATGGAGGGAAATAAATAGCACAGTTCAACTCTGGTAGATGTGGCAGCAGTTGTGGTTCTACTGGTTGTTGCAGTTGCAGTACCTTGTACAGTCATGAAATCGGCAAAGTTCCAGATGAGTTCACCAATGACGTACTGCTTCCTCTTCTGGTCGAAGACGTTGTGATAGCTCTGCAGAACTACCTTCTGGTACTCCTCAGTGAACATCACAGGTGGATCCTGGAGAGTGAAAAGACCGATTCTTACTACTGGCATTAACATGTTTCTGGGAAAATGTGTTGCAATTAGAATCTTTAAGACAGACTGGGGGGGGATTCCTCACAGCCTTAGGATGCAACAAAAAAGTCATATAAATACAACTGACCCTTTTGAAGATGGTTAAAAGATAAAAGTTACATATAGTTACATGTTAAGTTGGCTTCATGTTATCAAAACCAACTAGTGTTAGTCTCTTATCTTTCCAATCCAACTGATAGCTACTAAGCTAGCGTTTTGCTAACATTTGCTAACTTGAGGTGTGACTATATGTAACTTTTATATTTTAACAATCTTCAAGTTTTGGTAGTCTTTTCAACATAGATGAGCCTAGCACATAGCACGTGTACAGGAAAGGAGAAAGTGGGCCGAGGCTTGCACAACTGTAATTGGAGCAAAGAGCTAAAAGGGGCGGGACTTAGAAGGGGCTGATAGCGGGTGTGCTACAGTTGGGTATTTGGATGTGTATGTGTGTGAATCCTCACACTGTGAAGCCCTGGCACTGCATCTGCTCCATATTCGCTCTGGATGATGGGTTTCTGGTACTTTCCATACCAGTTCTCAAACTGAGTGTTGAGCTGGATGGGGATGACCTCTAGGTGTCCTGGATCATGGTACCAGGAGAAGTAACTGTTTACACAGATTACATCCACATAGGGAGCCTAGGGACGAGATTAGAGACAAAATAGGACTTGTAGAGAAACAATTCGATATATCAATAATATTAGGAATTATGGGGTGACGGTTTTGAAAATTGAGAAACCGTGTTCACCCAGCCTTTACAAATCAGTGGCTGCAGCTAGTCAGATCAAATCAGTACCTTTAAGCTACTAACTACACCCCGAAAGATATTGCTCATAGCACAGGAATGTGAAAAATGCTGAGGTATGGCAACAACTTAGTTTGACATTGGGTCAACAAGGGCTTTGGAATTCCCACAGATAAACCTCTGATCTCAGCAGGATACCTTGACAATTTGACTTTTACTCCCTTGGTTCAGGCACTCTGTGGTTCACTAAAGTTCATTATGTTAATATACAAGAACATTCACTTAAGTGTCATGATCTGACTTGCAGCACTGAGAGGCACAAAGGTATATTTTGCTCTTCTTTTCTGCAATTTATTTAAACACATATCTTCAGCCTAAATAGTGTGCAGAACTTGTTCAATATTTCAGATTATATATGATTATGAATACAACTAATTAGGGTGCAGCTATAAACTGATACCATGGTATGAAAACTGACAGTTATCCTACTGTGTACATTTGCTTATCTACTGTATTGAATACTGTACTACTGTTATTTAAAATAAAAATCTAGAATATTTTGTGAAATTATAATAAATAATAGTAATTGTGTAATATTGTGTACCATAAAACTGTGATATTTTCTGATTGTATCAGAAGAATCTTATACCATTGCAACCCAACTGCTAATGTGTCCGATAATGAACATGACAAATAATCACTGTGCTGTGCAGGTGTTTTCCTTTGGTGTACGGTTGATACTAAAGTGAGTAGTATAAAATCTCACCCCTTTGTCCCTGGCGTAGTTACTGTCTGTGATGTAAGTGACGGGCCGGGTAGGGTCCAGAGCTTTGGTATGTTGTATCAAGGTCCTGTAAGAAAAACAAGAAGCACCCTTAGGTGATCTCATTGCAAGTTTTTAATGATTACAATGTTATATAATCACTACAATGTCACAAAATGTTTCTGTTATACTTATTAATTTGAGGAAACTTCTTCAGTGTGTTACAACTTCAGTAGAATTATCTGTACATTTTGTTCTCCGCACACCTTACAGCTGTACGGAAGTTGGGCAGGTTGAGTATTTGTCTGCCTCGGGCTGTTATTGAGCTCTAGCTTTGAGTGTTCAGGGCAGCTTCATGACTACTCTTACTGCATACCACATATATTGGGGGTAGAAAACACAAGTGAATGATCTTGCATCCAGAAGGGTCAGATAAGTCAGTTTATGTAAGAATGAATATTCAGTGGTTCACATCTAAAACAAATGACCAGTACTCACTTAAAGTAGAATTCAGCAGGGGGCATCTCTGCAGCCGGCTCATTGGCTACTGACCACATGACCACAGAGGGATGGTTCTTGTCCCGACGTACAAGCTCGTCCATTACCACCAGGTGATGGGTCAGGGAGGCTTTTCCAAAACTGCGACTACAGTGCCAAGGCACAAAGAAAGCAGACAGATCCACCATTCACTTCAGGTTACCCATTCTCCAACCATTCAAGAACACGGACAACTGTTCTGCTCATCAGTAAGAGATTAAAGAACAAGTGGTCCTCTGCTGCAGTGTCTTTCATTAAATTATTATACAAGAGAATTTCTGTATGTATTCATTTCCTTTTGAATTCCTGATACTGAGCCTTAAGATGTTGTATACAACATTCAGAACCAATAGATGTAGCACTAGGGCTACAGCATCTCAGACCAAAACAGATGGATGCATCAGCAGCAGCAGCAGCCCCCCATGCCCCCCCACTCTGCTGCCCACTCTGAACCCTCAAACAGACCCAAAGGTCACAGACATGTGAGCAGTGACACTTACATGTCTTTGATGCCCACCCCCGGGCACTCATCTATCACCACGATGCCATGGCGGTCACACATCTGCAAGATCTCCTCAGCGTAGGGGTAGTGGCTGGTGCGGAAGGAGTTGGCCCCCAGCCACTTCATTAAGTTAAAGTCTTTGACGATCAGGGGCCAGTCCAAGCCTTTACCTCGAATCTACATCACAAGGTAAACAGGGGGTTGGATTATTGAACTGGATCCACTTTTTCCACAGAATGTTCTGTCTGTTATCAGACATTAAATGTCCATGTGACGGAGCTAGGGGAAAGACCATCAGCAGGTGTTAACTCTGTTATATTCAAAACTCTTTTGGTAAAGGGTTTGCTTCCCTCTAGTGGTACTCACATCAGAGTCCTCATGTTTATTGACTCCATGGAAATAGAAGGGCTTGTTGTTGATGAGGAATTGGGTGCTGGTAACGTTGACTGTGCGGATGCCAACTGGTAGAGAGTACACATCCTCAAATGTAGATTTCCCGTCGGCTGCCGTTAAGCGAACCTAAATAATAAATATCAGAAGACGTGGTGCATTTTATTAAAAACAGCAGAGCATTGTAACAGGTACGGGACAGAGAGAGAGAAAACTGCTCAGCTTCACAGTGTACATGGCTGAAATCTAGGATTAGTGCAGTGTTTCTCAAACATTTTACATTGTACCACAGATAATATTAGGCTCTCTCCAAATACCACCATAAAAATACGGTAGTGTAGGCCAACCATATTTAGTTACAGACAGTTCACACAGGTTTAGGTTAAGGTTTATTCCAGTAAGATTATTTATTGTTCACTGTCGTTGAAGCCTGAACGAAACCTAAAACAATCTTATTCTCCAGATATAAGAAAACATGGTCTAGACTCCAACAACTGTCGCATCATCACAAATTTAATAGTGTTTGTCAAAGAAAATTAAATTTGTGATGCAAAAATTATGAATTCCACTAATTGTGAATCATTTTGCAATCGCAGTCAAAATAATCCGTCAAAATCAGCCCAAATGCAGGCTGTATGTAGCAGGCTGACACTGATACTAAATATGCAAAACTTACTTTAAATTACATTACAGCAATCTCAAGTAATTTAATTTGGAAATTTGTAGTACTGAATATAGACCTGGCCAAAGACCCCCGGATAATTTGATTTAAGAGAACTTTCAATTACAGTGCAACTATACATACAATATATATATATATATATATATATATATATATATATATATATATATATATATATATATATTTTAACTTCTCCTGACTGACTGAAATCAAGGTGGAAGGTGATCTTCCTAGTGGTAAGCATGCTGTTTGGGAGCATTAAACACTGCTTACCTGGTTCTTTCTTAAGCCAACTGCCTCATTACTCCCACAATCTACTGACAATGCTTATGTGACCCACATCTTAAACATTATACGTTTGTATGCGTATGTAGCCATGTTGTCTTACCTCCATAGAATAAAGATAACCTGGATTCTCATGCATCAAGTACGGCCACCACAGCTTGACATCGACTACTTTGAGCACTCCAGCTGGCCCGTTGGAGGTGGCCACACAGCGGCCATCTTTGTCAATCAAAGTGACACTCAGGGTGGCATTGGCAGCACCTTGGACTGACACATTGTATTTGACTAGACCTGAAACACAGAGGAAGACATCTTTTATCTGACATGTGGTTTTTTACTCTCTTACAAATGCTTTGGAGCTGTTGATGATTGAGAAACTGAGTTTCATTGTGTAATCATTTACCAGTGTTATCCAAGAAGTCAGTCACCACAGTGATGTCGTCCACATAGGCTTTAGGAGTAGTATACAGCAATACAGGACGATGTATGCCAGCATAGTTGAAGAAATCAAAGTAGATGTTTTGCACAAAAAAACCTTCAGGATACCTGTTGAGCAATTACATTTCCTCAGTATCTGAATACTTGCTGACACACAGGCAACTGTACGCATTTTAATCTGGAAAAACAGGAACTGCACTGTGATTGCCAAATCTTATTTATATGGCAGCAAGACTTCAAGTTAAGGCTCCTAAAAGGAGTTGAAGTGTGTGTTGAGGCGTATGTGAAGAAAGCAGCTGAAGTGCAAGCAGAGAAAGGATATATAGTAACTAAAATTAGAAGAAATATCACTTAAGTTAGGCTGGAAGTAGTGAAAGGATCTGAAACGTAATTTAAAAGGCAGTCAGCAGTGAGTGTCATCTCTGTATTGTAAAGAATACAAATAATTGAAGTGTAAGCATTAATACAACTGAACTGCCAATAGAAATACAAGTACTCTAAAGCAGCTGAATTTTCTTACAATTCATCACAATTGGAAGTCATCGTAAAACTGACCAATCAGTTGATTGATCAGTTTAGGAAAAACATCGGGTTTGTACATTCTTCCCATTGATTCCCATTATAAAAAGAATAAAATAAAAAAAGTAAAAAATAACATTTTAAGAACTATTAATGACTTTAAGAAAGTGAAACAGAGCAAATCAGAGTTAATTTCTTCCAGTGAAGCGAGCGCACAACTAAATGAAGCTTTAACTGGATAAACTGGAGGAGGTTACTTGGTGCGGTCGTCCATGTGCTGGATGGTTCCTGGAGGAAGAGTCTCCAGAGTCAGAGTGTTGTTGACTGCGATGGTGATCCTGCACGGCACAGTTGGGTCCTTGCGGATTAAGCTGCCTATCTCGACCTCAAAAGGAAGATGGCCGCCATCGTGCTCTGTCACTTTCACCCCGTTCACCCACTGCAGAAGGTAAACACAGTGACTGCACATGAGCTTGTTCACATTATTACAAGAGGAGGGTATAAAGGGATCCTATCTCACAACTACAATGAGGGATTCTTCCAACTGTGACTGGAGTGGATTGGGAGGGGACAGGTGATACTCACCACTACTGAGTAATAGTGAGCACTTCCCACTCTGAGAACCACTCTTGTTCCTCCATCGGCCACCCAGCGAGCAGGCACCACCACCTCTCGCTCATACCACACCCAGCCAATGAAATCTCTCAGTGCGGGGTCCTGTGTGATGTCATTGTAGCTGGCAGGAACTGGCATGTCAATCACTGGGCCGGTCTATGGAAGATAAACTTCAGTGAAAAGACAATACTTCATTTGTAGCAGTGGGTCTGCTGTAGACAGTAATGAGTTTGTAGTTAACAGTTTGTATGTTCTCCCTCCTATCACAGCACTATCTAAGATGGTGATATCTCCTGTTTCTGTTTGATCTCCTTCAGTGTATGGGCTCACAGTGTGTTAGTTGACATTTAGCTGTACATTTTCTGCAGACTTTAATGGACTTTGTGGTGTTTTGCACCTCCTGAGATATGCTCAGTAGATTTACTATTATGTGTTTCTGATCTATCCATTGGCTGCATGATGTTTAGTCAGAGCTGCTGTCCTTCTCACCTCTGCCAGGCGACTTTTGTACCATGCCCTGTCGAAGCCCTGGTTCCTGTTTGGGGACTGGTCAGCCCTGAAGTCCCACAGCCCGTTCAGCTCCTTCACTTCTCTGGAGGAAGACTCCCGGGGGAAGAGCATGCCGGTGTCCAGCAGACACACTGCGTCAAACACGGCCAACAGGCACACAACACGGAACATCCCCAGCCTCTCAGGAGGGTCCATACCACCACTGAGAGCTCTGTGGAAACCTTACAGCGCGCTGCTTTCTGTTGTTGACTCAGTCACATGATTTATTCTGTAGTCACGTGAAGAAGAACTGTCTTTTCCGTGCTGCCTTCGGGTGCTGTCGGAAATGTCTTCTCCTTCTTCTCTGAGTTTAATGGCGGATCGCAAACAACTTTTAGGTGCACACCGCCACCTACTGTAAAGGAGTGTGTGCCTTCATGTCATTTATCTAGCTCTTTAGATTTATTTGACCTGCTAGCCCAGTGTTATTTCAAAAAGTAAAGAGTGACTTCCTGGCAACTCTTATTTCCTCTCTCTATCCGTCTGTTCCCAGAATTCCCATCACATCCCAGTCCTGTCCAATCTCTTTGATTGGATCCCCTAGTAGTTCTCTATCGGCTTCATACCTGGGACATTGTAATTTGATGTGCTCTCCATTGTTCCCACATTTATCACTGCTCCTTTTCCCCAGTACAAACATAGTGCCATTCAATCCTATATGATCTAACCTGAGTCTTCTTCTGATGATTTCCTCCCTTCTGTTCCTTTCTTCATAATTCTTTGTTGTGATTGACTTTTTGTATTTTGTGATACCTTCCTTTCTGGTCTTCCTCCCACGTGCAGGCACCCAGCAGAACTACATCTACACCACCTCTGTGAAGTCTTAGTAAACTATGATGAATTTAAATCTTCTCTGACAGATGTTGTTGACTGTATGATTTCCATGACGGCTATTGAATCTGTGCATACCACCACACTATCCGGTCTGACCTCTTCAACCCACTGCAAACCAATAATGACTGCCACTGTTTCCGCTGTGTATACTGGTTGGACAGTCTTATGGCTATAGACACTCTGGGATGTACACACCAGTTCCAATGGGTAGCCTATTATTATGTTCGTGATTCCAGTCATATCCAAGCCCTATTACACTAGTTGTGTGCAGTTACTTGAAGAAATGGATAAGGAATGAGGATGAGGAACGATGTTGAGTGAAAATCTTTGAAATCTTTGGCTGGTAATAAGGATCACCATGTTGTGTGATGATTTAATGTCAAAAAGAAAGTCAAAATTATCAATACTGCATTCTCAATTTGCATTTAGGCCCTGAGGTAAACAAAAAAAACACAGCTGCATGTAAAGTGCATGTTTTGTCTTTAATATCTTGATTCATATTCATTAAAAAGTGAAACATTATAAAAATAAAGCACTTTTATGATGAGATTCAGCATTGTAATTCACATTGAACAGAAATGCTTCCAAAACCGTTGTTACATCAATCTGCTACAACACCAGATTACACATTTATCTTACACACAGTACACACAGAGGGAAGGAAAATAGGAGATATTGTGGTAACTCCCTCCTTTTACAGTGTCATTGTGATGTAAGAAAGGTCAGAAATATTAACTGATGAAGGTTTTTGACATTTTTTTGAGAGCAATGGAAAGCACCACCTCTTGTATCTGTATCAGAATATCCTGCTAAATAAATTGTTACACCCCCACTCATTTGTATCCAAAGCAACACATCATAATTCTAATTATTATATCAGTGTGCACCATAGATGAGCCACCAGAGGCTTCAAAAATGTATTTTATGATGTGAAAATGTTGCAGATTGCCCTGATTACACTGGTGGTTTAGTTCATATTGCAGACCAACAGTAACAGCAAAGCTAAATGGTGTTTCATGGTAGTTTGACCTTATTTGTACTCACCAAACTGAAATGTTCTACATGTGCTTTTGTAAACTGCCTCAAGCAAATGACTGAATTTTAACTGCAATTTCCATAAGACATAGTGTTAACATGGGATTGAGCCGGTCCTGGACCGGGTGCCCCAGCTGGCGGGTGTCATAGTGAGCAGGGGTACTTGGTCCAAGGAGGTAGTCTGCCTGTTTCATTGGCCAGTCTCCAGTACCGCTCCCTCAGGATGAATGCAGCTGCTTTAGGCTGCCTTTGCCTGGTGAAAACACCCTTCTTGTTCCCCACCACACGGAGGATCCCTGCAGACACAAGAACAACAAGAACCTCGTCAGACACAGACGCAAACACAGAAGAGCCTTTTGTCAGGCCAATATGTAGATCAGTTAAGGTGTGATGAGTAAGTAAACTCTGCTTCCAAAATGCCAAAAGCAAGAAAGCCAAATCTATAGCTAGACGTATTTAGAAGTGGGGGAAAAAGCAGCTCTGGCACCAGGGTGTTTTGTCAGGGCACCAACTGAATCTCCCATGAAGATTTACCATTTCTAGAGTTCCTGGACATTTTGCTGCCCTTGGCATGTGTACGAGATATTCATTTATGGCTGTCCTGACTGGACTTTAGGATCCAGAGTTTATTTTATTTCTATGTCAGACCAATTTACAGTTCACAGTGTAAAGGTCTGCTTTAAAATTAGTGAAGCAATTTAGATATGGTTTTCAGCTAAATAGCTCTGCATTATGAAAATACAACCTGCTGGTGTAATGTAACATTATATAGTATATAGTATACTCTGCAACAGCCATTGAGAGAGGATGTCAATGTGGATCTCTTTGAAGGAAGGTTTGGACCGTGTCTAGAAAGACTCTCTTCAATCTCAAAATACTGAAGTTGCAGTACCTTGTACAGTCATGAAATCAGCAAAGTTCCAGATGAGTTCACCAATGACGTACTGCTTCCTCTTCTGGTCGAAGACGTTGTGATAGCTCTGCAGAACTACCTTCTGGTACTCCTCAGTAAACATCACAGGTGGATCCTGGAGAGTGAAAAGACCGATTCTTACTACTGGCATTAACATGTTTCTGGGAAAATGTGTTGCAATTAGAATCTTTAAGACAGACTGGGGGGGGGGATTCCTCACAGCCTTAGGATGCAACAAAAAAGTCATATAAATACAACTGACCCTTTTGAAGATGGTTAAAAGATAAAAGTTACATATAGTTACATGTTAAGTTGGCTTCATGTTATCAAAACCAACTAGTGTTAGTCTCTTATCTTTCCAATCCAACTGATAGCTACTAAGCTAGCGTTTTGCTAACATTTGCTAACTTGAGGTGTGACTATATGTAACTTTTATATTTTAACCATCTTCAAGTTTTGGTTGTCTTTTCAACATAGATGAGCCTAGCACATAGCACGTGTACAGGAAAGGAGAAAGTGGGCCGAGGCTTGCACAACTGTAATTGGAGCAAAGAGCTAAAAGGGGCGGGACTTAGGAGGGGCTGATAGCGGGTGCGTTACAGTTGGGTATTTGGATGTGTATGTGTGTGAATCCTCACACTGTGAAGCCCTGGCACTGCATCTGCTCCATATTCGCTCTGGATGATGGGTTTCTGGTACTTTCCATACCAGTTCTCAAACTGAGTGTTGAGCTGGATGGGGATGACCTCTAGGTGGCCTGGATCATGGTACCAGGAGAAGTAACTGTTTACACAGATTACATCCACATAGGGAGCCTAGGGACGAGATTAGAGACAAAATAGGACTTGTAGAGAAACAATTCAGTCTTTTCCAACCTCTGATCTCAGCCAGATACCTTGACAATTTCACTCTTATTCCCTTGGTTCAGGCACTCAATGTAGGTAATTATGGTTGCATTTATCATACTGTGTACATTTGCTTATTTTCTGTATTGAATTTTTTTCTGTAAAAAAGATATTGAATTCTGACGTATTACTGTTATTTAAAAAATACTGAATGCTACTGTAAATCTAGGACATAATGTTTTGTGAGATCATAGTAATGCATTTGCTCAACCAAAAAAGAAAAAAAAAACCTTCTGCTTTCATTGCTTTAAGGCAGTAGTTCCCAACCTTTTTCCTTAAGGGACCCATTTCTATTCAATGCATAACAATAACAGTACAGAACAACCCACCATGAATATTATTCTGCAGGAAGCATTTTGTTCATTATTTCCTGTGAATAATGCATCCTGATAATTACTGAGATATAGGTATACTGTATGTTTCTTTTCTTACACCCCTTACAATCAAGAAGGCCTTGCAACCCTCTGTGAAGCTTTGGCGACCCCTAGTGTACCCCAGGTTGGGTACCACTGCCTTAAGGGTCATTGTAACTGATGATAATAATAATAATAATTGTGTGATACTGTGTACCATAAAACTTTATATTATATTTATTATATAATATTTTCTGATCGTACCATGAAAATGTCATATGATTGCAACCCGACTGCTAATAAAAAAAATAAACATCTCACCCCTTTGTCCCTGGCGTAGTTACTGGCTGTGATGTAAGTGACGGGCCGGGTAGGGTCCAGAGCTTTGGTATGTTGTATCAAGGTCCTGTAAGAAAAACAAAAAGCACCCTTAGGTGATCTCATTGCAAGTTGTTAATGACTACAATGTTATATAATCACTACAATGTCACAAAATGGTTTCAGGTAGCCAGTTCTTGTATATTAAATACATTTCGAAAAAGTTTCAGAACTTCAAGGCAAAGACAATTGGCATATCGGGGGTAGAAAACACAAGTGAATGATCTTGCATCCAGAAGGGTCAGATAAGTCAGTTTATGTAAGAATGAATATTCAGTGGTTCATATCTAAAACTAAATGACCAGTACTCACTTAAAGTAGAATTCAGCAGGGGGCATCTCTGCAGCCGGCTCATTGGCTACTGACCACATGACCACAGAGGGATGGTTCTTGTCCCGACGTACAAGCTCGTCCATTACCACCAGGTGATGGGTCAGGGAGGCTTTTCCAAAACTGCGACTACAGTGCCAAGGCACAAAGAAAGCAGATCCACCATTCACTTCAGGTTACCCATTCTCCAACCATTCAAGAACACGGACAACTGTTCTGCTCATCAGTAAGAGATTAAAGAACAAGTGGTCCTCTGCTGCAGTGTCTTTCATTAAATTATTATACAAGAGAATTTCTGTATGTATTTATTTCCTTTTGAATTCCTGATACTGAGCCTTAAGATGTTGTATACAACATTCAGAACCAATAAATGTAGCACTAGGGCTACAGCATCTCAGACCAAAACAGATGGATGCATCAGCAGCACCTCCCCCCCATGCCCCCCCACTCCGCTGCCCACTCTGAACCCTCAAACAGACCCAAAGGTCACAGACATGTGAGCAGTGACACTTACATATCTTTGATGCCCACCCCCGGGCACTCATCTATCACCACAATGCCATGGCGGTCACACATCTGCAAGATCTCCTCAGCGTAGGGGTAGTGGCTGGTGCGGAAGGAGTTGGCCCCCAGCCACTTCATTAAGTTAAAGTCTTTGACGATCAGGGGCCAGTCCAAGCCTTTACCTCGAATCTACATCAAAAGGTAAACAGGGGGTTGGATTATTGAACTGGATCCACTTTTTCCACAGAATTTTCTGTCTGTTATCAGCTAGGGGAAAGACCATCAGCAGGTGTTAACTCTGTTATATCCAAAACTCTTTTGGTAAAGGGTTTGCTTCCCTCTAGTGGTACTCACATCAGAGTCCTCATGTTTATTGACTCCATGGAAATAGAAGGGCTTGTTGTTGATGAGGAATTGGGTGCTGGTAACGCTGACTGTGCGGATGCCAACTGGTAGAGAGTACACATCCTCAAATGTAGATTTCCCGTCGGCTGCCGTTAAGCGAACCTAAATAATAAATATCAGAAGACGTGGTGCATTTTATTAAAAACAGCAGAGCATTGTAACAGGTACGGGACAGAGAGAGAGAAAGACCAGCTGCTCTTTTTAAGAAACTAATTTGTTGAAAAAGGGGTACTCCTGGTCCACACTTTATGATTTGAGTGTTTCTGAATAATTCATTTTACCTCTGCTTACTATCTTGCCATCCTATTTCAGTTTGTAACTAATCAAAGATGTATGCAGGCTGTATGTATCAGGCTGATAGGGAAACAAAACATACTTTAGATTATTTAATAATTAGTTCAAGTATTTTCATTCAAACATTTGTAGTATGCCTTGATGACAGCATCCTAGCCAAAGTGAAACCACAGTGAAACTATGGTGGTAGAATTTGGTAATTTGGTACCTACCTAGGAACCTTACTGTATTATTATTATTATAATAAATATTAACTTCTCTATGGAGCCATCATTACTATAATAGCAACTATTTACAAATTTGTGTGGAGAGTTGTGTAAATCTATCTCAACCCGTGTGTGCGTAATCAGATTTGTAAATGTGTAAGAAAATCTACAAATCTGTATTCAGATTTGTAAATGTGTAGACAAATCTGTAAATGTGTCTTTCAATTAGCACTTTTTACACATGACTTTTGCTACACTGCAGACATCGGCAAATGCGTGTTTCAATCTGTGTGTGTGAGGAGAGATGAATTTACTGTTTATCAGACCACAAATGAGTCATGGATTAGGTTGGAAAAACGTTTTTGAGGGCCGGGTCTCACAGATTACTGTAAGAAACACAACTTTAACTTCATTGACTGATTTTGGTGAACGTGGATCATATTTCATGGAGAATAAATTATCTGGTCATCTTAAACATTATACGTTTGAATGCGTATGTAGCCATGTTGTCTTACCTCCATAGAATAAAGATAACCTGGATTCTCATGCATCAAGTACGGCCACCACAGCTTGACATCGACTACTTTGAGCACTCCAGCTGGCCCGTTGGAGGTGGCCACACAGCGGCCATCTTTGTCTATCAAAGTGACACTCAGGGTGGCATTGGCAGCACCTTGGACTGACACATTGTATTTGACTAGACCTGAAACACAGAGGAAGACATCTTTTATCTGACATGTGGTTTTTTACTCTCTTACAAATGCTTTGGAGCTGTTGATGATTGAGAAACTTAGTTTCATTGTGTAATCATTTACCAGTGTTATCCAAGAAGTCAGTCACCACAGTGATGTCGTCCACATAGGCTTTAGGAGTAGTATACAGCAATACAGGACGATGTATGCCAGCATAGTTGAAGAAATCAAAGTTGAAGTTTTGCACAAAAAAACCTTCAGGATACCTGTTGAGCAATTACATTTCCTCAGTATCTGAATACTTGCTGACACACAGGCAACAATCAATCAATTACAATTCAATTTACAAAGTAAGACAAAAAAATAACATTTTAAGAACTATTAATGATTTCAAGAAAGTGAAACAGAGCAAATCAGAGTTAATTTCTTCCAGTGAAGCGAGCGCACAACTAAATGAAGCTTTAACTGGATAAACTGGAGGAGGTTACTTGGTGCGGTCGTCCATGTGCTGGATGGTTCCTGGAGGAAGAGTCTCCAGAGTCAGAGTGTTGTTGACTGCGATGGTGATCCTGCACGGCACAGTTGGGTCCTTGCGGATTAAGCTGCCTATCTCAACCTCAAAAGGAAGATGGCCGCCATCGTGCTCTGTCACTTTCACCCCGTTCACCCACTGCAGAAGGTAAACACAGTGACTGCACATGAGCTTGTTCACATTATTACAAGAGGAGGGTATAAAGGGATCCTATCTCACAACTACAATGAGGGATTCTTCCAACTGTGACTGGAGTGGATTGGGAGGGGACAGGTGATACTCACCACTACTGAATAATAGTGAGCACTTCCCACTCTGAGAACCACTCTTGTTCCTCCATCGGCCACCCAGCGAGCAGGCACCACCACCTCTCGCTCATACCACACCCAGCCAATGAAATCTCTCAGTGCGGGGTCCTGTGTGATGTCATTGTAGCTGGCAGGAACTGGCATGTCAATCACTGGGCCGGTCTATGGAAGATAAACTTCAGTGAAAAGACAATACTTCATTTGTAGCAGTGGGTCTGCTGTAGACAGTAATGAGTTTGTAGTTAACAGTTTGTATGTTCTCCCTCCTATCACAGCACTATCTAAGATGGTGATATCTCCTGTTTCTGTTTGATCTCCTTCAGTGTATGGGCTCACAGTGTGTTAGTTGACACTTAGCTGTACATTTTCTGCAGACTTTAATGGACTTTGTGGTGTTTTGCACCTCCTGAGATATGCTCAGTAGATTTACTATTATGTGTTTCTGATCTATCCATTGGCTGCATGATGTTTAGTCAGAGCTGCTGTCCTTCTCACCTCTGCCAGGCGACTTTTGTACCATGCCCTGTCGAAGCCCTGGTTCCTGTTTGGGGACTGGTCAGCCCTGAAGTCCCACAGCCCGTTCAGCTCCTTCACTTCTCTGGAGGAAGACTCCCGGGGGAAGAGCATGCCGGTGTCCAGCAGACACACTGCGTCAAACACGGCCAACAGGCACACAACACGGAACATCCCCAGCCTCTCAGGAGGGTCCATACCACCACTGAGAGCTCTGTGGAAACCTTACAGCGCTGCTTTCTGTTGTTCAGGCTGTCACATCAGTCATTCTCTAGTCACGTGACAGCAGAACTGCCTTTCCCGTGCTGCCTTCGGGTGCTGTCGGAAATTTCTTAATTACGATATTAGGTAATGCAACATAATTTTAAGCAATACACCGCCCTAAAAATAAATAAATAGACATTTTATAATGACATTCGTTCGCCTGACCCAATCGTGTTTGTATTATGAGATAATAGTTTGGCATTTATTATATTAATTAGTATTGTTAATGTTTTTGGAAGTTGTGTTTCACCGGAAGCATCTTAAGGTGACTCTTCAGGTAGGTAGCGACGTGCCTTGTTTCCCCACCAAATTAAAAGCCGCCATGTGTCCTGGCCCAGCTGGAAAACGTCCAGATCGTCAAAATAAAAGACCCAAACAGGATAAATAGTCCATAATACGGGGAAACTAATCATTTATTATACATTGACAATATTCTCTCGCCGCCGGGGTTTAAGTCACCATTCACTAATGCAACACCGAATAAAGGACACAAGATGGCGCCAGACACTCGCACATCAAAGTCAGCGACAGAGCCGACAGAAGCATCAGTTCAGTGTATGAAAGTGTCCTATAGTGCCTCCACATTCCCAAAAACCTGCTTTCAGCTCATGGACGGGTGAACCTGCTAGGGGCCCCTGGGGTAAAAAAAAATAGCTTTGGGCTCCCTTTGACTCCCTCTTTGTGGATATGCGCCATGTACATATTGACAAGTACAAAAGATAAGTAATAACACAGGCCCTTATCCTCTGAGTTGATGCTGTGTTTTGAGGTGTGTATTTCTAAAAATAATTGCACTTAATTGAGCTGGGAGGATTTTTTGGCATATTAGGAGTCGATGCTGTTGATGTTTTGCGTCCACACCAGGCTCAGTTTTGTATCCATTGCAGTTTGTACAGTAAAATCACAAATGGTTTGGATGCACTGGTGGCCGCAGGGTTTAAGGGGGACTGAAACATTCCAATTGTACATAAAGTTCTGTTAAACTCAGCTGAAGTGGATAAACTGGAGTAATATGGATGTACATACAGTAACTCTTCAATCATCAGCTTTTCAACTGAATGTGTTGAGCTGAAGTTTAACCCTCTCACTGAATGGATTGACCAGTTTTGGTTTGCAATGAGACATTGGCTTATTCCTTATCCAGGTATGTTTTTCCATCCCTGAATGCCACTAATTGATGCTTTCTTTTCTCACATAACTTCTCCACCCCAGAGGGAGTGACTCCACAGTACTTTCTCTGTATTTTTTCTTTTTACTTCTGATTTATCTGCCATTTTCTTTAACCCCATGACCCCATGGTCCCACCCGCCAGAAAGTTTTTTTCTGATTCATTCTCATTTAATCAAAATGTTTCTCATTGACCAAGTAATATACCATAGTTGGAACACCCTATTCCCAAGACATATCAAATCAACTACATTTTTCTTTTTTGTTAAAGTTATGCTGGCACAAAACGAGTCGGATTGACTGTGCAGCTAAAGTACAAACAAGGCAGGTTTGTAATAAAGTGCTTCACAGAGTGACAGACTCATCCAAACAATCCATAACACTGCCATCTGCCTAAAATTAATGTAAGGTTAATGGTGAGTTCAGTGTTAATTTCCTGTCTGAAGTCTGTCCCAGGTCATTTTCCCACCAATTCGTTTGGGATGTTTGAAAATAAAAGTACTTTAAATCTATTTTTGAAGCTATTCCTTTGGTTCCCACCCCATGTCAGCCATGTGGTGTTCAACATACCTACCCTTCGATTACAAATTCCTGTGGCAAAAATAACATTTGAATTTGAAAAGGCGCTTTAGCCGAGCGTATTACCACAGTCTGGTACGATTGTTGTCCTTTGCTGTAAAAAGTAAAAGAAAAATCTTTAATGATGCATTTGTAGCCACCCCAACTTGCAGTTTTCATGTAGCAAATCATGTGCATTTCCAACTGCGATTGATTTAATCCAGGTCAGACTAGACCAACATATATATTTTGAGGCATCCATGCATATTTTTATGAAGCACTAATGACACAAGTTAGTTCTAACATGCTCCACAGAGCGACAAATGACTTGATCCTCAGTAGCCATCCACAATCTGTTCAGATCACCCCTGTTGTTCCACAAGGCTTTACAGGAAGCTAATCTCCTCTACCTACAGACTCCTGCTCTCACCTTGCAGCTAGTGCACGTATGACATTTTTCCACACTGCTTTGACTCCTTCCCAAAAGTTGACATATCTCCACCGACTGTCACAACTTCAAATTTTTGTTGCAGGAGTGAAAACACATCTCTATGACTTCAAACCAAACTCACAGACCTTTAAGAAAAGGAAAAATAAAGTGTTGTATAAGATTTAGTATCATGTTTTTCTTTGCAAGCATCTCTGTGACAAATCCATACAGCTAAAAAAGCACTCACGATGCTCAGAGGATCTGTGGTTTACAAAAGAAGTCACAACCTTGACCAAGACAAAAAGCTGGCACAGGTCTGGGCCATATCAGACCACAATGAGGCAAGGAGGGCTTAGCTTTTGTCAGACATGTCAATCCATCAGGCCGCTTTGTTGTCTATAAGTCCTACAGTTTTTTTCCCTTGCATTTGTGTTTTACTTGGCAGCTTGTGCTAAGCTAAATTGCACCAATTAAACAGGAATTACAACAGGATCATAAAAAAGGGGGCATCTAGGTGTTGATACCCTATTTAAAATGTGTTAACTAGCTGTGAATCAAATATACAACCAGCTCCAGAAGTCCTGATGACAAAGAGAAAACACTACAGATCAAAGAGAAGCCCTTCAGCTGTCATCATACACTAGTTATTTTCATAGTCGACCTGCTGTTAAACTTGTTCCTGCATTTTTTTTATGAATACATTTGTTGGTCGGCAAAAAATAAAAAGCAGTCTACAGTAAAAACAGTTTTAAAGGGCGCTCATGCATGCATTATTAATAAGTAAGCAAGGGGGAGCGAGAAAGCGAGAATAAAGGGGGGCACAAGTTCCCAAAGCCAGAATTTTTGCTGATTTTACAGCCCTGCTGTGTTACCACCACTTCAGTGACAGAAAACGGGTAGTAACATCCTGAGTTCTGACCTGCTCGGACCTGTCAGTAAAATAAGTTACCCTCGACCAAAGGCACGAGTTAAAATCTACAACATACAGATATGGAAAAAAACTGCAGAGACAAAACAAGGTTATTGGCTGGTTTACAGCGTACAGGGAACATCACAAATCAGCACTGTACATTCTGTGTCTATACTATGATGATATATTAAAATCCTTATCTCAGTCTGTATTTTGTCCAGCTATAGTTAAAAATCTCACATGTAATATCCTCTGATAACATCCACAAGTTGATTAGCTATCAGGTCAGTTTCTTTATTGGTTTCAGTTTTGTGAATGAACTGTAACAGAAATTACAGCACTGTGGCTTTACAGCCATAGGGTCCTGGGTTTGATTCCCGGCTTTGTCCTTTCTGTGTCTGCGTGGGTTTTCTCCAGGTGCTCCGGTTTCCCTCACCATCAAAACATGCATGTTAGGTTAATTCTCTAGTCAGTGCCCATGACTAAAGGCACTGGCTCATATCTGGAATTGGTCCCCCAGGTACTGTACAGTAGGTGCCCTTATAGTACTTACGATGGGTTGAATACAGAGAAATAGATTAAAATAAATTGCCCAGTCCTCTGGGAAAAGTCTAACACATTATCGACTGTGTGGGCCACTCAAAAGGTTTAGAATGGTTTAGCCATTTGTTGTTGTCCTTTCATTTAACACATGTCTTATAATAGTAATCCAAAGTTATTAACAGAAACAGATTGCTGCTAATGAACTGGTTCCAGTGTAGTGCGGATGTATATGTGTGTTTCCTATAGTACCCTGTGCATCCTGTCTCTTTTCATTGTCAAGAGTGTCCACTCTGCTTGGATAAACATTTACTGCCGGGGGGCACATCTGATAAGCTCCAAGAATTGTTTGGCTTTGCTCCTGAGTTCTTCGGGCCATAATCCCAGCCAACATCACTGTGTAAGTGTTACAGTGTTACTCTCAATTAACTGATAGACAGGATCAGTAATTTGTGGGTATTTTATGTGAGATTTCAGGAAATAAGACATGCCATTTTGCCTTTATGTCTTACTCACCAATGTCAGAGCAGAAGGAAGGAGAGCTTTCTTTGGCCGTCTGCTAGAACTACTAGTTGTGCCCAGTGAACATGTGTTGCAAGGTGAGGCCGGTCATGGAGACAGCTTGCTGTGCGTTTTCTTCCTCCACATCCTCTGTCCAGGTTGGAAAGTCTTTACTTCAACACAGACATGGTGTGTTGCAACACCTGAAATATTTCTAGGTCCAATGTCTAATGTAATAAAAAGCCTAAAAAAAGCCAAATGAGAGTATAAAGTTCTCATCATTTAGTAAAATACTGAACATATTAATGCCATAACTCTTTCGCAGACAATCTACTGTGGAATTGCATCTAATATTAGTCATAAATAGATTATGAAGTGAGTTGAACATTATGAATGGGTTTGTAAATGTGTTGCTAAAGAGGTTAAGATGCAGGAAGCAGGTGGAATTTAGTCAGGCGTGATAGGTCCGATATGTGACCTCCCAGCAGCTAAAACGCAATGATTTTGTGAGAGTCTGTAAAAGAGATGTAGCTGTTCTCAAAATGTGCAGCTTATTATGTTCATAGTGTCTAGGCATGTCTTTCATTGTGTATTTTTTTAAAATCCATTTTGAAAAATGACACCATTGCACCATTGTCTCCCTCCAGAGATCTGAGTGTTGGACAAAGGGAGGAAGCCCAAATAAGGGTGTAGCTGCACTGAGGGTCTTGGGAGGCTCAGTCAGATAGCAGTAGTGGCAGATTGGCTGTGTGGGCGCATGCATGACAGAGTAGGAAGTCATCCCTTAATTCCCGCTGTGCCTCCCTCTGTGCCAAGGTTTCACACTGCCAAAGCACCGGCGGTGATCAGGAGCCTGCAGAACCACCACCACCACCACCACCTCAGCAGAGATCTGCTCTCTCCTCCACATTTTATTAACAGCTCCTTTCTTGCAGTAATGCTGAGTTTGACACACTGGTTATTTCTACACAAGGATGCCATCTGTCAAAGTGTCTGTCAGATCTGGTAGTTATAATGGAACCCAGGATTTATATTCTGTAATCACTCTGTTGTGAAGGAATAAAAAAATCCTTCCTGCAGATGACATAACAGCAGACTGGTGCAGGCTGCTCCCAGTGGACACAGTAACACAGATGTATGACAGCAGTTTCTGACACCATAATAACCATGTGAGATGTAAGAGCTGCAGCTGCACAGGCACACATACCCGGTCGATCGATTTTAATTTCAATTCGCAACAGCTTGCCTGTCCAAACAGGACGAAGGAGATATACTGCATGATGGCTGTATAGCAGGTGACCCTGAGAAACAGGGTCATTTGTTAGAGAGAATAGTTACAGATTACGACGTTTTCAATATTGCAGCAGAGTTACGGGAAAATGGCCTTGATATCCTGTTTGTTCACAATCTTGTTTTCACACCTACCTGTATAGGTGAGGGACAAAAGTGGCTAAAGATTAACTGTTTCACTGCAACCTGTTAATGACCATCAGCGCAGGTCATGCGGCTGGGGCTGTGGAGGGAAATGTAATAGCTGTCATGGGAGCAGGGCCGAGCAGAGGTCAGCGACCTTTCCTGTGGATTTGGATGCCTCATCACTTTTAGTAACAGGAAGCAGTTGTACTACTATTTGCTGCTAATATTTTTGTTCCATACCTGGTTGATTAATAATTAATCAAATAACTACATGAGGGCAAAGCAAAGCATTGCAGATATTTTAAAGACCCATATATCACATGCTCTTATTCTGCTGTTTACATTAAAGGACCACTTTGCCCTGAAATTAGATAAGCTGCTTGAAATCTGATCATTTATATCCTTCTCTCTTCTTCTCAGAGTTTCTGGAAACATGGTTTGTTTAAAGCTAATAATGATGGATTTTTGGCAGAATAACATAAACCCGGCCTCAGTTTTTACATTTCGACACCTCGAGGGTAGAACATGCACACTGATTGGAGGAGGGTGATTTCTCCCCATCTTTGTCCTCCCTGTGCCAGAGTGACAACGGTGCATGAGGGAGGGAGACTGAGCCGGAGGAAACAGGGAGAAGAGGTGGAGGAGGAGGAAAGAGAGGAAGAGTAAAGAGAAGGAACAGGCATTTCTCGTGTCTTCTCTCCCTGTTCTCATGTGGAAGTCTGAGAGTTGAATAATTCATAGCCTGTGGGAGGTGAATAATGAATAATGTGCAATTGATTAAAGGATGCATGCTGATTATAGAGAGAGAGGGAGAGAGAATGAGAGAGGAGGGCTTCCCCCGCTGAGTAATCTCTCACCTGCTTCACAAAGAGAAAAATAGGAGCAAATAAAAATGCTCCAGTGGAGGAGCTAAAGTAGCACACACTGAGAGTTGGATTTTGCTGCTTGCAAACACAACATCACGTTTATCCACGTGCTCTGCTCGATGCGCTTGCGTCCTCCGAAGCGCTCTGGATCCCATAAAAATGTGTAAATGGAGTGAAAAGGAGAATCCATGTTTAAAAATGGTGAATAATACATTGCCGCAGCATCACGCACAGCTGTGTCTGCATGCTGGGGTTTCCTATGTAGGGAGGGGTGGGAGTTTATCTCCCTCTCCCTATCACACTCTCTGTGTTTCAGTGTGTGTGTGTATTTAAATGATTCTCTGTGAAGTTGTGCATGTGTCTGTGCTGACACATCTGAGCCCATGCATGTGTGGTTGTTTTTGCGGAGCATGGGTCGTTGGTTCCAGTGTTAGAAGTAACTCCTCACATCCACCCACGCAACAACCGCTGTTATGTACAACTATTCTAAATATACACCTCACATGTATGTGGAGAAGCAACATGCCCCCAGGCAAGACAAAGGAGCACGCTGCATTTTTACTTATTAAAGCGATGTAGGAGGGATGTACATGTGTGGTGGAGGTTTTAACCTGACAGTTTCATTGAAGCTCTGGCAAACCATCAGGGAACTGCTCAGCATGTGAGGTGCAGAGGCTGGTGTATAATACTGCTGTACAGCAGCATGTGTTATGACAAATCAGAGCGTGGTTGTGGCATCGCATTGGGTCGAAGAGTGAATTAATCTGTGTATATTTAAGGCAGCGCTGAGGGTTTCCCTTTTTAATGACACCAAGTAGTTGGGCGTCCATTTAGCAGGTACTGCAGCAATAATTCACACATAATGGAGAAATATGTAGGTGTAAAGACTTTAAGATCTGCAATAAAGTTCACATATTGTGTGGAAATGACTGCAGTTTATATACAAGGGTATTTAGATTAAATGGAACAGCATCCTCACCGTAGTAGAACCTCAGGGGCTAAAAATACCATGTCCTCTGATGCAGCTGCAGCAAAGTGGAGGCTGCATAAGAGCAGGTTATGGAAAATTCTGAATTTAACTTCTGAAACAAAATCAAAATATTAAATTATATTAAAAAAGGCTTTATAAAAAAAACACCTCCATCAACCAAGTTAAAAGGGATTTATAATAGCTAAATAAAAAATAATCATACAGATTTTAGACTACTTTCAAATTCAAGTAAATGGAAACTTTTATATTATAAATGAGTATTAGTAGTATCTTAATATCTCAAAATATTGACTTAGCATCTCAATATAATGAGCAACTTTTTCATTATTGTAAGGTACTAAGTCAAATTTTTGAGAAAGTTTTTCATTATAATGACTAACAGAATCTTTTTTTTTTCATCATATTGATGGTAATGGGCTTCCATAAATAGCAGAATATGTTGTTATTAAAAGACATGCCTAATTACTAATAACCTCATTTACATTTGTATTTTGATTACTTATAAGATAAACCATTATTTATGTTGCGATGGGTTTTTTGTGTGGGGAAGGTCTTGTTGGAAAAACAGCTGTTGTGGAAAATCTGCACTAATGAATGACTTTAAGATGTGACCAATGTCTGCCGTCGTCAAACAGACAGTAGGTCTTGTAACACAGAGGAATATTTGGACCTTTGGCTGCTAAATGCTCCATATCTTCACCAGCTGCAGTGGCTAATTTCTGTCTGCTTTTTGCTGATGCTCAGAGAGAGTGGCTGAAAACTGCCTGCTGCAGAAAACGAGGTTCATATTCTTCACAGAAGATATTTTAAAATCTCTCAGTGGGTAAAACACAGTAAATAATAAAGATAAAATGATAATAAAATTAATGATGGCAGAATTTAGCTGCTTTGGTTTCACTGTCACACTGTCATGGCTTAAAGATATAATATGTAACATTTACTATAAACACTATTGTTGTATATTTTGTTGACTTGTGTACTTACATTATGCCAAATGTTTCCAACAATGTTGAAACTCAGAGAAATCTGTCATTTTTCAGTGGTGCCATATGCCTTTTGCACATGTTTTTGTCTGCCAGAAGCTTTCATAGATTGATTTTTATCCAGTTTTAAGCCACATTTTTACAATACAATTTTAGATATGTTTGTTATCTATATAATTTAATTGGATGAAGGATTTTAGTCATCCAACATCTAGATCTGAAGTTATCAGAGAAACAGCATTACCTGCAGCCCGGCTCAGGGACGTCCTTTGTCATCAGCATTGGAGAAACACTGATTATTAAGGTGAAACTGCTTTATTCAGTGTTTTCACCAGTTTTAATCACCGGGTCTTTTTCTTTTGGAGAGGAGGAGACCTTTGCAGATAATTCGGCACCCGGCAAAGAACTCCTGAACAATGAACACTGAGGGAATCCTAACAGGGAGAAGCTGCCGTGGTCTTAAAGAGAACAACTCCCATGATCTGACGCTACTTCATAACATCATCAAACTGTTTGTCTTTTGTTATTGTTTTGATGTTTCAGACCCTTAGTGACATATTCTACATTTAAAGGAACACTTGAATAGAACAGAACAATTATTAATGTTAGCAACATGCTTTTGGTCATGCTTTAACTGTCGGCTGGGAAAAAGCCTAATGACAGCAGTGAGACTGAACCAAAACATTAATGTTAAGGGCTGTAAAACTAAACAATCAGCTGAAAGAAGCTAAATAGAGCTGAGGGGAACAGCAGAGTTAATTCTCTGAAGGTACATCACTACTAGCGGCCTGTTTTTCATTTTACAAGTCATTTGACCCATTGTTCAAATTAAAATATTATGTGCAGCTGTAGGGCCATGGCTAAAACCTGCAGTATGTGAATTGTTTTTCTGATTGGTTCAGTCTTGACATTGAGGTCCATGCTTCTGGTGTGGGTCAGTGTTCTCCAGGGTGGACCAGCGTCCTGGGGTCTTCAGCTGAAAAAATAAATCAGTGTTCCCTCTCCCCTAGTCTTAAATCATCAAAGCTGGCTGACACAACTCTCTTGTCACATTCCTTAATATGACTTTAGGAAAGAAATACAACAAACAAGTTGATGATTTTACTGGAAAAATGAAACATTTAAAGGATATAGAAGTGTGATAAAATAGGAGAAAGGATAAAGGACATTGCAACATTAAAGACAATGCTCTGTGTCATCACAGTATATTTTCACATGCTTATCATAGTTGTGCCATTTGTCACATATTTCTATGCTGATGACATAATTTGTTATCAGAGGAGGGGTAATCCGGAGAAGTTCTGATCAGTGTTTGGCTCCTACACACAATTGAGCACTCAGCTTCCTCTTCCTGCTTGTGGAGAGACTGAATTAGAGGCAGGCACTGTAGGAGAGCTCACAGAGAGACAGACACAGAGGATGTCTGGGGGCCCATTTCTCATGAAACCTCACACACACACACACACACACACACACACACACACACACACACACACACACACATACGCACACACAACACATTCCTTTGCTTGGAAAATGTACGTGCCACAGAGTTGAGGTCTCAGTATTCAGGAGCTCACGTGACAGCAGGTGTTGACTCGGAGCTGCAGCAATCAGCAAAGTGAGCGAGTTCTTCTCTGTGATAAAAGGACACATCTATCAGCACATTTAGATGCTGAGAATGAGCACCTGATAGTAGTGTTTATGATACTGCTCCTTTCAGATGAATTGTTACCTGATTATTTTCCTGAAAAATAGTTATCTATCAGAAATATCCTTGCATTTGGGTTATAGAATTTTTTATTGTGAGGTGAAATATAACCACTTGACAAAAAACACACACTAATTAGCATTATAGTAAAAGTCATTAAAGAAAGAAGGTGAATATTACATATTTCAAAGCAATAATTTGACATTTTGGGAAATGTGCTTTGTGGAGCCTTGTTGCTGTGAGGTTGCCATGCAACTCCAGGAAGTCAGTACCCAGCCGCGTACAGCGCGTATCTCCCAGTAAACAACAACCTTTCATTTTCAGCCGCACTAGCGCCTGCTTGCGCTTTTCGAGCGCAACCAGGCGACTTTGTTTATGAGTGAAATGTCTTGACAACTAGGCCCATTGATAGATTGTCATGACATTAGGTAGGCCTTCACATTTCCGCCAGAATGAATTGTAATTACTTTGGTGATCCTCTGACTTTCCATCTAGCACCATCATAAAGTCAAAAGTTTAATTTGTCCAATATTTATTTTTAGCACCAAATACCTGAAAAACTAACGACAGTATCATCAGCTGTACTTAGTGCTTATTAGCTAATGTTAGCATGTTATAACCTAAAACTGAGACGATAAACATGGTGAGCATTATACCTGCTAAATGTAATCATGTTTGCTTTATGATTATGGGCATGTTAGAAGTACAGCCTCTTACAGCTGCTAGCATTGCTGTAGACTCAAATTCTTGTTAAATTTCTGTTTGTGTGCAGATTAAACAAACGAGCAACAAAGAAAGTCAGCTTTTAAAGCAATGGTAGGTGGATTTTTTAACTTTGGATAATGCCAGGGTAGCTGTTTCCAGTCTTTATGCTATGCTAAGCTCAGCCTCCTGGCTCTGGCTCCACACAGACATGAGAGTGGGATCGATCTTCTAAAATAATCCAGCAAGGGAAGAAACATACTTTCCAAAATGTATAACAATTCCTTTAAGATGGTTTGAGGCTTACAAAACATAGAACTATTTATAGGTATGCAAATGTTTCAGATTTTATGTACAGTATGTTGTTGGGCCATTTTTCAATCAATACATTAGCTTTTGGAATTTAACTTTCTTGGTCCCATGTATCACTTTTTTATCCAGAATACCCTATTGTGATACAGTCATATTTTCTCATACACCTACACAGAGGTTGACTTCCTGTATCGTAGCCCATGCATTTATTGTTCCTAGCATCAATGAAAAAAACTATTTCCCAGCTCCTTCCGTGTGCTTGTGATAAGAAACTTAATCAGCATTCATGATCATATCAACAAAGAGGGGTTACTCAGAAGTTGGTGCCAGCAGACTGCAGGGACACCAGTCAGTTCCAGCATGCAGCAGGCTGCAGGCCTTTGCAGTGTGGTAAATGTCATGTAGAGTTACTCACTCACACTTAGTACCTGCCTGGCTTGACTCAGCAGCCTTATTCCCCCTCCCTCATGTATCCTGGTGTAATAAGAATAGTTGTGTGCCATGACGTGACACACTTTTGTTTCCCATTGTTTCGGGGTGGACAAGGTGTCTCTACCTTTTCCCCTTGGAGACTTTGACACACAAACTGTACTTCTGCACTTTCCTGTGCTTTTCAAGCAGGCAGCCTACAGTCATAGAGCACGTAGCCAAAGATTCACTTCAACATCAGTCGACTGAAAAACTCTGGGAAAGTTATGAGTGGCGTTTCTCATTATGCTTAGGTTTAGCGACGTGAACCTCACCACCAGGCAATTGCGATGCAAACCTTGTCCAGGTTTCCAACTCATTGACACACCTTGACAGATATTAAAAGAGACGTTAAAGTGATGTTTGCAGAAAATGCTTCTGTGCCAAGTCAGCACCCCCAAAAAAATCTGCTCCATTAAAACTCTTTGGGCAAAGTTTGCCAGAGGTTATACAATCCTACAGATGTACAGCAAAACCTTGAAGGAAACTACTTGAAATCCTAACACTGTTCAACACACACATATATATAAGAAAAAGATGTTTTTTTTTACATTTTAATGGTTTGTTTTGTAGTCAAACCTTGTAAGACAATTCAATAGATTAATTTAATGAAAATTCTCAACAAAGAAAACCTTTCAGCTAAAAAAAAAGTCACAGTTACAAAGTTATTACCCTAGTGATAGTGTTATAGAAAAATCCTTGACACAGACTTTAAGTCAAAACATTTTAACTCAGTACAGGACAGCATGTGTTTAACAAAGCTGACCTTTTTCTCTGCTCCTGCCTGATAAACTTAATCAAAAATGGTTTTATCTGACATGACAAAATGCTGGTCACCCCATATCTTCACCTTGAAGACATGGAAGGAAACGTATGCATGATATTAGCAACAAACTAGGTCACTCTATATACAGAGAGAGACTTCTTGATCCCTCTCACCTGTTCTATGTATAGTCCATGTGGACTCACATATGGACGTATGATGTGGTTGGGCCATTGTGGGGTAAACAGTGAAAGGACTAGGGAAGGTTACCAAATATCCAGTGGCAGCACTGGGAAAAGGACAGTAATCATGAGAAAGTCGTGGCCTTGTGCACAGACCACCCACAATAAACAAACCAGGGTGAAACATCTGGAACTGCCTGTAACATCAGTAATGTTTTAGGCCTCAAGTACAACCGTCTTGTAAAATATTTCATTAGATTTGATTAATGAACTGCTCTTACCCAGATGTAAAAAAAAAAAAAGACACAATTTGAATTATACTACACAGCCTGTCAGGTGTCATATTATCATACAAACAGTGACCTAACTGAAGAATATGAAATCAGAAGATGATGTATTGTTTTCCTTATCTCCAGTTCTCTAACTCATTCACTTCCCCCAACTGAAAATAAACAAGATTCTGGTTATCTGTCTCACATCCTCCCTCTGGGCTGGGTGTGTATGATGTCACTGTCCCTCACCCCCTATAATATATACTCGTCACCTATGTCATCCTGTGTCACCTCGGGTTGTGCCCCAGTCCCTCCCTACACAATGTGTCTGAGACCTGTGGGTTGGGGTCAGGAGTTCAGGTCTGCAATATACGTCTGCAACAAAACAAACACGATGAGAATAAGACAATGTTTGGGTGAGTGTGAAAATGGAAAATCTCACCTTGGTGTCAAACTCCATAGCCTGAAGAGCCTGTAATTTTTCTGTATAATTGTGGTGTGTGGGCAGGTCAAGCTTAGTCAGAGGCCCACGCTTATGGAAAACAACCAAGACTTTCCTTACTGCCTAATCAGATTCAAGTGACTAATGTAGTGTTAAACATGCTGGTCTACCTTATAAGTTTTAGAAATAATGGCTTAGTTAACTATTAATATTGATGCTTTAGAAATGTTTTCAGTTTCCATTATATGAAAAGTCTACTTAGCTCAGGCAACTGTTTTAAATTATTCAGGGTGACCCCTTCAATGGACCACCGAACTGTATTCTTAATTTACAGCTGCAGTTTTGGTGTCTTATTAGAAAGTGAGAAAACCCATAAGTCTTTATTGACGATTTACTGACATTTAGTACTGCAGACTTGATGACCCATTAGAAAGTCATTAGGTTATTCATAAAAGGCAATTTCTCACTATATGCCAGGTCTGCAGTTATAAATGTTACTATGTCATTAGAAAATGGGACTTCCACTATTAATAAATAGATTTCAGTCAGAATGGCATACCTAATGGAGGGATCTTTCTGCATTAACTAAAGAGCAACATATAAAGGCCAAACAGGTTATGCTGAAGGAGGATATACGCCAACCAGCGATTTTTCTCAACCTGGCAACCAAAATGTTGATCAAGAACAAGCCATGCTAGCAGCTCTGTGATGCTGTAAAGAAAGTCAGAGGATCAGTAAAGTGATTAGAATTTATCTGGAGGGGAACATGAATGTGTGGGCCACATTTAAATTCAATCCATCAACTGGTTGTTGAGATATTTCACTTTAGAGGAAAGTAGTGGACCAGCCAACCTGATCCAAAACAGCCAAGTCACCAGTGTGACTAAACATGCCTTATAACCATAAAGTATGAATAAATGATTAATTAACCTTTAATAAGGCCAGTGTTGCAGACATTGCATAAGATGATGTCGAGAGAGCACACCCGAGTGCTCTCACTGATTGTTCCTCACAATCCCTGCTAACACCGCTTCCTCTCTGTGGAGGTGTAATTCTCTGTGAAGTGCACAAATCTGAAAAATTATCATGTGATTGAATTCTAAAAAGCTGGTGGCTGTTATGATCGTGCTCATTAGGAAATGGAGTGGGGGACCAGGAGCTGCAGGGCAGGTTGGCAGCCTCCCTGCTGTGGGAATGGATGTAGACAAGGATAGTGGGTAAACACAAATGTTCCTTGTCTCACAGGCAATTAAGCTAATCTAATTAAGAATTCCATCTATAGTGAAAGTTCAATTTAATGAGCTGCTTAAGATGCTTCAGGTCTTTCTACGTGACCTGTTTTACATCATGTCTGCAAAGTTATTTCTGCAGAAGTAGTGATGTAGAAAACCAATTTTCGGCTTACTGACACAGAGGCTGTTTGCTTACTATACGATTGATGATATCATCATCTGAGTCAAAGGTCATGGCCAGGGCGGGTGAGGCACAAATAATGTCCCCCACAGTGGCGCCCCCGTTTTTATAAATAAACAACATCTCATTTTTTCAACTAGTGACAAAATCCCATCCCATTCAGGAGAATAATTCATGGCAGGATGTGTGAATGATAAATATTACTAATCCAGAGGCCCAATGTTTTGAGAGCTGCTCATCTGGGAGAGAATTCAGGAGCAGAAAAACCCAAACATGCTTCAACAAATGCCGACATGACTGTGGGAAAATATTAGATATGACAGATTCAGGAAAAATTATAACTTTTGTTTAACTCTAACTATAACTTGTTGATATTTGTAGGTATATGTAGAAAATGTGTACGTACAAAATGACAATCATATGCAAAGCAGCTTTCCTGTCTTTGTCTTTTCTAAAACTGCATTAAACCAGAAGCATGTATGGATTATTAGATACTTCAGAATAAGTTGTATAATAGATATAATATGTGTGACAGAATCTGCATTTTTCAGTATTAGGAGGTTCTATTTATTTATGATTATTATTTTTTTAAGTTAGTTTTTTGGCCTTTTTATTGACTTTATTTGATAGGGACAGCTGAAGATAGACAGGAAAGGGGGTAGAGAGAGTGTGGATGACACGCAGCAGGTCGGATTTGAACCCTGAGCCGCTGCAGCAAGGACTCAGCCTCAGTACATGGGTTGCCAGCTCTACCCACTTAGCTAACCGGGCCTGAAGTTTTATGAAGTTAGAGGTTAAACCTTGGAAACTGGTCCATTTAGTAGCTGTTCTGGAGCTTTTGATCATATAACATATCAGGTTCTTAAAGTGCTCCAGAAAGGGAAATTTTAACACTTATGCTTCCATTACAAATGGGCAACTCCGTCTGCCGGGGAAGATCATGTGATATGATTGAAAGCTCCAGAACAGCTGTATCATTTATATGAATTTGTTTTAATATTTTTTTTTTCATTTAATCAAACATATTTACATATTGTACGTAAACATATACATATATGGTCCCTTACCTGGTAACCTTAGTGTGCCAGGAGGTTTGTTACACAGAACCATTGGGGAAGTCGTTCACTTTACAGCTACGATATTGAAGAAATCCCCTTAAAATTGTCAAACAAATAGATGCTCCTTTCTTGGTCTTTAATTTATAAGCATACTTTTTCTCCTCACAGATATTACATCTGGAACAACAGAGACATATTATATAAAAATCATTATACTTGGGAAACTGGTTTGGCCATCATATCTGGTTTATCAGCTCATAAATTCTAGTGGTATGTTAGTCATACTCTGAATTTTTAGCCAAGTATGGCATCCCTATACCACCAAGGGAATATGCTTTAGTTTTTTTTTTTTGTTGTTGTTGTTTTATTCCTTCTGGTGTAGTAATGCTTCTTGGAAACTCAGTTATATCTGAACTGTCTGAAAAAAAGAAAAAAGGAAAAAAAAAAGAACTGTGATATATGTGCCTTATTTCAAAAAGATGTTGTCTCCTACTGGAATTGCCTCTATCCAGACCTGGACTGAAGGAAAATGCGGTTTAACTTCTAAATAATTTATTTTAAATAAGGCCAAGAAAGTGTTTTTTAAAATAAGTCATTGCTTTTATCCCTCCAAATTATTTTTGCAAAGATATAAAAAGGACATTGATGTAACTTATTTTTTTAGCTTATTTTGTCAACTGGCTTCAGGAAATTGAGATTTTGGTCTTTTATTTCCTGGTATATTGTTTCTGATTTTACCCTTTTATATGAGAATGTATTTTTTGGCTTTATCTCTTACCCCTCTACCAAACAAAATCAGTATTATATCATCAATTTGATCTTTCTGCTTTCAAAATTCCACATCCACAAATCAATTTTTTTTTTATTATAAAACATATTTTTTTAATTTTCAAAGTGAAATCAAACAATACATAACATTACTCCCATACTGTACTTTTTTTTTTTTTTAACTAATTTAAGATTTCTGTCTGTCCCCTGGTATTGTCTGTTAATTTATTGTCTGTGTTTACTGTTTGTAAATACAGTAAAAAAAACAAACAAACAAAAACTGGTACAAATGCCCACAGAACCACTAACATAACAATTTCAAAACCTTACAGTATTCATTTAGATATGTAAACTGTTTAACATTGCCCATTTTAGCAGTATTATTATCATTTAATGTTAATTTTCAATAGGCGTATTCTAATATGTACAGATCAGTGTTATTTGTTATGATTTTCATGATGGATAAAAATAAATAAAGAAAAGAAAAGAAAAAACTACAACTGCTTCTCTGTGTGATGCCACAACACTGTGAGAATAAATGATCCAGTACAATTGTTATTTATCCCCCTCAACGTGACGGCACACAAAATTGCTGCTCACTATGTAACTGTAGACCTGTTCTTTTATTATATATTATATATTTTATAATGTGTAGATGTTGACACTGCAGAGTGAGAATAAACTGTGTATATTAAGATTATTCAAATTTTGTTTTTGATATTATTAATTAGGTTTTCAATCATGCCAAACAGACAAACGGCACTTGTTTGTGTTGTTCCTCATGTGGAGGTGCAGTATTTTTAGATCACTCCCACACCACTGGATAAAAGACTTCTGCGTAGGATACACCAGCGTTTCCTCTTCCAGGAAGAGAGGATGCATAGGTTAGCATAATGAAAAGCACCCAAACTCAAACTCTTACTTAAAGCCATTCAGGAGAAAAAATTTTGAAGTGAATTTGGAACTTGACCAATTAAAATTCCCTCAGAAGTTGTAAGCAATATGAGTTCAATTCAATTCCAAACCATAAGATTACATTTCAGTCTGTAAAATACATTTAATTCTTTTATACAATATGCAGTTTGAACATTTCAAAGTCAAAATGATTGAATTCAGATTCAATTTGTGCTGGCACTAAAATAACTCCATGTGTGATATGGTGATTTTGTGACCCAGCTGAAAGCTAAATATAGGTATTGGTTATTTATGAATTTCACATGTAAGTTTTTCTCTGTTTGTCCTGGTGTCTGCACGTTCCTCTGTGCACCCACCCATGATTGTATATGCAGTATACTGTAGAAAGGGCAAAGGAGCTTTATAGCTTTTTTATAAATGTTCATCATCTGAATAAGTCATGGTAAGATACAAATATATCCTTTATGTATACATCTTTTTTCGGTGTAGACTGTGTGAGATTAAAGATAGAAACTGCAAAGTGAGCCTGGTACGTCAGGATGGGACAGAATGTCAGGTCAAGCAGAGCTGCTCTCTGCTCTGAGAGTGTGTCTCCTGTACAATCACTGTATTCTCACTCATTGCTTTTAAGTCTTCCGGCAGAGATGTTTCCTTCTTCCCCCAGTGGAGATGTATAAATACAGCCACTGGTTTACACCAGTAAGATATGCTCCAGGCTTCAGTGTCTTCAGGGTTTGTGTGATCTGAGAAATCCCCCAAACAACAGTCACGCAGCTTTATGATGCTGACAAAAGTTGTCATCTGTGCAGCATCTTTCAGGGCAGAATGAGGACACACACTTGCAGCTGATCACTCAGGCAAACAAACAATTGCGGCGGGGGGTATGTGGAAAGGGTGGGGGCAAATAAAATGAAACAGAGAGAGGAGCTTCACCCTGCAGGGGAGCCTGCAGACTCTTTTGAAAAGTTCCATGCTTCGTTTCAAATCAGCACAAAGTCAGCAGAAGCAGTGGAAAGAGAAGCCCCTTATCCCCTTCAGGAAAAAGGCTGAATGAACTTAAAGCAGACATCTGAGAGGATTGCAGTGTCCCAAACTGCACAGCAGAGGAATCAACTGCCAAGAGCCTGCTGGACAGACAGGAGTGTGAGTGATTGATATAGTATGTGGTGATAAAGCCATTTGACATGTTACAATAACAGTATGTGTGTTTTGTTGACAACACATCATGGGTGCAATCCACCACAACATTTTATTTTTATGACTGTGTTTGTACACACAGTAGTAAGGCCATCCTTATTGGTGTCTTGTATGGACGTGTGTGTGTGTGTGTGATTGCCTTGGCCATAGAAACCCTCTGTAATGCTACCCTCCAAATCCTGCCAACGCGTTCCTTTTGAAATAGAAGTGCTCATCTAATTCAGCATTGAATAGAAGAAGTTGAATATGATCTGCTCCTCTGATGCCCCTGAACCTCATTCAGTTGTGAAATGAATGCCTGATGAGGAAACTGTTTCTTATTTTAATGGGTCACCATGGCACTAATGATGACTTGCTGAAAGTCCACTAACAGGAAGAGAAAGAGAGGGAAGTCTTTGATATTTCCTCTTTCCTTCCTCTTTTGTAAAGGCGTCAGACGTGAGGGTTTGTGCAGCCGGCCCAGTGTATGGTTTTGGCAGCCACTGAGCCACTAATTTGGCCATGACTCCCTTGAGAAAGGTGGTGAAGTGGTGTAACAATATATGGAAGATATTTCACCAGCTTCTGGAAAGGTCGGGGCACTTTGCCACGGAGAGGGGAGGTGACACACTGTCCCATTGACCTGAAGCAGGCTTTTCATTATAGAGGCTGCACCGCTTCAAAATATCTATCTATATATAGATATATAATATGAGGTCACTGCAGAGGAGAAAAAGACAGCTATTTGCAAACATGTTATAAGAGTGTAAACTTGTGTTCGCTGTATATCTACTCTATCATATTTCAGGTGTAATGTATTTGTTCTCTGGTATCCTTGGGATCTGGACAATAATTCAAAAATAAATTACTGTGAGTTTGAGCTATGCTTATTTAGCCTGAAGTGGTTGGTACTCTTGATGATATTTAAGAATTTTAACAAATGAAACCTGTATGGTGTTTTGGAGTGTTTTGAAAAGTCCAGTGCTGAAAGACACCACGTGGACTGCTTACATGGAAGCAAGAACAGTCCTTAAGTCATTGAGTTGTTCCAGGTGGCAATATGGAACAAGCAATTGGGTGTTGACCTTGTGGGTTTTGACAGTTACATGAGCAATTTCTTAGGAAAGTAGCCCCACAGTTAATGACTCAAACTACAAAGAAGTGAAGCAACATATATTTGTAATTCAGTGATGACACATTGAAAGTCCTGTAAAAAAAAAAAAGGGCATTACACAGTTTTTTTCACTTTCGGTATATTCATTTTTATTGACCGAAAGATTTCATAAGTTCCGTTTCTGTTCGGGGAAGCTATTTGAGAGGTCACTATAGATGAAAACTGGCCTTTGTAAACCTAATGATAAAACAAGCTCATTACAGCCACAGCTAGCATGTGGCTACCTATAAATCAGTGCACAGTATCATTTATAGGTTAACACATATTTAGATGGTAAATGGACTGCACTTACATAGCACCTTTCTTGTCTTCTGACCACTCAAAGCACTTTACACTACATGTCTACATTCACACCTATTCATACAGTAATGGCAGAGGCAGAGACCACGCAAGGTGCCAACTGCTCATCACACACAGTCACAGTCATACACCAATGGCACAGCATCGGGGGCAGTCTGGGGTATATTATCTTGCTCAAGGACATCAAGATGGGGTAGGAGAAATCGAGGCTCAAACCACCAAACTTCTGATTGATTAATGGACGACCCGCTGTACCTCCTTATGCACAGACTAATAAATAAGTATGTCAGTGATTTTTAAACATGAGATTTCAGTGATAAATGAGGAGAACATTTACTACATTTTCCAGAAATAATCAGTATTATATTGGAACTAAAGTTTCAACCATTTCTTATCTTCAAGATCTTTTATTGTGCTCTGCACAACCCTTATTTTAGACACTCTAGTTAAACTGTCCACACTTTCATTTGACGTTTATCTTTTGTTTTATTAAAAATGAATATAGATAAGACATCAATTAGGCGAGTTTAATAATATATTGAACAACTAACAAAACAATACTTTTATAATAATACTTTTATAATACTTTTAATATTAATATCAATAATAACAATTCCACTTTAGATACAATACAGTTACCCTATATCATTGTCTTTGTTTTACTGGCAGAACTGTGAGTGGTAGCTGGCAGACCTCCTGCAAAAAAATCTGTCATACTTTCTTACATTACAGTTACCATGACTGAGAAGACAACAAAAACAAAACATGGAGCTCAGAGTTCCTTTTTGTAAGGAAGTTGATTAATTCATTCATTCATTCATCAACACTAGTCAACCCAATGACGCAGGTCTATTGAATGCTCATTTATCCTGTGTTTATTCAGGAGTGATACTTGCTTTATTATTTTTTGTATCAAAAAAAGTTATCACCCATCCTGCAGCTCTACTGAGCGTTTAGCTTCTTTTAGCTCATTGTTTTGGATTTATGTTGCCAGATTTAAACACTACTACTCTCCAACATTTTTTCCACCAACAGGTAGGAATTATTTTCAGCAAAGAAACCCGGATAAACCCTTGCACCAAACGGCAGACAAAGCTAGCAGCAAATGATAACTCATGAAGAAAGTTAGACATCTGGCTTAGCATCTTAGCTACACCCAGACATTCTTCTCAGGTGTTGCTGAAGACCAAAAATGGATAGAATATAATAATAATATATAATATATAATATATAATATTATATATTATATATATGTAAATAAGCAATTGTTTGGTAATATTTTAGCCACGTTATCAGGCGTTACTAGATCTAACAATGTTTTTACTGAGCTTGGTTGTTCTGCCCCTAAAATGAATTATGAATTAACTCAGTCAAATGTCAGTATTATTAATTTCATTTCACATCTGTAGTCATACATAGTCATAGTCACGGGTGCAGTAGCTTAGTGTGTAGGGACTTGGCTTTGGAACCAGAGGGTTCCACAGACCACAATATGGAGTGTGGACTGGTAGCTGGAGAGGTGCCAGTTTCACCTCCTGTGCACTGCCAAGGTGCCCTTGAGCAAGGCAACCTAACCCCAAGAAACTGCTCATGTGTGTAAGAATAAAGAAAAGAGTGAAAAGAAGAATTTCCCCAATAGGAGATTAATACAGTATATATCTTCTTCAATCTGATAAACAGAAATATTTATGCATGAGAAGAGCATGAGCAGATTGATTATACATGTGTACAGAACATCATAAAGTGTGGGAGCAGAGACAAGCAGTTCACACTGTGTAGGCTGTAACACCATTTATTTATTTCATATTACTTCAACATACTAATGTCTTATTGCTTATCCATCCATGGGTGATAAAACCTGAAAGTGGCTCTGTGTAAGAAGAGGGTGTCATTAATAACTAATTAATCTCTTCTCCTTGAAATGCCTGAATGTTACTTGTCCCATGTGCTGTGGGAGTTAAAGTTGACAAAGGGTGTAGCTAAAATACACTTTCAGATAATAAGTCACACATTAGAGTCACAGACAACGAAAGTGGTTTTAAAACAATAGTGTAAGGCTGGTAAAAATACTTAGTCATTATTGCTGCAAAACAAACAATAGATCACGGATATAGCATTTATTAAAAGTAATAATTAACAGACTTTCTCTAACCATGTCCATTAGGGTCAGTTGTGCTCACTGTTTTTTAGCTTTCTGGCACAATGTTTGTGAATACTGGAAGTTATTGTCAAATTCCTAAAGTTATGTATATTCACATCGGTTTGTACTGAGCACAAACTGAAGGGCTCTGCACGGCTACAGTCAAGGACATTTCCGTCTCCTGTCTCTTGTCCTCTCATCCTGCGGTTGTCTGTCTGTCTGCATCTGTTGGCTGGCTGCGTCTCCTTCCTTCAAAAATATAAATATTACCTCTTGAAAAGAACAAACCGTATTTTTTCTGCTTCTGCATCAAACATTTGTGTGATGGTGGACCAAACTATCGCTCCTTTTAGCCTTTTTAGTTTCCAGTGTGGCTTTATTTGCATTCCAAAAGAAGCACAGCCGTGTGACGTGGGAGGGAGGCGGGTGGGAGGTGGCAGGCGGTTGTTGGGGGTTTTTGGCGTGATGTGCCAGCAGGCAGCAGCCTTCCACTGTCATTGTGACTGGTCAGAATGACTCATGAAATTCAATTTAATTAATGGAAAACGAGAATGCCCTCCACTCCCGCACACTGTCCGGGTGAACAGGGTGGGCTGCCAGCCAGAACAAAATCTGTGGCACCAGTGGAAGGGTGGAAGGATTGTATTTGCTGTCATAGTAATGTACATAATAGAAGGTGTGTATTATCACATCCTCCTGTGTGGATTTGGGAATTCGATTGACGACTATAGCTAAGTGTTTGGACAGGATATGTGTGCACTGTGTCCTGCAGACCCAGAATTTGGCAGGATTTCTGAGTCCTTTGACACAGTAAAGTCAATATGAGTATGGTTATGGAGACACTGGTGATCAGCACACGATCACACTTCTGATTTCTCAGCAGCTCTTCAGGAAAACCTGCCATAAATCTGGTTCAGTAGGGAATGTGGGGTCAACCTAAAGCTTCATGTCAATTTTCTCTTTTTACAAGACCCCTCACCCCCTGCACTGGCCCTGTGCCCCCAGAACAATGCAGCCAAATAACATTGTTGTCAAAAATAGAACAACTTCACCATGTTTGCCTCTGGCTCTTTGTGAGCGCTGGTACTTAGGGTCTTTCACCCCGGTCTGAGCCTTCTTCCTGTTGATTGACGCCACCTCAGTCCAAGTCTGCACTCAGGTCACACACAGAGTGTCACTTTCACAACAGAAGTGCAATCATATTAGCTTCCTCACAGTTAACACTGAATATATTTTCATTTGTTTCTATACAATCTCCCAGAGGACAGATATTCAACAATTTATACCGTTTGTTTGGCCTTAAGAGCAAATTTACTTTGATAGGACTTACTTGAAGTAAAGTTATCATATCTTTCCTGTCACTCTCAGACAATGCCAGCTCTTATCTCATTGCTCTGTGGCATGCAGTGTGTAACCTTTTACATAGTCAGGGTTTACTGATGGAAAAAGAGGCTAAAACTTATTTCTTTTCACTGCTGCACACCCTCAGACTAAAAGGCACCCAGGATGACGTGTGTGACACACACACACACACACACACATACACACACACACACACACACACACACACACACACACACACACTTATCTTGTTTCTATTGTGTAGTACCATCTTATCAATATGTACACATTAAAAGAGATCCTAAAACCAGAGACTACAATAGTACAGTATTTTGAAAGAGTTTTGGTAGCTTCTCGTCAGCAGTTTGTCATTTTTCATCGGCGGTTGGCTAGGTATCAATTTTCCTATAATTCAACATGTTATCTAATTTCGACAGAAATGGATGGGAGTTTCCGATTTTGTGTCAAGGTGTTCCTCCATGTTCTTTTGGGTTTGTCCGTAGAGGACGCACTTAGTGTTTACAGAACAGGAAACTGTTCTTAATGTTCCAAATATACTCTATTAATAATGTACTAATATTTTCCAACACATAGTCCCCCCTTTAATGTTTTTTTTACCATTATGAATGAGAATCCGATGATATCACATAACAAGGCTTATCAGGTTTTACTTGTGACTACGATTACATATATGACTATGAGGTATTGGAAACAAATCTGGAAACAGATTTGGATTAGCAGTTTCCCCTTGCTGTCCTTGTGCCAGCTGCTTCGGTGTCAGCATTCTCAACATGTGGGCTCCCTGCAGGCCCATCATCATGTTTGCTTGTTTGTCCATCATATTCTTGCACTGTCTCCTCAGCATGGGTACGGTGCAACATGTCACAAGGAAAATCTGAATTAGAACTATTGCAGCACTGATGGCTGCTGTGGCCAAAATGGCTCCCCATTTTCCTAAGTTTTGGTCCAGCCAATCCAGTGACAGGCCCCCTCCTTTAACTCCCCCCTTAAACCGTCATGGTTTCTCATAGAAAAAGTAGTCCTAGTTCTAAGTTAATTGGTTGCGTGCTGGTTTGGTTTGATTCGGTTTGGTTAGTGGGTTGCGGCTGTGGACTCGATACCTCTACAATGTCTGGTTGAAATGGGAGCAAATCTACTGGTATTTCTTCTACAGGCTCAGTTAGATTTTCCTTAATTATATCCTGGAGTCCAATGGAACGAAGATCAACTGCTGTCATGGTACTTGGGGGAAGTGCTCAAGGTAAATTTTTCTCTCCTGCCTTCCCTCTTTGGTTGTAGCTATTAATTCAAGAGCATATTCATCGTTGGCCTGGACAACTGCGTATTGAGTTCAATCACCCAACCTTCATCATCCCTTTCAACTATTAACCCGCATGTATCTCCCCATTTAGACTCCCCTGCATCATGTAAAGGTGTCCATCCACACAGTACATTTTATTCGGAATTCTCTGTTCCTAACACTCGGATGTCACGTTTGTCTATCTTGCTCGAGACATCTCGTGATGGAATGTGGAGCCTTATTCATTCACCAAATACTTTGCTGTCTAACGGTGGGATATTTGGGATTTCCTGGTCTACACGCTCCTTTCTTTCTATTGTTGGATTGATTTTAACACCGCAGAGCTGTCCCCTCACATACTGTAACAACTACCGACCTGGTAGTTGTTACAATATACATATACATACGTTATGCCGACTTTAGTGAACTTTTCTGGTAATTTCCAAGCTGTGTGCCAACTTCACATTTCATATAATTGTCTTTTAACTCTTAATCTAATCGGTTTTTGGCTACTCAAATTAAGTGTTTTGTCTGAGAATGTTAGTATGGGTTCTAGCACTGTCTGGGTTGGTGTAAGTGTTTTTGCATTGTACTCATCTGATTCATTGAGTTGGGCTCCTCCCATGGTTGGCGGGGACCCGCCTTTCAGATCTCCTGAGGCCTTGTTTGGGCTCCACGGCATCATCCTCTGCTGTCTCGGTTCGCCTGGCATCACCTCAAGCTCATCTGTTTTAGCATGCACCACACAGTCATTTTGGTCAGTATTGTCTATCAGTTTGATACTACTCTTGTTTTTGTTCTCCGAGGCTTTTGTAGGGTGGCTCAAATGATACTAGGTTGTACTTCTTTCCACCTGGACTGCTGTCAGAGTTGCTCGCACCACTGTGTATGGCCCCTCACGTCGTGGCTTGTGCCACTTTCGTCGAAAGCTCTTTGTGTAGACGCGGTCGCCTGGTTCCACCGGTCTCTCAACCTCCTAGTCGGGATCTGGTTCCCTTCTCTTTTCATTGTTTTGAGCACAGATTTCACACTGATTTAGCTACGACCATAGCTTGGACATATGGTGACCAATGGCCTTGTTGTTTCAGTTTTCTGATAACCTCCCCCCTTCCACAGTGATCTACATTGTGGGATTGTGATATCAGTATTGTTAGTAACGCAACTGGAGCCACTATGAGGCCCTAATGTGATCTCCATAACTTGTCAATTGAAGCTTCTCTTTTCGGCCACATATATTGAGCAACATCTAACAGGTATTTATTAATACGACTATTGTGCTTACTTTGCCCACTAGGACTGGAGTTATTGCATTACGCATACATATATGGACAAGTCAACACTATGTATGGAGTCAGGCACCAACTGGAACAGCTTTTCTCGTTTTATTACAATAGAGCCCTTTCCGTTCTCCTTGTTAGTAAATAAACTTCACGTGTTATATCATCATTCATAGTTGGAAAGCCGCCTAAAACGGTTTTGCCCCTTTGCGAGCTCTGGAAGAGATTTGCGAGTTAGGACGGGTTCTGATACACCATAATAGTAACTCCAGCCTCCGACTACTTTCAGCATCATGCTGGTCCAACACTTGAATGGCCTGGGCGAAGCTCTGCAGAACGTGCGTTACTCGGCCGTCAGTACTTTACTTCACAACAACACAGGTTAACCTCTTCACTTTAAACAGCTCTTGATTTACCAGTCCTCACGGGCCTAAACAACAGAGAACATCACAGTTTCTCCCAAAAACCCCACTGAGCTATATCTTAGCTTTACACAGCTCTTGATTTATAACTCCTCACAGGTCTAAACGACGGAGAACATCACAGTTTCTCCCAAACCCCACTGAGCTGTGTCTTAGACAGAGAGAGAGAGAGAGAGAGATTCCTTGGCCACTTGCCACAAACTTCTTTTCCCTCTCTCTGTGTGTCCTGGGACAAACAATCCAACCGCTGATTCTGCTTTCCAATTGGTTGTTCTTTCACTTTTTAGAGTCAGATTATAACAAACCTATTTATGTACAGGAAGTAGAAAACAAAAATAAGGTATTATTAAAAACACATTCACTTTGAATTGACTTACTCATATTGGCTTCAGAACTTTTAACTGCATTTTTTGTACGGAATGAGGGCTCTGGATTTTGTCCTCCATCATGTCTTTAGGACCTGTATGAACAGCAGGAATGATTACAGCAACTGATAAGTCTTTCAGTGTACATATGGGCATGTGAATATGGTTTAACAGTAAAAGCGACTCAAACCTATCCTTTAGAGTTTCTGACTTCCCCTGAACTCCCCCTGGCTGTAGAGGTGAACTTTTTTTATTTGAGTGATTTTCCTCTATTAGTGTTGCGGGCCTTTCTTTGATATCTGTGCATCCACACCTGTTATCCCTTCATGAAGTCCCGTCTACAGTTAGGCCAGACTAATCCAGATCACTTTCCCAAAGCTGCTGCTCCTAAAAGGGATTACAGCGGTTAACCTATCGCTTTAGCTGACTCTCCTCCGAGCCAGGTCTGTCTGCTTTACTGACTCCACTTTCATCTCCCCGGCAGCGGGAGCAGTGAGCCGCCTCGGCAGCAGCTGATCCCATTGCCTCTCAACCAGATGCCAAGGTGCTCCACGAACACCTCAGAGGACCAGAGCACCGATCAGGATGCAAACAAGACTCACAGATAAAGCCATCGCAGCATGCTATTGGACTGCTGTGTTAATTTGACCACAGCGACCTCTGACCTCCCCTGCAAGTGAGACTCAAGTGTTGTTTAAAGGAAGAATGAAGCTTTTGAAAAGGCTATTTAAACTCAGTGATTTACTTATTGTCCTACTCAGTGAGATCAAAAGGCTTTAAGTCGCTTGGCATTCTTTCTCATCGTTTATCACAGCGCTGGATGTAAACTGATGTCAGCTGCTGTGTATAAATGACAGGATATTATCCCCACTGATGGGAAATGTATGCTAATGGCTGTAACAGTGTCTATGCTGTGATAAGTAGACTCCTAAAAAGATATTAGCAGTTAATGGTCCCTTGCTGTATTTGTGTCATTTTCTTTGAATGAAAGCCTTTGTGTTTTAAACTTTGAAGGACAAAGCAACTTTCTGCTCAAAGCCTATAGAGTTTAATTTAAGAGGAAATGAATGTTTGGCCCTTTTCGATTGCTTCCTCCAGATTCTTATCCCTGTAAAAACAAGAGCTGCAGGGATTGTTGCTGTTAGCTGCTAGCTGCTGTTACATTACCTGGCAAGTAAAGGGTTATTCTCCACCACTGGCTAACGTTACATCATGACCCCCATTGTTGGCAGACACCTCTTTGAGTTATATGACTGACAGCACAATAACTGGTTTAGCAGGTGTATCAATTGGATTAAGGCAAAGTTGATTGGGCCACAAATATCTCTCGGTGACAGCTCGGTGCAGATTGCAGCATCGATCAGCAGGTGGGATTTATTTCAAGCTTCAAATGCAGGAAGTAGGGCCATTGCATAGGGAAGCAGTAAAGGTGACACTGTTTGTTTTTCTCTGGGCCACATGGACAAAAGCCGGCCCAGTGACCTTTAGCTGCAGCTGGCTATCTGATTGGCTGCAGTGTGTGTCTCAGTAAGGGTCACATTCAATATGAGGATGCCTCTGGTTTCTCCTAGGGAGAATGGTGCCCTTTGTCCCAGAGACCCCAGGGACACGGGTCATGTGAGTGGAGATTGAGGAGTTAGTGAGGTTGTATGGGCGCTGTCCTGTTGACTAGAGGACCAAGGTACCGTTGCCAGATATTAAGCATCCACCCCTTGATCTCCAGTCCCCCCTGATTCTTAACTGAAGAAGCAATAGAGGCCTAAGCAAGGGAATGAACGGGAGGCTTTCATTCAACCTTTTATCTCTCTCCATCTCCATGCATGTCCCTGTGAGAGGCTGCTGTCTTCCTAAGCCTGTCCATCACAATAAGCCTTTTGATTCCTTAATGACGGGGGAGCTAAAAGGAGGAGGGGGGGGCATAAAGTAAATTGAAAGGGGGATGAAGTTTGAAAAAGCACCTGTAATCTGTCTCAGAGGCTGGTAAGAGAAAGAAAGGTGTGTGTTGTCTCATAGATTTCAGTGTTTGTGTTACTCCTCTGGTAGCTTTAATGGTGATCTGTGTATGATACAACAATCTCCTATTCAGCTATGTGTGTGTGTGTGTGTGTGTGTGTGTGTGTGTGTGTGTGTGTAAGTGAGCAAAAACAGCCTCTATAACATCAAGGACAAGTCAATTAGAAAAGGATTATGGGTTTGAGATGCGTGAGAGGAATCGGTGAGGAAAGTGAGATGCTTGTCTGTGGGTCTGAGCTAGCAGACAAACAACAGAGCCAACAGAGTGTATTCTAATATCAGTTTTCATAGTGCCGAGATGAGGGGGAAGGACTGACACTGAGGCTAAATGCCAGTTTGATCCAGGGTTTGGATACCTTGAATTGTGCCCGTGCAAGCAGAAGAGGCATGTCATTAAAAAGGCATGTAAGTAGTTTATTCTTTTGCGCAGTTGGAACACATTCTCCATAATATGACACTCTCAAGCATTACAACTTGACAATCTCATACACTTTAACATCATAAGTAAACTCGATTGGTCATGAACAACTTGATGCTTCAATATGGGTTTGCATTCAGTACGATATAAACTTTGCAATACATAAATAACAATAACTGTGCGTCTCATATCAATATACACATTCAGTAAATAAATACATGTGTACAGTGACACAGCATAGAAATATAACTTGATGCCCTATGAAACAATGGAAAATATACAGATTCCTTGCTTGATCATCACAGTAAATCTTGCTGGAAAATTGCACAGATCTCTCACTAGAATACATAACGAGTCCTCCTGAATAAATGAGCGAGAACTCAGTGGGGTGTAATTCACAGTCGTTAACATTCAGTGCATCCGAGACCCTGTAATATAAGCCATGAACACAGTCACATGTTCTCAAGATAAGCTCACTGAACTTCACGCGTCAAAAATGGGAAATGGAGTGCCTGAGGTGTGTGTATGAATTTTGGCAAGCAACCGTTTAGTGTGTGCAGCTTCACTCCAGCAGCCATGTACTATACATGTAGCTCATAATAAACATCTGAAACATCAAGACATTCATGCATGTTGGATTCATGCAAGTATTTGAGACACATGGTAATAATGACATTGGTTTGAAAAGAGAAGTGACATTTTATATGCTGGTTGTTGCTCCAAGCGCCGCAGATGCTCCCTCTTCCCTCTGATACCAAGCTGCTACCTATGGCTGCCACTTGCTTTATGAGCAACCATTAGCATTAGCATCTCTGCCTCTTCAACAATACCTTCTAAATGTGGGAGGAGCCAGACTGTAGCTCTGCTCTCAGAACAGCATGAAGTTGTTCCTGCCGAGAAAGGCCAGACCTTACACCCCTCCTCCTCCCCTCCTCTACCAAACCAACTGCTGACTGAGTGGCTGCGCGGGGTTCACCTGGCGGCCGCGCTGTGCGCTCCTGGACTTGATAGAAAAGCCGAACTGCTGACTCCTTTGACCGCTGGCTTTGAAATGGAGCTGTGTTTTTGTGACTCAGTTCTGCTATTAATAGCTCCATGCTGTTCACATGCCCCACTGAGAACAACACATCACGTGCCAGGTCATGGGGCTGACATCGGCACTCAGAGCACAAACCATCGGCAACTCACACTGACATTAGCAGAGACTAAATTTACCTTGACATTGGACAAGGCGGATGAGGTCTAAAGTGTACGATAATGTGTGTGTGCTGGTGTTTATAGGATGATGCTGTGAAAAATGAGGGCATGACTAAGGGATCTGGTGTCGAGTTTGAATTCAGTTGTCATTTCGAGTGCTTGGTATACCTGCTGTATGGCACATTCATAATGCTGAAATAAGACCTACTGCTTCACTATGCATGCATGAACGCTGGTCGAACCCTTGCAGCACCTTTCGTAAGGCATTCCTTGAACGCCTTTGTCATTTGTGTTGCAAGGGAGGAACACCGGGTGAGTCATGCCTGCACTACGACGTGGTCGATCATCTTAGCAACCATGCAATGAAGATGTTATAAACCAGGGTTCAGCTGAGGAGTGATACAGAACTTAGTGTGTTCATGGATGTCGCAGTGCAGTATGGGATGCCTCGCCTCTAGTTGGGTTGGGACAGTCCCAAGGCCGTGGCGATGGTGGCCACAAGGAGGGCGGAGCTGGCTAAGATCACTGCGCCCACCGACCGGGACACCTGACGACCGTTCAGGGGCTGGACCGGCCTGAAGGTCCCCACCATTGGCTTCCCGTCGTTGAACTTGAGCTCAGAGAATGCCTTCAGCTGAAAGAACAGAAGATTAACACACACATTAGGCTCAAGTTTCTCAGGGGAGATCATCAAGGTGTGATTGGTCAAAATCTCCCATCATGGGCTAGATTTTCTGAAGCCTCAAAACAAAACCAAGAAGAGGTGCAGAACCAGTGTGTAGTGCAGGGTATACGCAGGTATATAAAACATACCTATTTTCAAATTTTCAGTATTTCGCTAGGCATTGAGTGATACACATCATTCAGTGGTTTTTTCTAGGATGGCAAAGGCATGACATAGCTAATCCCAATTTCATGAGTGGATCTAGTAAAGAATACTTCACTCAAAATACATGACTATATAGTTGTAGTCTAGTGTCTAATGTTAATTTAATAATGATCACTTACTATTACTTACTATTAAATATTACTCCCGTTAAGTGACAAAGTGCAAAAACTACTGGCCCATTTTGAGCTAAATATGCAAGAGTAGTCTTACATGTCACTGTTTATAACATAGGGTGTATCCTTTGTTGGTTTTCTCTCAGACACTACTTGAATTACAATATAGTAGAGTTTTGGGGTGATTTCCCCCCAATGACCCCTAAAATAAACTGCCTAAAACCACATTACTACGTTGCAACCAAAAGACAGAAAATAGATTTTTTAAAACAAAAACATTATTCCTTTCAAATTTTCTGGCCTTACCTGGTCTATGCTCAGAGGGATGGGATTCTCAAAAAGAGTCCAAATTACAGCCTCAGTGCACCCTGGGGTGGTCAGAGAACCCTTATAGCGGTAGTAGGTGGTCAGATTCTGTTCAGATGGGATCAGTTGTGCCAGGGAGATGGGAAGCAGAGATGTATTGCCATCTGAAAGCAGAAAAGCCACAGATGAAATGTTAGCAACACCTCTCTGCAGCCACGTTTTAGTTGGTTTTATTGAATGTCAATACTTACTTGTAGTTTTGATGCTTTGTAGAGCATTGATGATGGGGTCATACTTTCGGTTTCCACTATTAGATCTCTGAAATGAAATATACACATGTCAGCAATGTTTCATTTCAACTTAATGTCTGTTCTGTAATAGTAGTTTGATTTCAACAATACATTCAAAATTGTTACCTCGTAGAAAAACCCAAGGACTGCAACTCCCTCTGGGTCTGATAGCGCTGTTGTCAGATCAGTGTAATGGTGCTTCATGTGAACAATGTGCAGCTGCAGAGAGAATATTACTGATGTTACCACTTTTTCACAAGGACAGTTTTACAGTGTGTGTTCAATCTTATTGTTAATGGGACCAACAAAAAAGTCACGATTTTATCAGTTTGCAGCTGTTGCATCATTTGTAGAGCAGATTTCATCCCCTAACAATGGAAGCAGATACCTAAGATTTCAGTTCGAGTTAATCAGCTCTCATGAAAAAGGGAAATTTAAAGGCCAAGTCAGTTTTTCTGACCCTTTAAGGGGTAAGTCTGGTGACTTATATTTTTCCTGTTGTCAACAAAATCCAAGAAAAAACAAAACAAACAATGAATTGATTCTATTGACATTCTATGTGTCCAAAGCCTGACATATCCTTATGCCACAGAGCTCCATTGTTCAAAAATTAAAAAAACTATTAAAAACACATCAGCAGGCCACACTGTTGCACTGGCTGACAGGTTCCTTCAATACCATGAACACTGTCAACCCTTCATGCACCATTCTGCTGCCGTAAATACACACACTAGCACTAAATCTGTGGCAGAAAGTTTCTATCAAACAAATGCACTATTTTTATAGTGAAGTAAGTTTTGAAAGCCGACTAACACACTTCTAATGAGATTAGTTGACAATAGGAAAAATGTAGATTATTGTCAGTTTTACACCTAAATGTACATTATATTCAAATGTTTTAAATGTTTGATTTATGGAGACATTTTTTTATTATCCTTATTCAGATCATTGGTGTGTTTTCCTCTAAATGTGTTCATGTTGATTGGGGATTGTGTTAATAAAGATGTCAATCATCCACTGCCACTCTCTCACAACTGACCATGCTAGAGACAGGCTGTGTCTATGATTTCTGGAATAAGGTGAAGATACCTCCATGGGATACTGCTCCCCATCGATGGTGTGTTCCGAGCCAGGCCCTCCATTGTTGCCCCAGTGCAGGTGGAACTGCACAGCCTTGTAGCTGGTTGGCAGGCCTCCACCTGAGATGGTGCTCAGGTGAGGAACTCCAACCTGAACTGGAGTGGACACACACAAAACACAAAGAGTTCACACAACAGCTTCAAAGCGGTGATGGCTATTTGATGTTAAATGGAAAATGTGCTCACCCGAGTGTCCGTTGTTCTTGATTGTGCCTCTAAAGATCTGCTGGTAGTTATCAAACTGGAAATTGGTCAATCGCTCGTCTTTCAAAGTCTTTCTGGTGACGACGTTGATGGGCGACTGGTGTTTCCCTGCACAGTTGCTGTTAGCGTGGTTCCACTTGTCTGGCACTAAAACATGTAAAACACCCAAGTTAAACAAGTTGGACTGATTGCTGTCTGTTCAACAGTCTCTTCGATACATTTCAGTTCAGTTTCAGAGGTCATAGCACTGAGACAGCACTTCTTAGGGTTCTAATTACCTTCTTTAATCAGGTGACAGTGGCCAAATACGTGTTTTACTGCTTTAGATCTTTGATACAGATGACCAATTGATTTTAATTGAATGTCTTAAGCATTTGGAAGACATTGGATAATGTTTCCGATTGGTTTTAATCCTTTTTCTCTGAGAAGATATATTTTGCAACTCTATGGAACTGTAGACTCCTACCCAGTTCCTGCGTGAAGTACCACTGGGATCAGTCCTTGGTCCTTTACTGTTCTCCAACTAAAATAAACCTTTATGTCAGATATTAAAAAGTCTAGCTCTCATGCAGTTCCAGTAATATGATGCAACTGAGCAAAATACAGGTCTGTCCTACAGAAGTAATCTAACCTTAAACTCCAATATTTAAGAAGCTATTATCACAGGTTCAGACTGTTGGGTTTTAGTCTAATTTATTTCACACTTGTCTTCATTGCCAGAAATATCAGTGTCACATTTGATTAAAGGATTAATCTTCATTGACAAGTGAACCCATAAGGCTCGTATGGGATTGGCTTTCTGATTTACTAAACCCGCACGAACCTGAGTTCACCCTGAGACCGTCTGGTAGGTCTCTTTTTAGGTCAGGCATTTTCTAAAATTGGTTTATTCTGTGCTTTTAATGTATTTTTTTTTTTTATTTAATTAGTTTAATTAGTTAGTTAAAGTTTAACTAAACTAAACTAAATTAGTTTAGTTTAGTTAGTTAGTTAAACTAATTAAACTAATTAGTTTAATTAGTTTAGTTTAACTTTAACTAAATAGGTGAATTGCTTATTTCCATGTAGATTGTATTTTACTACACTTTACATCTGTTGGTTGTAAATCTTTTATGAAGCACGTTATAACTTGCTTTTGTGTGTGCTACAGAAATAAAGTTATTATATTAAAAAAAAAAAAAGCTTACCATTGCACTCATTATCACAGGTGAACTGGGACTGGTAGCACCAATCTGAAACACAAGAAATTAAATCATTTTAGTTAAGACAAAAGTCTTATTGACAAGACGCTCCCACATCTGTACCTTGAGATTTGAGCAAATAACGTAAATAACATAAACAGACACACTTGAAGCCAATGACAGTGTCAGTCAGTTCCTTGCATTGTTAACCTCTGTGTGACACCAACGAGCCTCAGCCAATTGTAAAAGCAAAATGGGATGTTTGTTCTTAACATACACACTGATATAGCTAGATTTTATGTTTATCAACAAATGTGCCCTTATATTAATTGTTTATTTTTTCCTTACTGCAAACAGTGAATTGTTCTCCTATTGGTTTAAGTCAGCTGTTATTCCCGGCCATACAAAAACCCCTAATACACAGGAATTGTCTTCCTATTCACAAAAAAGTTGGTGTTTGTGCTTTATCTTTCTGTGCTATCAGAATAAACACAGAGCCAATCTCTTGCATCAGCGAGGTCCCATTCTCACATGTTTGTCTGAGGGTTTATTAATATTTCACAATTGGTTTGCATGTTTCCACCTCGTGCTCTGAGACAAATATCTGCAGCTATCTCACAAATCAAATATTTATGAAATACACACATGCCATTGAAAAAATACGGGGAGGGTCTCCCGCTCTGTTGTTAGACTGGTATGAGGACTTCACTCGATGTTTGTGAAGGAAGTCAGAGCTTGGTTTCTTTGCCATGTTGGTAAGCCATTTCCTCCTGCTCCTGCACGATAATGGGTACTGAAAATAAACCAAGCCGGGGGGTAAACATTTTGGGGAGCTCAGATTGTTCACATGTACCATCATTCGCCATACCGCTCCCAGTTAATAAAGAAATGCTTGTTTTGTTGATTTAGTTTTCTTTACAATCTTGTTCTTGTTGCTCAGTTTGCATGTGTGTGAGTGGAGCATGGACCCTGCAAAAGGAAAAAATCAGACAACTCAGAAAATTTGAATTCCCCTGTGACCACAGCCTGTGCTGAAGGTATTAAATGATTATGATTCCTTTCTGATTTTGACTCACTTTCATCTGCTACATGCTCTGACAGCATGGGTGGTAGCTGTGAAAATGTGTCACTTTACGTCTTCACAAATCTGCATTCAGGACCACAGCTGTGTGAGTCCTATAAAATATACCAATTACGTCTGATAACTGTGATAATAAAGCTGGTCAGTAATTGGTCATGACCTTGATAGAAGATGCTCTTTATAGAACACAACAGTGGCTGCCTAATAAAATTGCTCCAATAAAAAGTTTAAATAATAAACAAATAATGTTGGCTCATGTTTTGTCTTTAAGCATGGGTGGAAAGTAACTAAGTGCATTTACTTGAGTACAGTGCTTGAGTACAATTTTTAAGGTACTTTACTTGAATATTTCCATTTTGTGGAACTATACTACACTTACACTACTACACTACATTTCAGAGGGAAAATGTTGCACTTTTTCACAGTTATTTAAACACATTGTTTCCACAGGAAACAGATGATGAGCTTATAGAATATGATTCAACTAACTGACATTTTACAAAGCAGTTGAAGTTAGTTCATTAACTAAATTTGTATAATCAGGAATAACAATCTGTTCATATGTATCATTATTAACACTATCAGGAGCCATTCTTCTCCATAGAATACTTTTATTTTTCATACTTTAAGTACATTTGGCTAATAATACTACTTGTACTGAAGTTTTACTTCTGACAGGGTGATATTACCGGCTTTACATGTAAAGTGGAATCATTGTAACTCCTCCATCACTGTCTGTGAGTAGAAACATCTATTTTTATGGCTTGCAGTCACTGTTTTCATCTCAGCCAATCAGATTTCTGTCCGCACAATTCTTGCCCAATCGGCGCTTGGCTTTGATCTTTTGTGCTGCGCGGAGCAAATGAACAATATGAATGGGTTTCAATGGATCTGAGAGCAAGACAGCAAACTGAGGAAACTGTCGAAAGGAAAACAAAAGGCGGCCAAAGGAAAACAAATAGGCCACGTCTGCCTGCACGTCGACCGGAGTGAAAACGTAATGTGAATACGGGTTGACGCGGAGACGGATCTTTTCATGCCATTGTGTTGTGTGCGCCAAGCAGAGCCAGACATAAACTGTGAGCGTGTAGACTCTGCGTTTCACACAAACACACGCTTCAGAAGAATAGATTGAGACCATGCCATGCAATGCCAATCCGGTTCTTGCATCCCTCCATGTGCCAAAACGGCATCCCCCAACAAAATGGGGACTGGTCCAATTTCAGTTTTTGGAATTCGCATTCACTACAAATTAGAAAAGAGAGAATTTCTCTCAAGATAAAACTTTTATCCCCTGGAGGTCTGTACATCTAGCTGCGGGTCCTTTGCACGACATCTACCGACAACTATTCAGACAACGCGCCGCAGCATCAGGGTGCCTGTGAGCGCAGGACGCGCCCCCTCCACTCTGAATGAAGGAGCGCACCGAGCAGCGCACCAGAGTAGAGCCAGTGACAGTGGGTAATAGGGCTGGTGCTGTATCTCAAACAAAAATAAGTAAAAATACACTATAACAATTGGATTTTACCACAAAAAAAAAAAAAAAAAAAAAAGAAGAAAGATAATGACCCGGGCCTGGATGTGACCATATGAGTATGAAGTGAAGCATTATTGGAATATTTTACAGTTTTCTACATTTAGGAATGGTAAACTGTTGCGATCAAACCAATAACAGAAAAACATAATCTACTCCCTTCATTCATTTGACTCTTAATTTAACTTCCGAATATGGCATAATGTTTATAAAGCCTAATTAGATCCCATTTTTACAGACGGATAGAAAAGATTTGGAATTCATGAGAAAAACACATTAGGGGAGCGCTGATGTGCGCATGTGTTAACTCATGAATATTTATTGATTGCACCGACCAGAAAGCCTTTAGTCCTTTCAGTCAGTCATTAATTACTGCTAATTTACTTAATAAGAGTCTCGGTGCCAAACCTTTTCTCTGAGAAATTAACACCTCATAATCAGCCGCTGGGAATTTGGAGACATTGGCGGCGCGCGGCTCGACGCGTCTCTCTGCGGCAACCGGGTGGACGCAAACGTCTGTCATTGGCTCAGTGTGGATCTGAGCAGGTGCACGAGAGAGAGAGAGAGAGAGAGAGAGAGAGAGAGAGAGAGAGATGTCCGAACCACACCAGGCACTGAGGGAGGCTCAGCTCGGTCCGATCTGCCTGCTCCTGATCCAGGATCTGTGTATCCTATCGTGCCCTTGCTCAGTGCTGCAGATGAGCCCGTCGGACACATGGAGGAACGTCCGGGGCCACATCAGTGTGATGGACGGGGCAGGTGTGTGTGGAGAGAGCGTCGCGCAGGCGGTTTTGGGGCTGTTTTGGTGCGAGGGGAGCCTCTCTTTCATCTGATGAGCTGTGGCTCTCCCTTTTTTTCCCTCTGTCGAAGATCTTTCATAATCTATTTTTGGATTTTTATATCCCTGGGACTCCGCAATGTATCAACTTTCTAACTGAATAAAGTGAGTGGCACGGTTGTAAAAAAACTGGTAAAAAAACCACAACAACTTCACCCTGCTGGTCTCAGTGGGAAGCTCTCTGCTGTATCACCTTATATTTACTGTTTAGGACAGATTAATTCCGATACTGATAATCTACCAATTGCATGCTTGGATATAAAATGACCTCACCTATGTTGATCAGAAATATAATGAATAAATATCAAAGGACAGGCTGACATTCCAATGGAAAAAAATATTTCCTGATAATATTAGAAGAAAAATCTCATTATTCCATTAATTGGCCCCTTTCTTTAACAATATCTGTACATTAAGGAGCTGCTCTGTGGCAAGAAAAATCGAATCTAAATAAAACCACCAGTTGTCTGACATGATTTGCAGCTATGATCGAAAGCGGACTCACCCCCTGCTCCTGTGCAGATGGTCCAGAAGGATGCCAGGACAGCGGGCAGGATGAGCTGCTGCATTTTGGAGCGTCTCTCAGTCGACGGAGGGAAGGCAACACAATGACTTGTTTTTTCAATGTGATCGCATTCTTGCAGGGGGTCTCATACTTATCTATCACCATACCCCGACAGGAAAGAAAGAGTGGCCCCTCCCCCTTCGGGCATCGTCTCTAATAAAGCTCTCCACTGATAATCGCTCCAACGGGGGGGCCTGTCAGTGGGCTCCTGGTTGTGCGGGAGCCAAATTTAATGCAATCATTATTGTCATCGGGGCTGATAGGCAAACACTTCCTGATGATCTGACAGGTAATTGTGGCACAGCGGGGAATCGGATGGAGTTAATCATCAATGCGGGCAGCTCAGGGCTCCACAGTTAACTTAAAGGGGCCCTCAGGGGACTGGGTGTGCTGAGCTCTGTGAGAGGGACATTATTATCTTATTTTTCCTCTTGTTCCTTTACACTGAAGATTAGAAAAATCATTGTAATCCACACTATCAGTACCATACATTGTGTCTTCTCTATGAGCTTGTTCCAGATCTTTATTGAAGTTGAGTGAAAATAATTCAAACCCGAGACTCCAGGTTGTTCATGCCTGTAATATATTTAAATTAACTTAAATGTTACAATTAAAAGTTAATACTTAAAAGTGTTAGCAACAAAATGTATCAAAAATAAAAGTACTGATTGTGCAGAAGGGAGATCCTATGCATTAATATGTAATCTAGTGTGTGAAGATGGGGCTAATTATAACTAATCTATAGGTATGGGTCATGTTTTATAACCTGATCATTTGTTTTAATCTGTCAGATAAATGTAGTGAAATAAAAAGCAGGCTTAAAATAGAAACACACACAGGTACAAGTACGTCAGAATTGTACTTAGGCTAGTTAATTTCCTCTGCTGTATCTTTCACACCCATGGGGTGTATGATTGGTAAAAATGATAAAAACAATATAACACAGAGAATTATATAAAAAGTGCCCAAAACAGGAAATTAAAAAAAAAAATCATCCAAATCACTAATTTTACACAAACTTCTCACAGTCACTGAGTTCATTATTTGGGTTCATTGTACATCTTTGAAAATAATATGAAACTTCCATAAAATATGTCACTTAAATAGTGGTTGTTAATTTACTAAAGGATAGAAAAGGGGTCCCTTAAGGAAAAGTGTTCTGAACCACTGTTATACACAATGTTGGTCAAATGCAGACTGACATATTTGGTATCTTACAATAAGGTTTGGGATATACACAAGATTTCAAAATAAAGTTCAGTGGTTTTTAACAGCATGGGCTGGTAATAACTGTCAGAACAGTGAGGTTTAAACACAGATAGACTGAGCAATAGACAGAGACAGGAAGATGCTCACACACACACACACACACACACACACACACACACACACACACACACACACACACACACACACACACACACACACACACACACACACACACACACAAACACACACACCTTCCTTCACCTGAGAGTTGCACATCTAAAGAGGATATCAGGTAAAATCTTTAAAAAGGTTTATTTTCCAGCCCAGTTCACTCTGTCTACAAAACTTGTCCTGTCAGTGCAAAGCTCTGCAAAAAACCTCAACACCTCTCTTCAACTTTTCCACAGAAAAGTTGGAGCTGTCACCTTTATTTTCATTTCCTGAGTGGAAACCACGAATACCCTCCACCTGAATTATTGATCATGCTGAGTACACTGAGGGACATTGGCAGAAGTTCCTCCTATAAAAACAAGAATTAGCTTGCTTTGCCATTCTTGAAGACTTTTGCCGGTAGTGGGTAGTGGGCATGATGGTGTGTGTGTGTGTGTGTGTGTGTGTGTGTGTGTGTGTGTGTGTGTGTGTGTGTGTGATTTATGGGGCAGCATAATATGATGTACAGCATAATAAAGTTAGTTTCACTTCCCTTGTACTACACTAATTTAACCTCAGCATAAACTCTCATTCGTGCAAAGGAAATAAGAGTAAATTCATGTTAGAGAATAACTTTATCATCCTTTACCAGAGAAAATGAAATGGAGAAGTGAAGAAATCCATTACTTCTGAAATTACGCAAGGATCTCTGATTTGGTTTACTGAAAGCGCTGGGCTTGTTGCAGAAGTACCACCTTGTGTTTCTCTTGATGGAAAAACTCCATCTGGTGGACACATGGAAGGAAAGCAGCAGTTCTATTAATGTGTTACCCAGTGCTGGAAAAAGTTTTCAGATCCTTCTAAGTCCCTCTCAACTCAGTATTGTGTTTTGGAGGAGGAGGCGTCTTGTGTGTATAATTTACTTTTCATATATTCCGGATTCTGGAAGTAATAATACAACAGTGTAAAAAAAAATTAATTTTAAGTAAAGAGTATAACAAGTAAAGATATGTATTATGTAGAACACCCCCTATTCCCCATTATTCCCCTACAATAATCGTGATAAAGTCATTCATTAGATCACAGGATTATTGTTAGCAATGCATTAACACGTAAGCAGCATTTTAGTGTTGTAGCTGGTCAAGGTGGAGTTTATTTGAACTACTTTATGTACTGTCAGGTCACTGTTGGGTAAATAGAGGTAGTGTAAAAGCAGAAGATGTCAAATACTCAAGTAAAGTCAAAGTACTTCAGAATTTGACTAAGTACAGTTCTTGACCTTTGTGTTCTGTCACTTTCAGTAAAACAAAATACTTTAAAAATACTTTGTTTTTAAACCTATGAATGCTGAGCTTCTTCCCGCGTGGACACGTTTATCCTTAACTTACCTTCTCATCTGATGTGTTTCTGTCATGTATGATCTTTGCCCTTTTTTTTTTTGTGAAGCTCATTGAGTCTCCGCCTTTTCGGAAAAATATGTTACATAAAAAACTTTCACTGGTTCTGAAGGAACAACTTGTTCCTTCAGTTACGTTCAGTTCAATCACTTCTGTTACTTGTTGTTCCTTTCATTATAGGAATCTGTGAACCGTTGTAAATGTCCATTCAACTTCTAGTGTTTACCAGTACATTTAGCATGCTTTTGAGCATCTTAATATCATAATATTCAGATTTATTCCAATTCTTCAGCCTGATTTGATGGTAGTGACGCTAAAGCTGGATCCTTTAGGACAGTTAGGTCCTCGTGATGAGACCAAATTCAATTGTCACATCTGGAATCACCTCTAGGCTTCCTGAATGCTCATCCAGAGCTACGTGCGAAGAAGCAAGCTTGGAAACAGATCCATGATATAATCTTTTATTTTAACCCATGGGATTTAACTTTTACAGTGCATTTCTTTACAACAATTATTCATTAAGTGACAGGTTTTAGCCACCACTACGGATCAGATAACTATGTATGTTACATTTCTGAGTTCCTCTTAAAGATTTTGACTTCATGAACACTGTGTGAAAAAATCCCAAATATTAGACAATGGATAACCACACAGGTTATAACTAATTCATCCAATCATCCATTGAACTGGTTAGCCTTGTTATCAAACAGAACCGTCTGTTAATCTTTAGTTGTCTCAGTGTTATCAAGCAGCTAACTATCTGTACCATTTAAACATACAGAGAGGTGGCCAATTAGAAACCTGCTGCCATCTGTAAGAAAGAAAAAGGCTTTAAAAATAGACAAAACAAAATATGGCACTATTGTCTCAAGAAACAACCAGTAGACACAAACACATTTTTTTTAAAGGACTGTGGCCAAACTCCCCTGAACAGAACAAGAAACTCCAAGCACTTGGTTCAGTCTTTACTGCCAGATAACAATCTGAGGAGGAGTCAGTCAGATGGACATCAAGCATTCATTCACAGACATCTGAGCAGAAAGACCTCCCTCTGTCACCTCGCAGAACACCCACAGGACCTTCAAATGACATTTTCTTACACCAGAAGGAGACACTGCAGAAATCTGCCGTCTCCCACTCTTACTGTCTTCTCTTTCTCTTAACGCATCAAGCACACTTCCCACAAAACACACAACACGCAGCATTGCACCGATCTGTCCACACAACCCTCAGAACGCCTAATGTTGCAACATGGCTATACTGGAGAAAAGCATCGATAAAGACGGAACCACATTGACTGTGCATATACATAATTTTGAAAACACATTGCAGCAATGAACACATATACGACCCACTAAATGCACATGAACATAAAGTCGATCCAGTTACCCATTACATATTACATTCAGGCTCCAAGAAAAAGATGCGATGACAAAGTAAACAGCAGATTTCTCCCTTTTGCTCAAGTTTGGTCTCAGATTCCCTCGAATACACAACAGCTAGTAGTGCACAAAATAAGAATACAAAATTAGACTTTTAAATACTGTAGCAGCAATTCTTTTCTTTTAAAGTTGAAAGCCTCCAGTAGTACAGGTAAAGGCTTTGGAGTCCCCGACACGTGGAAGGGTGAGCGATTGTCCTCTGAAGTGCGAGACAGTGTCTGTAAGGAGGGTGCAGGTGTTTGGTACTAAAGGTGGGTGACTCTGCTGGGGTGGACAGGTTGGAGATGTGTCTGGGACGGGGGCACCGTTAGAGGACTGAGCAGCGTGGAGGCAGCTGGACACCGCAGCGCTCCAGGCTGAAAATGTCTTTGAACAGAAGGGGTTTGTTCTCTAGGAAAACCTCCCCTGCTGACACTTCCATCTCAGACGTTCCCTCTCCTCTTCACCGCCTCTCAGACAGTCTCACAGTGCATCTCCGTTTCCAAACCGAGCCTTCCAAAGAGTAACAATTCCTCCTCATCTTCCCCTCCCTCAGCAGCCAGAACCACAGCAGGTTGGGGTTACAACGTGGGCACTCAGCTCATCAGTCCAAAACGAACAGGACAGAGCCGAGGCAGGCCGTGCTACGCAAACGCTTCTCTCAGCTGGAGGCTGTGGCGATGGCCTTCTTGAGCTGCTGGCTGCGGATCTCGCGGGTGCGGGACTCCAGGAGCAGGTCGTGGCAGGTGTTGCAGACCAACACCGGGTCATACAGCTGCTGGTCTGGGATGGGCAGCTTCAGATGACAACAGTCTTTACAGAACACATTGCCACAGTTCCTGGCGATGGAGAGCACACGGAAAGTTAGGAAAATAGATGTGTGATCTGCATTTTAATTAGCAGCTCGGACCAAAAACATTAAGACTTTAGAACAAAAAGCGTGGGAATAGAATAGTTAATGGTATACAACTGCACCAACATGTGAGAATGTGTTAATTTACAAGACTTTACAGGATGAAAATGTTTTAAAAAAACTAAGAACTTTAAACCACAGTTAAAATCACAGAATGGCTTCTGAAATACACCAAATTCCTGTTTAAATACAGTAACAATCTATTGGTAATTAATAATCTATTCTATTTAAAATATAAATATTATCTAATAGTACATTTTGTCCTTCCTCTGTATTTTCAGAATAGTGCTGTCTGTTGATATGAATTTCTTTCCACTTTTGGACTGCCTCAGTTTTTTCAGTGGAGCATATAAATAATTCTCTGGCTGACCAGGAGCCTTTAATTCTGAAACCATGGGCTGAGACCAAAGCTTGGTTTATTGCCTTGAAAATACAAAGAGTGTGTGTTTGAGTTGCAGGCTGCTACTTTGGCACAATTGTGCTGCAACAAAAGAGTCCCAGGAGAAATGTGTATAAAAAACCTTTAAAAGGAAATAGTAAGCTCTCCTGAACAAATGTTCACTAGAGCTGATGCCTTTGATTGGTGAATACACAAATCAGGATGTAGTAAGCAGCAGTAGTAAGTTTTGCTTTCTTGCTAAGAAAGAGATGACAAGATTGATAACTCTCTCATGTCTGTATGTAAACTGGTCAGCCATTATTCCCAATGGATATTAAGACTTTTTCTGCATTTATCAGAATATGAGGATGATGTTGGCTTACCTGGCACAGTTTTCTATTCAAAATCAACATGTAATAATCTATAAACAACAGCCTTTTTCAAGAGGAGTGTAGTAATTTATGTCAGAGACAAGAAAAATTAAACCACAACATTTGGCGAGCCAGACAGGAGGACAAAACGGGTCCCGGTTCCAGGCGGACAGCCGTCACTCCACCACAGACCGACCACTCTAAGAGCGCTCAAGAGGTAAGCAGAAAACCTTTTATAAATTTTCTGCATATGGTGTTTCTGTCTGTGGGGAGAGAGAGCAGTCTGTGACTCCCGCTTTGTCCTACGAACGTAAGAAAATAAGGACCCTGTGACACTTGTTTATTGACTCCAATATGCTACTCAATTACATAAGATTATATAGAATTATATACAGCTAAGTTGTGCTTCATTGATTTTCTGATTTAGATTTTTGCTAATTTGTTGATTGACTTATTTCATTAAAGTGCATAACTGCTGAATTGAATCACAAAGCTTGTCTCATGCATGAGCTGTGTGTGTGTGAGAGTGAGTGAAAGTCCTAGGTAGTGTGAAGAAGTCCTAGGGAAGTCACAGTGTGTACTCATTGATCTAGGCGGGTTTATATAAAAAAATTATAGCATCTTGCTGAGAAACCGCTGTTCTAGTTTAAAGCAGAAGTCCTGTAATAATAATTATTCTTTTTTAAATAAATAAATAAAAAAGACTGAACTAACATTGTTGAACATTGGTGTCCAACCTTCAGCAAATCCTAGGCGTTGTGGTAGATAGTCAGTGAAATAAATTAATCCCCGAAGCTCAACAGGAGAAGAACATACAAGAACTGTATTAGCACAGTTGTGTATGCATGTCCTAAATAACTTGAGCAAACATCATAAAGGACAATAGTAACATCTTATGCTACTTAAGTTGTAAATATTGTTGTTGTGGTGGCCATCGTGTGTGCTGGTTGAATTTAAATTTTTGTGGTTGTTTTTTGCTGTTTTGGAAAAAATGCTGTAGTAATTGTATGCTGTTTGATAATAAAACATTTTCTTATGCTGGTGGGAAAATACTTTGATTATATGTTGGCGTAAATCGTCGACTGTGTCTTGTAGGGTGTGCTTTTGTGTATATCACCAAGAGTGATCTTGCTATTGTTGTGTTTTGGATTCCCCCCCTTTTTTCCCCCTAGTAGATAGACACAAAAAAAATAATTTTCCAAGTGATAGTGTTGTTCCCATATACTTGCCATAACGGATATACTGGAATTCCCCAATTGTTTAAGTATATTATTATTATTATTATTTGGAGTGACTGAAGTTTGCCTAGGACATAGGTTTACTGTGGTTTCATGTGTGTTCCCCCCTTAGATCCCTCTCTTTGAGGTTTGCAGCAGTTGTCTCATAATCCTGCACAATGCAGCTGGAAGAGCTATCTTGTTTAGAATATTTGCTGGGTCTCTGTCTGTGTGTGTGTGTGTCTGTGTGTGTGTGTGTGTGTGTGTGTGTGTGTGTGTGTGTGTGTGTGTGTGTGTGTGTGTGTGTGTGTGTGTGTGTGTGTGTGTGTGTGTGTGTGTGTTTGTGCAAAACAGCAGACTTGTGCTGACAGTTGGAGCATATCAACTGCTACTTGTCTACATATCAACAGCTGATCACATCTCAAAGTCTTGTGGTGTCTCTGATATATGCTCCACAGCAGGTCAGTTGTTTTTTGACTGAACCAAAATTTTTAACCTTTTCATTTGTGAGTAAATGTGCTCTTGTGTTTATAAATGTAAGAAAACCACGGTGAAGGCCCACCTGCAGTGGTGACGTCTCTTGGCTATCCAGAACTCACAGTCACAGTTGAAACAATGGGAGGCCATGTGGTCGGGCACCCACCGCGTGACCTACACACACACACACACACACACACGCATAATTAGAGGTGCTCTTAGCCATACAGGTGATGGGGAGAAAGAAAGGTGAGGAAGTGGAGAGAGAAGCTACATCAGACGATGAAACGATGCCGACCTCTGTGTCCTTGCGCTCCACTCGATCCCAGCTGCCCTCAGACAGACGGTCCTCACTGTGGGTCGACAGAGAATCCTCCTCGTTGCTGGTGTCTGACTCACGCAGACACGTCTGCAAACAGAGAGGGAAGGGCAAGGTCAGAAGACAGACAGGAATGAGAGAACACTTCCTGAGGATAATCAAAAGTAAATATTTATAAACACCGCAGAAAGAAAAAAACTGCCGCTACTGCTGGGCTGTCTGGCATTAATGACTTCACTGAAAAAGCTACTCACAATGTCATCCTCGTAGTCGATATCTGGCTCCGAGGGAGGGGTGCTGTACTGTTTACTCTCCAGCCTCATCTGCAGCTGTCGCACCTGCTGCCTTAGCACCTCTACCTCCTGCTTGTAGCCTGCCTCAATCTGCCGCAGTCTCTGCTGCACGGCGTCCATGGGCACCGGCAGCCCGTCGTCGTCGAGGTAAGATGGGGCCTGGGGTGGGGGAGGTGAGCTGGAAGCGGAGGGTGAGGAGTACGACACCGGCAGGAGCTGATGGCCTGCCAGGGAGTAGCTGTTGAGGGCAGCGGCAGCAGGCCCATACAGGCCGGTGTAGCCTGCACTCCTGGCAGCAGACAGCCATCCAGCCTGCAGAGGGCTGCTGGGACAACAAAGAGCCTCTCTGCGGCAGCACTGGGACCCATTGGTGATGGCGAAGCCCTGGGCACGGAGCAGCTTACTGGCAAGCCGACGGCTCTGGTAAGTGTTGGGCTGCAAGGCCCGACTGACACCAGAATGACCGGCACTGGTGCAGGCGGACTGGACCAGACCCTGGACGCTCTCCCAATGGGAGCCGAGCAGGGACAGCTCTGAGAGCTGGCTCTGGGAGATCAGATGGCGAGTTGCTACCTGGGTGCAATCTACAGGAGCTGCTGCAACTGTTAACACACGCTCTCTACCTTTCACTACTTCTGTCCTCATGTCCTCCTTCTCCTTCTCCTTCTCCCTCTGGGGTTGAACCTGGGGTTGTGATTCAGACTGCTCCTCATCATTAAAATGATTCTGGGTGAGATCCTGGCTCACTGTGGGAGGCAGGGTGGGGGGAGGTTCTCCCTCACCTGTGAGAGTCTCGGTAGAGTCCTCCATGGGAAGGAGTGGGGTTAGTTGCTTCAGAGCCAGCAGTCCTGCACATTCTGGGAGGTTTGCTGTCAGTGTGTTTGCTTGGCTGTCAGTGTGGCCGTTAAGCAGCGAGTTGGGTGTGATGGCTGAAGGCTGCGTGCCGTTGCAGGGGAGAGGTAAGCAGGGCTCTGATTTATGAGTAGGTGACGTGGTGTTTTCAGCAGTCCTACAGGGGCTCTCAGCCTCCAGCTGAGGTGGTGGGAGAGGAGGGTTAGTGATCTGAGGCAAAGCCTGTTGGAGGACAGGAGTGGGGAAAGGAGTGTGAGCGAGTGCAACGTCCTTACTGAGCGGGACAGGGGGAAGGGGCAGGGAGGGCAGGGGCTGTGTGGTCAGACAGGGCTCCTCCAGTGTGTCTTCACATCTCTCTGCACCCAGCCCATCCTCTGGTGTCTTAGCAGGACTCGGCTGTAGAGGTTCCCCCTCACTGCTGTCCAGTCCAGTGTCAAGTATGACCTCATCAGAGATCTCTGCAGAGGTTTCTTCTGTGGCTGGCGAGGGCTCCGGGGCAGAGCGACCCTCCTGGCAGTGCTTATTGAGATTGGGGTCACTGGATGTACGTGTCAGGGGCACCCCGTTCTCAAAAGCTGACAGCAGGTTGTCCATGGAGCGAGTCTTGGGGAGTCTGGAAATCAGAAATACATAAAAATTAATTTTTTTTCCTCACATGTGAAGAAATGTTGATGATACAATTCTCTGTTAGGGACACTAGAGGGCAGTGTCACTCTCTGTAACCCGTGAATAACCAAGAACAGTACAGTAGGACAGATACTGAGCAACAAATCAGATTGGCATCAAACAAACACACCTGTCAAGAGAACGGGAGGTGAGTTCATCTCCTGTGACATTTGGGGGGAGGTAGAGCTCCATAGAATCGTCCACGGCGGTGCAAGGGGAGGAGGTGGGCAGGTAGACAGCTGTCCACAGCTGTAATGCTCGTGTGTGGCAGACTGGCTGCAGCACCTGGCAGACAAACAAGTGGCAAGGAAAATCTCAGAGAACACTATACAGTAATGACGGTCCATATTACTCTATTAGTACAGTTTAGGGATGAAAGTATCAGTCATACTATTAATCATTGATCAAGCAAATCAAAATGGTATCATCAGTGTAAGGTACCATATCGTGACTGGGGATGTAGAGGAAGTTCTGGAAGTTCTTGTTTCCGCTGCGAAGCAGGGACCAAACAGAGCAGGTGCGTTTGTAGATGTTCCTTGCCTCCCTCTCGTAAGCATTGTTACACAGGAAGGTGCCATAAAGACATGAGTATGTATGCTGCACCAACTTGACCTGGGCACATGAGGAAGAAGGAACAAGAAGTCAGGCCTTTCACAACGGCAGCGCTCTCTCAATTTAATGCTTAGCTGACTGATGTGAAACATCTGACAACAAGATTAGCTCTGGTTATATAATGTGTTGGTTCTCAATTGTGAATGGCTGCAACAGTTTCAAGGAAATGGCTCAAAGATGAAAATGGTATGCAAAAAATCCTTAAAATAAATGTTTTACATGTGTTCTGTTTTTAAAGATGGCTTCATGTAATGCAGAGCAAAAAGTCACTCTCACTGGGGTTTATTGGGGAAATGGTTACAAAAAAATGTATACAGTCATCATTACAAAGGTTAGAGAAGTAAAGTGTGCAGTCCGACCACCCACCAGGAAGGCCTCGTTGAACTCAAACAGACAGGGGAACTGTTTGAGCAGCTGGTGAACACAGTCTAGCCACTGCAGGAAGACCGGACACTGCTCGCTCACATCATCAGCATTCTCCTGGTGGCCACAGCGGTCCCCAAACTTATGACCATAGTCCAGCCAATCAGTCTCCACAAGCACCTGGAAACCCTGTGGATGACACAGTCGTCAGTACTAATGGTAATAATATCGCAACAAAAACAACGCCTAAAAGAGTACTCCACTGATTTAACATCGCAAACCACTGACAAATATTGTCTATTTTATTCCACTCATTCTTATTCATTGTCAAAACCTGGCACCCATAATGCAACTTGATGGACAGTTCAGTCTGAGACTTGGGTCTGTTATAAGAGTAGTGGCTAATGTAAGCAGAGAAAAGGAGCGGGCTACAGAAGTCTGGTTACCTCCACACCCCCAGATTTTTTCAAACTTGTAGTCTTCAGCCCCAACTGACACTGACTCAAGTGACAATTTGTCAGATTTTGTGCAGCTCTCTCTGAAGCTTTTATACAACTTTTTCACATATGCAGTAGTATTCCCAAACACCTGTAAACAGGCTTTGATGTGTACCTGTGATCTGTAATACTATATTCATAATGAGTATATCTCAAATCCAACTATATGAAACAATCTGTGGCCAAACCTGAATCTCACCTCTAATGTCCTGTAGTAGGGGTCCAGCAGGATCTTGGCAAGAGCTACAATCTGGGGTGTGCGGTCCCACCCATCCGAACAGTGCACCAGGACAGGACGACCTTCCCTCTCCACTGCTGAACACACCAGAGTGGCTGCCTTCAGCATGACAGACAGGTGCTGCAGCCAACGGGTGCTCTCAAGTGCCGAAAGCCAGCTGGACATAACAGAGGGGAATGATTAGATGAGCACAAATCTATACAGAACCTTTCCCAATTTATGAAGTGATCTGGAGACCAGATACTGTATACATACATCAGCTTTGGTTACTCAAGTTAAACTGCGTTATTAGGCTGGAGGAGGAAGCCCCTGACCTACGTATCTGGAGGCCTTCCTGCGTCATTACACACCTCCATGAGAATAACAACAAGCCTTAAAATAATCTGGTTTGGCGTCAGAAGCTGGGTTAACCTATGTACTGTACATACAACCACACATGTAAACACACTAGTAAAACACACACAGCTGGTAAAAACACACAGATGTAAACTCTAGAACAAACAGCAACGCATAATGCACAGATCCACTGTTGGTGTGTACAGACAGACAGCTGGCCAGCCCAGCAGGAACGGGACTGGACCGTGGCAGCGTTCCCATCTCTGTGTGGTGTTGCCTTACTGTGAGGTGAAGCCATTAAAACGGGGGGAGGGGGGGCACAAATGAGGGCAGAGCTGCTCAGAGAGAAAGGTCGAATAGATCGACTTACTTTCCTGGATCTGGGATCTGACTGCAGACGGTCCTCAGAGCCTGAAAGCTGTTCCGGATGGCGTGGATGTTGGCCATTCCCATGAACATCACTTCGCAGTTTGGGTAGTACTCTGAACGCAAACAAACACAAAAAACTCTGATGAAGGTCATATGACACAAACAAAGCTAGGCTTGTAAAGAACAGTAGCATCACGTGTTCAGATGATGCCGTTTATTTTAATATCAAATGGAATCAACTGTAAGGTGACTGTGTGCAGTCACTGGTGGCAGTAATAATTTGTTTACTGAATATCATATGTCGAATTGGACATTCACATTAAATGCATTAGCAAGGCCCTGTGCAGACTGAGGCCACTGCTTACAATCAGGGGCAGAGCAGCGCTTTCTTGAAGGTTATATATCTGAGATTTAAAACAATACAGCAGCAAACAAGTTTTTGCTATGTAAATATATGATGGCGTCATGGTGTCCTGAGCAGAGAATGAAGTCACACTCACGCGGTGCATGTGTGTGTGTGTTGTAATCTGAGCTTCTCTGTACTGTTTATTTAGCCGATCTGGCCATGTGTGCATGTTAATGCGTGTCCCTTTCTGTGAAAAGTTTTTGCAAGAGTTTGTTTTCTCATCTACTTCAGTGAATTATGAATTTATTTGGACCAAACCAGAGTTGGTGTTTGTTGGAACAGTGGAAAGATTAACAAAGATTGTTTTGACAAAGAAGTTTTTGTCCACAATGAAGTGTGTTTTATGATCTGTGAGGTAAAATTACAGTTCAGTCACGACTATTTTTGTCAAAAGAAAACTTTATTTCCAAATGCAAAGTTATATTTGGCAATATGGCTCTGTTCTGGGACAGGAGAGCAGCAGCAAAGACCCTCCAGGGTACAGAACAGAGCAAGCTTCAATGACAATAGAAATTATACTATTCATTCCGATTAATTCAGATACAGCATAAAAAGAGGGGCTGGGGTGGAGGCGGGTTGCAAAAGCAGCTTGCAGAGGAAGCAGCAAGGGTAGACAGGCTAAGGCAGCTTACATAAGGCACCCCAATTGGATGCTTAAAGGGATACAAACAGCTGATACTTCAGTTGATTGTATGTAATTTTCCAATTGGACGCTTCTGAGCCATCAGCTGATGTGTGTTTGTGATCAGCTGATGTAACTGGAATTGTGAGCTGAGCTCAACTTCGTGGTCTGCCTGAACTAACGCTGTGCTCAATTTTTGTCAATGCAGTCTGGTGGGCAGTAGCGCTAACTTCTTTTGGTCTGATATGCTACTGCAACATCTAGTGGTTCTTAAAGTAGATTCTTCTTCACCGAGCTTTGACCTCTAAACAGGCTGACTTTTACAAGACAGGTCCAATGCCATTCAACATTATGGAGCAACATTAGCATTTATTTGTCAGTTTCTGACCACCTGATGAACATGAATCCGATATTCACTCTTTCTCACTCTTTAGTTGCTTGATGTTTGACTTTCTTGCTACATTTGTGTGTTTGCCATTTGATCTAGGCTGGTAATTTACATTTGGTTTATCAGAACATTGTTGATGGGAACTGCAAAGTAAATATCTGTGGGTACGTCACTTTGAGCAACAGCTTCCAGGTAAGTAATTTGATCCATACTTAATAGAATAAATTCTGATAAGTGCAGTTTTAAGTTCTCATTACGTTCATTTTGCCTGCATGAATCATGAGCATTAAGTGGTGAAAACACACTCTAGAGGGTAGATAATGTCAACAGATGACATGAGTGTTGTAAGTGCTGTGAAAAAGGAAAATGTGATACATAAATGATGACTAATGCAATGTCAGTTGCCTTTGATCTCATACCTTACAGAATGCTAAATTCAATGAATTCTTTAAGACTTTTCAAATCGCACTTACCTTCACATTCGCAGCCTCCGCCCTTGGCTCGGTTGGCCACTGCAGCGGTGTATGAGCGAGCATCCAGAATCAGCAGCTTCTGTGGCACGGTGTTGTCATCGCAGCCAGCGCCGCCCGTCAGAGAGGAGTCTGGAGATACAGGCGAGAGGACAGAGAGATTTTTACTCTTGTCAGTGGACAGTGTAATGAGAATTGAACTACAGGGAGAAGAAGAGAGAGACAGCCTGAAAGGAGAATGAAAGAATCAGAAAAGGAGGGAGGATATGATTAACAGAAAGTGACTCCATTTGTAACCTACTGAAAATCAATTTTGTCTCCTGATGACACAACCACAGTGTTGCTATTGGTAACAATAACAAGTCAAGAGAGCTGCTTTCAACAGCTACCACAGAGGAAGATGAGGAATTACTCTGAGAATGCAACTGAACTACTTCTCTCTGCACTCGTTCATTGTTGTGCTGCCACTCACTTTGCAGCATGTTGCTGTACACCCAAGTAATGGTTTTCAAGACCCTTTAAGACATGCATGTCACTTGAAATCCAGTCATTTGACATGGTCATCATCTTTCAAAAATATATATTTAAAAAAAACAATTCACAACAACAAAAACACCTGTGCATGCACTTCTTTTTCAGGAAAGGGGCATACATGTGATTTAATGCAGCTTCATTCACTATAAATTGTTGACAAAGTATTTGCCGAACATGGCTAATTATAATTGAAAATGGTGTATTGCTTGGAAGTCATCACTGGTAGTCCACTAATGCATTCTTGAGAGCTACACTGTTCCAAGAGTGCCTGCATAAATCTGTGTACATAAATCAAACAACTTCTTTACCAAAATCACTATCGCAGGAGTCGGGAGCTTCCCCACGCTGTCTGCAGGCTGGTGTTCCACAGGTACCCTTGGTACCCATCTGACAGGCCTTGGCGATGGACGTCACCAGGTACTCATCATCGGTGTTCCTCCAGCCCCACCAGCTGATCTCAGGCTGGCTGCAACGGGCAATCACTGCCCCGTTCTTCTGGTGCCTGAAATTCAAGGTTATACAGTCAGTAAACACAAATATAGATGCTCTTGTGCAAATGGATGTAAATATGTGATAGTGTGTCAGTAAACCCACCTGTAGACCACCACAGGGATCCTCTTCCAGGATCTAAAAGAAGCCACGCTCTCCAGCTCCTTGTCAGTGATCCATATCGGAACCAGAAGCTTCTGTGGGTAGCTGGAGCACAGCCTGAGGACAAAAGGGACAAGACGCATTGTTTTTAAAGGGGAAGATTAAATGCAGTTTATATTGCTGCAAACATTATACAACCAGGACACTAGGGCTGACTTGAGTCAGTCTTTCTGTAAGAGAAAACAATAACAAACCAAGACGAAATAGTGCTTTGAGCTGCGGCAAATAACATTGTTTTTAGGGTCACTACTGCATCAAGAACTCTCAGCTCTGGCAGAGAACAAATCACAGAGAGTTACTGCCTGACTCCATCTGTCTCTGGTCTCCCCCTCCTCCCCTCCCATGATACTTTCTTCAATTTCTATTCACCTGCTGACTGTCTAAGGAGGGAGGGGGAGACAGAGATAGTGTGTGTGTGTGTGTGTGAGAGAGAGAGAGAGAGAGAGAGAGAGGAAAGTGAAATACTGTGCTGAGTCATGGGCCTCAGCAGGCTGCGGCTTGTTTAATTAGCCCGTTGTCCTGTGTGTCTGTCTCCCTCAGCAGGATGCGCTCTCTTGGGCCCTCCGAGCAGACTGACCTTTTTTTTTGTAGCATTTATTTTCCCAGACAGCAAAGGAGACAGAAGAGTCTGATACACATGTACACACACACTTGGTATATTGCATTATTTCTGCTTGAGTGAATGCTACAATGTTATTTATTTGTGTGTGTGCGTGTTAAAGACTGGACTTAAGGAGAGTGCTGCTGGCCTGAGCGGTCAGGCAAGACAAAAGGGAGCAAGTATTCACACTGACCTGTGCTACTGAAGGTATTTGAAGGAACAGTCCACTGCAGGTCTATGGTTTTAGTATTAAATACTCATGTTACTTGCACAACATGAATAAAGTTAATATTAATAGATTTTGTCATTTATATGATTATTCTTTGTCTTTTGTCAATTTGAAGGATAATCATGCGCCACGTTTTTTCCCATAATGCTTTGGCAGATGTAAAGAGGAAGTATAATGTTGCCATGGAGTCAGTAAGCTAAGCGAGTCTCGGGCAAGTCTTTGAGTTATTAGTTCCTCTGATTTCTAAGTGAATTTATGGATGCATATTCTTTACAGACATCAGAGATAATGATGTCCTCAGGAAATGTAAGTCTGTGGTGTCTGTGTTCAGTGTAATTTACATCCAACTTCACTAATATCCCCCCAAAAGTAATTCAGCACTAATTCAAAATTCACATTTCCTGACACGAGTTCTGACACAGTGCTGAGATGTGCCAACGCACACACACAAGCTGTTGGTCACACAATCTGTTCAGTTTGGCGACATTGTGGTTACAGTGTCTTTAGTCCAGCCTGATTCCAGCCCCTACTCTCTGTCACAGCTCTCAAAAAGCTCTTTGAAACACTGTCACTCACCATTCACTCTCTAAAACAATGATGACTCTTATAGTTTCAGTATTGTGCAGCTATCTGCCGTGAGAGAAGTGTCATTCTATTTATGGTAAAGTATCTGCGACATACTTGTAGTTGTAGTTTATATCAGACACTCTCCAGACGTTCTGTGTGTCGAAGCCCATCCTCTTGACCTCCATTTCCATTCTCTGACGCACGTGATCACCTGCACACACAGAGACCATGGAGGAGCAAATTATTTTAGGAATATCAAGAATTTAACAAAATAATGCATAACTGTCCTGAAACGTTTGTGTAAAGTTCAGTCTTAATTGTTGTGTGTGTAGGACCTGGGCGGCAGAGATGAACGTGCTGGTCTTCATCATCCGCACTTCCTCCCAAACACCAGGCATGATAGGCTAGGGCGAACAGGTCCTCCAGGCGGGACGGGTGAGCTATGGCCCGGTTCAGACGCTTGACCCACTCCTGGCATTGCTTGAACGTTGCAAAGTGGCATCTGTTGAGAACCCAACGTGGAGATTAGAAGGATTAGTCAGATCCAACAGCAAATATCCCGTTACAAGTACCTGCATCTGGGACTTGGAAAAAAAACAAGAAAAGCGAATTTCTTCAGATGTTCAGTGATTTTCCAGCCTTTAAACCGGGGTAATAATGTGGCTGCTCAGTGATGAGGAAACAAGACGCGGCTGGCACATCTGCTGCGGAGAATCTGAAGGCAGCACTGGTTTTGAACTTTACAGATGTCCATGAGCAGATGAGAATTTCAGTCTGCTGCCGTTTTCCTTGAAAGTGTTTTTTAAGCAAGTGCAGGCATGCTTAGTGGTAGTTATATATTTGCCATCTGGCTAATCTTGGCAAATGACTAGGTAGTGATCAAAATGAAATGAAATCATCAAATACAACAGTTCCAATTCAACAGTTGCTACACAGCATACTCTGGTCATTTAGAAAATAAGTCAAAATAACAATAAATATGATATTTATCTACATCGTCCTTATTTCATTCAGTATTCAGAAGTATCAACTGGAAGAAGATGTACGACAACAGCATACAGAATTATTTTCTGCTTTTTTCTCTGACAAAATATAAAAAACATCCTGCACATTAGGGTGGCAACCAATGATCATTTTCATTATTGGTTATTCTGTCAATCATTTTTACAATTAACTATTAATTTAATGATGATATATGATACCTAATGATATATATTCAATTTTTAAAAAAGGAGCTGGAGCCAGTTTAATGTTTTTACATAATAAATTACTTACACAACAATCAATTACACAATTTCCAAACCAACAGAGAAAACATACACACTTTAATGCTTACTTGGTTTTTTAGACTGTAAAACTATTATTAATGACAACTCTGTTATTGTGGTAAGCATGAAGTACTGTATTTCCACCCTGTAACTTACTCTAAATAGGAAGGGATAACCCTGTTTAACTGTGAGGACACATGACATGATCTCCATAATCACTATTGTCATTAAGTAATGTAGGAGGAGATGGACGGATAGAGAAACTACAATAGCACTATATTTATGTTACCCTCATTTTATTACTACTGAAAGAGTTGTAACTGCTATTTTCAAACCCGGAAATATTGATTAGCACTTAAGCGTGGTAGTGTCTGATATTAGCTGCCTCCTTAAGGACAGACGGAACTGTTGTATTATTAATTCAAATACACACCACTGTGTGTCTGTACTGTATTTATGCTGGTTAATAACAGCATCAATCTGCCTGCAAGGTTAATATGATGTCTTTAGTGTGTGAGTGGGCTGCTCTCTTTACCTGACAACTTTGGAGTCTTTGCAGATGATGTGCAGCTGGAACATGTCTCTGCACTCCACACTCTCTATCAGCCTGAGAGGCACCTGTAGGGGGAGACAGAGTGCGTGTGTGATCAGCCTGTTGGCCCGCTCTCAGAGCAGACAGCACATCTGCAAAGGGGTTACCACCCTCTGGTCTAGTACAGACTGAATCCAGGGTATATACCCATACTGTAGTACAGCTTTAACCTTACTGTAGAGGACAAGAAGGCCTCTGCAGTATTTTAACTTATGATACCAAATAGCAGCTATGTAACTGGCTTTGTCCAGAGGATTGTCTATTCTGCTTTCAAAGCTTTTACGTTATTCTGTGAACTGAGGTGTTAAAAAAGGCGCTGCTAAAATGTATACAGTCACCTACGCAACTGCACTTTTGGTCAAACCTTTATGCAACAGCAATTTGTGCATATTGTATGAATGAGAAAATACTAGACCATGCCTTATAGCAAAAGTAGTACTTGTTTTTTATGAAGTCTCAAGGTCAGCCAACGCACTGTACCAAATATTCTACTAAGTGCTTTCACAGTAAATTACAATAAACCCTGGGTTACCATTGAGTTGAATGTGAATTACAATTTGTCCCCAGTAGACTATAATTGTTTAAAGAGAAGAAGAGCTGATTGACTTAAGCTGTCTAGACTGTGGCAGAGGGTGGTGTTTTATCATATGGTACTCACAGATATCTCATTGTCCACACCTGGGTAGGTCTAAAACACAGTGACACCATGGAGCACACACAGAGAGAGAGAGAGAGAAGGAGGGAGGGAAGACACAAGACAGGAGGAAATGGAAAAAACTATTAAACCAAAAAAATTCAGGAGACAAAAGGAAATGAAGAGTTAACAGGAAAGAAAACATCAAAGAGGTTGAAAGATGAAAGATAACTGAGTGGATCATGGAGTGTGCTACTTGCAGCACATGACCAAGCCGAATGGAAATCATGGAGAGAAAGACAAACACGGACAGGAGCAAAGGGCAGGAAAACAGCTTAGAAGCAGGGGGGGAGTTGTGAAGGGGGGTTGTGGGACAGAGGTTGTGGCATATTGGCATTCCTACATAGTTCATCTGCACTGCTGGGGTCATTGCAAGACTCTGTCCAGTAGGAAGCCAGTTTGATAGGGACTGTTAGTGAGTGATTAATCTGACTGATGATCAGCCCCTCACCTCCTCCTCCTTTTCAAATCCCCTGTCATCTTTTCCAGAAGCCGAATCCCTCTGGAAAAGATGACAGGGATTTGGGAAGAAGGAGGAATTTCACTGCCAGTGAATGCAAACAATTGGCCTGTTTGTCTTTGAGCAAGGCCTGACGTCAGCAGGAGCGAGTCGGTGGACATCAGTGCCAGTGGGGGCCGGGCCTTTGGAGCCTAGATGTCACATTAAACCTCCCCTGTCTGAAGATCAGACGGCCCGCCACTCCTGTGGTACAAACAAATTCATGCAAACTACGCTGGGATATTACTAAACCCACTTTACGGGTACCCAATGTAAAATACTTGCAGGTTTATTTTCCTTGTTAGCAGAATTATGTGTTTATAAAGATTATATGGGGGAAAGGGAAAAAGCCTATGTGCGTCCAATATACACATTATATCCGCCTCTCTCCTGCTATTGGTTTCTGTGATGGCATGGCAGCAGTAGAGATCACACAGACACTCGTGCCATGAGGACTGAAGTGAAACTCTATATTTCTGCTCCTTCTGTGAGTTTATTGTCTGTGACTTCACTCACGTTGATGACAGAGTCTTTGAACTTGATGTGGAGCCTGTAGTTAGAAATGGCAATGATGGCTTCATCGGCATGGCCAAGATATTCCACCCCTTCCCCCTGAAGAACTGGGAATGGCACCTGTAGAGACACAAAACAACTGTTTAGGTTTAAGCGGAAAAAAACACGACTATACCCGTTTATTGTCAGGCTTTATTATGTCTACTGGGAGTAAAATCATAACTTTCAGAGTCTACAGCCATGCTAGCTGATCTGTAAGGGCATTACTTAGGTTGCTTTCTATTTCTGTAAAAAAAACTGGTTTATTTCCCTCAGAGGTAAGTATCAAATGTATCATTCTGGTGTTGTTACAGAAACTCAAGTTCTCAAATCATAATGGCACTGGTATTGAATTCTAGATAGATAACCAACAGGAAAGGTTCAGGCGGGCACAATCTTTCCTTCTAAGAGCTAAACTCGTAAGGATTGCGGACATATTGCAAAAAAGGGGGGCAGTTCGCATGTGTAGCTGTCCAATTAGCAGATCATAGTTTTACAGAAGAACCTTTGTGAGCACAGAGCTTATTGGTGAGTCTGAATGAGCAAGCATGCAGACAAGGCAGGGCTGGGAGGGAGAGAGACTGTCTGCACCAGTGCTGACGATACAGTGAGGGTTCCCAAACTGTCCATTAACATTCTTACTTGTGCCCATTTTATTACAGGCGCAGTCAAGTCCAGGCTTTGGCTGCAACAATACCCCTACATTAAGATAATTGGTTCCCAACAGAGGTTAATAGAAAACATTTTTCATTTCACTCTGAGGCAGGGCATTAGCTTTAAAAGCCGACCACGTGGAAGAGACACACAGCTACAGTTGCCCACTTATAAACAATGTCTCAATTCGTATAAAAATGGAAGTGCCCAACCACTTTCAGTGCGATCATTTTCACACTGACCACTCTGTTTACTGTAGCTGCTCTTTCAAAGGATTTAAAAATGATGACTTCAGTGAAATATAAGACCCTTTTATGGCTGCTGTTGATCAAGAAGATTTAAGCTATAACATTATGTACAGAGATTATAAGATTCCTTCTGGCTGATGTGAAACAGTGAAGTCTTTTAGGAGATATAGCTGACAAATTGAGGATTCTGTTGCACCAATTTATTCCTCGTTTACATGACCACCTCATACTTAAGTTTCTCTTAGTCATCACTTCTATGTGATTGCCTGCATGCACTGATGTTAATCCTTGCTGCCTTAACATAACATAGTCATTGGGGAACACGAATTGCAACTCAGGTCTCGTTGTTTAGTTGCTGGTAGTGAGGACAACAGTGTTGCTTAGAGACAACATTACCTCATCCTGCATTAGCATGCACTGCTGAGTCACGCAGAGGAGGACCCACTGGTGCATGTTGAAAGAGGACATGCAGCAGGGCAGATGGGAGATTATCGTAATATGTCAGAAAATCAGGCTTAGTTGAAACAACATTAGCCAATACAGTTAAAAGCACAGCCTTAGTTAGTGCAGAGAGCTGGATGTGATCGACCCATAAAACACAAGTCAGCATCTACTCAACCAGCCTACATTTTACCACTATGGACAAAAAGATATATGTATAGAATATATATAATAAATCTCAAACAAAACAAAACAATACAATTCTTGTAATATGTCAATTGGCAAGACGTCAAAAGCCATCAGTGCATCAGATAGTTGATGAGTGTTGGTCCAGAGAGCTTATGTTTAAAAAAAAAGAAATAATTAAACCCAACATTTATCACTGCACCTGCTGTTGCTCATCTCTAACTGAAAATGTGTGCCTGAGCCAGGACAGGAAGTATGATGAGGGAAAGAGTACAGCTTAACCTGGGAAATGGAGCACGTAGTACTCTGCACTCAGACACCAACGCAGCCAAATATAGGCTGCAGGTCCCTTGGCACCCCGCACGAGGACTTCTAAAAAGTGGAATATGTAAAATCTGACAGTAAAATTTTGCATGCTTTTAGAAATGTTTCAACTCAACCACAGCTGGCACCCAGCACAAAGCTGTAAACTCTGAAGTTGCTTACTGCGATAGAAAAAGCTGTAGATACAGTTTTAGTATGTACAAAAAACAATTTTTCAAAAAAATCTGAAAAAGGGAAAGCCTAATCTAAAGCATTTTTGCATTCGTCATGAGTTGGGAAATGTGGGCAATTTGCATTAAATATATCCTCAACAGCAGCAGAAATGGCTGAAATGAGAACATGAAGCTACTGAGTCTGTGTGCTGCATGTCCTACTGAGAGAGCCATAGTTAACATGCTGTACAGACTGGGAGCTGCATTTAACAAGCAGTGCTCCAAAAGTAGGTGCATGAGTCACCGGCAGCCAGCAAGTGCAGCAGAAGATACTGTGTCACGTTTCCTCTGCGAAGCCTTCAGCAGCAGAAATATCAAAGAGAGAGAGAGAGAGAGAGTGAGAAAGAGAGAGAGAAAAGACCCGTGAATAACACTCTCTGACTTGTGAGTCGTGACTTCCGGTTCAAGCAGCCTGCCTGTGAGGACAAGCACGTGTGCACACACAACTGCAAGCATGCACCAGGGCTTGCACGCACACAGGAGGGGAGGCTACAGCGTATTAAATATGGTGGGGTAGGGAATGCCCGTAATTTGCCTGCGGGAAGGCTGTGGTGAGAGACATCAGCTGTCAGAGAAACTATCATGGGAGTGCCTGCACACACAAAAAAAACACACAAAAGCAGATACACAATGTGTGACTGCATGTGTGAATGCAGGGGGAGGGGAAGCATACGTATAAGAGTGCAGAAACACAGAAAGTGATGCAAGGTGACTCAAATGAGAACAGTATTTAGAACAGAAACAGCTATGTTACAGATCCCCTTGCATTCTTCTCACACTGTTTATCAGGAAATAAAGAAATCTTCCTTCTGCCTCCTGCTATTAGTTTCTGTGATGGCATGGCAGCAGTAGAGATCACACAGACACTCGTGCCATTTGGAAGTGAAACTATATTTCTGCTTCTTCTGTGAGTTTATTGTCTGACTCGCATTCACATTGATGACAGAGTCTTCTTTCCACAATCTTTTAATAATAATAATAATAATAATAATAATTTTAAAACATTTCTTAACAGGCTAATACTCCCTGCAGTTCACTGCAACCCAAGTGGAAACATGGTTCAACTGAAAACCATAAAAACAGAAACAACAGATAGTGACCCCTGGCTGGGCAATTCCCTCCACCTTCCCATTGTCCAGTTCTCCAGACACATGATGCTCAGCTCCATTAACCACCAGACAGCCAGAGAGCACAAACTCAACACCATGGAGGGAGGGCACAGTGCAAGTTGCCAATCCCAATTTTGCTGTTGGCATCTTCATTGTGGAATAGACTCACAAATCCCTCTCACTTCAGTGACCTAAATGCTTTTTAGCTGCCCTGTTCTTTATCCTCTGCAGTGTGGGATACAGCCCTACAATAAAGACTGAAGTCAAGAGGTAAAATCTTAATTGAATGTAAATAAGTCGAGCATTAAAATGGACTGTCCAATTCACTGTAAGAATGATTTTGGAGGTGACACTGAGCCAATAACAGTGTTATATGGATGGTATTGTTAAAGGTCTTCTATTGCACTTTCAATGCAGGACATGCAGATTAATGTGTATATTACAAACTTACTTTCGTATATAAGAGTTTGTTTTTGGCAAACAGTGAAAGCTTGTCAAGACAATATAATAATCTGCTGTCCATGGTTAAAATGCACATGTAACAACCATTACTACAACTAAAAGGCATGAATCACACCTTCTTCAGCCCTTTCATACTGTACATAAGTTGTCAACATTTTCAACTTCCTGCTTTCACAATGTTCCTTCTGTTCTTGTCTTGCATAAATATATGCCTTATCTAATTATGGTGGACTAATTCAAAAGCTCTTTTCTAAATAATTACTGAAGAAATTTTGTTTCTTTTAAGTATCTGCAGAGAGCGTGGGCAGAGGCTGCATTCAAATGCAAATATTTTGTTATCCACCAAGTAGCCTAATTAACTTTTTCCTGTGTTGAACACTAATAAAGGATAGCAGTAAATTGCTCCTCTTGGCCAATGTCATCATCTCTCCTTCAGGCGTCAAGCCTGCTGAGTTGTGAGTCTTGCAGTAATATCTTGGCAGTCACACTCTACATGGGGGCAGCCCAAGTTTCATCAGAGGAGCACTCTGGTGCCACACTAGGAGCCAGGATTGAAGATGAGGTCATAACCTGGAAGGGCCACACTTGGTCTTTTCACCAGCTCCTAGTTATCTACTCCACATACATGTAGCTGGATTGTCAGAGCAGATGAGCTGTGCTCAGGAGAAGTACTTGTTAAGGGTTGATGAAAACTACTTGGCTCACCTGAAGGCTTTCATCCTCCTTCACCAGCTCCTTCTGGGGGAACAGGTCCTTGGCCTTGATATACTCCAGACTTGGAGGCCCTTCTTCACCCTGTCAGACACAGAATGCAGAGGTGGTCAGATAAATACTTCTATCATCATTTAGGTTGACATAGCAGGGAGGAACATCACATAAGACAGACAAAAGCCATGGCCCAATACAGTTTAATAATAGCAATGTCAAACCACAAGAAAGAACACTGGAAGCGCCATCATCAGAAAAACTACTCTGTGAAATCAAACTTAAAGTTAATATTCTCTGTGTTCTTGCATTGGGCATTTATCCGGGCGGTTAGCCTCTGATGCAAGATGCATGCCAGGTAGAATTTCACAATCCGCACCAGCTAACTCACAGACATCACGTAGGAGATTAAATATTGACTTTGAGACCCAAAATTCCCTTTAAATAGGGGGCACATGACCTTATGTTAGGTCAATGAGGCAAGTTATTTTGAAATATTTACCACTCGATCCTAAACAGCATTGTCAGGTACAGGTAACACATTTTTTGACACACAACCCAGACAACAGACAATCATGATAAAAGTACTGAAGGATCCAATAATCAGGACTTAAAAATAACAATAAAATCCCACTTAAAGAAATTAAGTAAAATGCAGGTCAAAAAAAGATTAATATGCTGAAGGAAGAATGTAACTTTGACCTATTTATATTCTGCTTGCTTTAGCACTGTGCAGGTAGTTATTGCATGTGTAAATGATAGACAGGACTGGACATCAGATACCAAAAAGGCTGTAGACTTTGTGACTGGGTGTTACAGTCTTGTGTAAACAAAGATACTGGGACTTGATAGAGATACTGGGTATTTTACACACTTGACAAGTTTTTCATGAGTCATGCACTGACATTGACTTCTTACAGATTTTTAACAATTCCTCACTAGGGTCACTTTTGATACCCAATAACCCAATAAAATAATGTTTCTATGACTGTGTGAGAGGACCATCTAAACTAATATAATGTTACATTTCTAAGGTTGCTGATAAATTAAACATCCAAATGCAGTCCTATCGAGTTATAATGGATGGTTGGTTAAATTTAGACTGCAACACCTCAGGTAGCAGCAGAGATGAGAACGAGAGAGGAACAAAGAGGACAGTCAACCATGTCCTTGCAGCCTGGAGTGCCAGTGCCCATCTCTTGCACTGAGCAAACACTTTCATTACATGTAGGTCATACTTCAATCACTGGAGAGAGAAAGGTAGAAAGTAATCGAATGATGAATTTGGAGGACATGCCCTTGCTCTTGCTTCTTTTTTACCCATTTGTAAAAAACAATTTTTCACTTAATAGTTTAACGTACCATATGATTATTAAAACACAAACACAATTGTTGAGTAACATATCAATGTTATTTCCAACAATATAGACTAAGAAGCACTTTTCTCCTTATGAAAGGAGACTGTCAGATCAATGATAATTCGGTCAGACAAGAATATATCGACCAACCAGCAGCCCTAATACACATAAAGTGCACATGTATACCAATATCCCAAGTTTGAGTCTTATGCTTGGTTTTCATATTTATGATGTGATGTTTATGATTGTCTGTTATGGCATGTGCAGGCAGGTCTCCTCCACATCCAGCCTCTCTCTGTCATTTCTTCAGTGACCTCAGTGTTACAGTGTTATGGCTGCCTGAACATTGCTACCTTTGCTACTCGGCTGGATTTGGCTTCTTCATCTGAGTACAACCGTATGTCGATGCTGTTCCTTAATGAAAACAGCAGTGGAGTCCTGAAGGGGGACCAGAGGGAGGCTGCATGTAGTCACCTGTGTTTTTCATCTACTGACTCAGGTTGGTCTCTTGCTAATTAAAGACAGTAAAATGTCATACGTTATCGCAGGAAACTCCCCTGATGTCTCACCATGCAGACCTCCTGCCATGTCTACATTCATTACATCTGTCATCCAAAGGTCCAAGCCGGTGATTAGACCACACGATAAGCAGACCACCCATCGCTGACAGATGGAGATAGTGTGCCTACAGTTACAACCCCCCTCCACAGGTCACCAACTTTTCATTATCTAATTTCAAAGACATAGAGATCATAGGAATAGGATGTCCATCAGCCTCTGTGACATAAGACAGTCTACATCTATGGAGGCTCAACAATGAGGAAATAGTGTATTGCTGACATGCCATATGTATGACATATGGACAAAGATCAAATACAAATGTTCACCTTCTTACTGCAATCAGGTCAAACAATAATTCAGTCTGTTTTAGCCAACTGATAAAGTCCAGAGGGAATACAAATTGAGCTGAAATAATTCATCAATGTGAAATTTATCAAAAACTATTTTGATAAGCAATTAAAGAATTATATATACATATATATGACAGTAAATTTAATATCTTTGGGTTTTAGCATGTTAGTTGGACAAAATAAGGAATCTGAAGATGTCACCTTGGACATTTTATGGACAAAACAATTAATTAGATCAATCAATAATGAAAATAATCAATAGCTCCAGGTCTCCAGGTCTTAGGAGTCAACAGGCGGAGAATCCTTTGCTGCAGCGGAGTTGGCACTAAAGGCTTACTATGGGTATGGGAAGTCTGTGTGTGGGAGAGAGTAATGGGATAAGTGACTACACAAAGTCTACCTGCTACATCTACACCATGAATTGCAATAAATTGCAGTGCTAATGGCAGCCATGGAGGAAGGTGTCAAGGCTGTGCCTAACTGAGATGTCTACACTCCTTGAAAGATGTTCCAACGTTAAGTGCTGTCAGGTATTACTGTGGGCTCCATTTCCTCCAAATGATGCCTTTATGTTCATGCTAAAGCTTCCATCTCCACATAAGAAACAAGGTGAAGGTGAGGTAGAAGAATGTTCAATTTTGGTTAGCCCCACTGTCAGCCTTGTAGTTATACCAGTTAAAAGACCCTAAATGAGCTACTTCTATTCAGTTAATAAACAAGAGAAAGCAAATACAATAAGTTCATATCTACTTTTAAAATGATCTGACTAGACTGTATTAGTGTTAAAGTTGGATTTTATTTACATGAAACTGCTAGCAATGGTGGCTTTGCGGCCATGTTGGTAACCATTTGTTCATACTGTAGTTCTTCAACAAGAGGGTGATATTGTTCATGTCAGAAATTCCTGATATCTCTGACTCGGAATTACAACTTGAATGCTTACGTAAATGGTTTTTCCCACTCAGCTGCTCATAATCAGTCGAAGAGATATGACGTGAATGCAGCATAACAAGAACAAAGCTACTGAACATTTAAAACTCAAAACTGTGGTCTCTCTCTGAGAAAAAAGATGCTCCAGTCAATACTAAGACACTCAATTTCAGACTTGCCTGAACTTCTCCAAATCCCTCTGCAATGCAACCCCACTAATCTTTTGACCTCTGACCCGAGTCAGCCTTTGACGTCAAGACAGATGAGGCAGCTGTGCATCATCAATTCTACTTATTTTCACCTGAGAGTGAGTAGGCCATGACAGTGGCCATCAGTCAGAGGCATCCTTTGAGGGTCTGGTCATTACAGGCTTATCTCACACACTGTTGCTGGGCAGTCAGACCCATACAGGCACAGACTCATTTGCTATTTAAAAGGGAATACAGTTTACCATTGAGTGCCAGACAGCTGTCATATATTACTGGAGAAGCTATAGATATAGAACCTCCCCCAAAGAAATTAAATGCTAATCAGTTGAGAGGACAACACTTTCAATCCCCACACACACACACACACACACACACACACACACACACACACACACACACACACACACACACACACACACACACACACACACACACACACACACACACACACACACACACACACACACAATATCAATAATCCCTCCACTCCCTTGGTTCCTATATGTCTTGTGCTGCACTAGCTGGTAGACACTTGGCACCATTTACTTAATTCTCTTATGGAGCTGCACTGACATTGCACTCCTGAGAGGCCTGCTGGTACACAGTGTACTTTAAAAAGGCAAAAAAAAAACGCTGACTAAAAGTTGTGTGGATGTTGTATTGCTTCATAAATCCATGACACAGACTATATACACAGTCTGTTTTAAACTGATGCATTGGTGCTAAACCGTATTCACATTAGAATGACAATAGTATACTTTGTTTACCAGGCAAGTTATTACGGCAGTTTAAAGAGACAACAAAGGACAGACAAATGTCAGAGGAGTAAAAACATGGACTGAGCTGCATTAAAGCAAAGACATCGGTGTAGCAATGTTTGGAGGAAGACTTGTAGCAAGTGAAACCTCTCCTGTAAGACAACCTTGATACTTCAGCTACATAAGTTATTTCTCATGGCTGACAATTGATCAAGACAGGGATTAAAACTGTCAATACATTGACAAACAAGGAGTGAGGAACCTGAGATTTTTGGTCCATTGCAGTATGTCCACAACCAGACAGACAATCAGCTTAGGGAAGATTAAAGGAAAAGAGAAATGCTCTCACTTCCAACCGACTCACAAAGATGGAGCACAGCTTGTCCTGTGCCTGACACGTTTTTGCTTCGTCACTGCTGTGAGCCTCCGCACCCTCCCCCTCCTTTGTCCAACCAGCAATCAAAAAGCCGGAGCTGACAGGCATGCACGCATACACACATACGCCTCAATGCATTTCTCAAATATTAATGTCAGAGTGGATAACACATGTAACTTCTTGATGACATGTATTGCCGTAACAGTGATAGTATCAGCTAGCAGCTGGCTAGACGGCCCTGACAAAGCAAGTGAGTAGCGTTTCTGTGGAGAGCTCATGTTAGTACACTAAAATAAGGTTTTAATTGTTGGAAAGCATGTGTGAAAAACGGTCAGACATTTCTTCAAGAGTGTGAATGGAAAAATTAACAAGACAGCCAGCATGACAACACAAAGGTAGAACAGGTAGAGAGATGGAAAAAGACACTGGTACAGTCTTCATGAATAAGTGTCCGGTTGCCATGGATACAACAACCTCTTTTTAGAGGCAGAGTCCCTTTCTCTCTAAAGCTTTGGGAAAATTTTCTGTCTTTACTCATCAGATTATTTACTTAATCTGACTGGGGCTTTGTCCTAGAGTTGTGCAGATTAGAGAATCACTACATGATGCAGAGGTGACCTCCTAAAAATGTGGGGAACATGTGCTTGTATGTCTGCTTTTAAGTGTCCAGGCATTCACTGTTTTGGACATATTAAATAAGGCAGACATAGCCTGGCACATTATGTGAAATACGCAGAATGACCCCAAATGAGGTGTCAGGTAGTAAGAAAAGGAGGAGGGTGGATAGAAACTGAGGGTGGAAGGGCAGGTCAGAATATAAAGCAATATGAAATGAAAAACAAATCAAGAGAAAGATATTTGTTTTTGAGAGTTACCATAGGAAGTGCGGTGTGAGTAATAGGTCAAGATCAAAAGATGGCAGTATGACGAATCTTTTCAAATGCACTTCTTTCTCCCTGTCCTCTCTCCTACTATGTTAATATTTCATAGACCACTGTGTTCTAAATGATCACTCCAATTTTAGTCTGATAACTGGGCTCTACTCCAGCAGCTGAGGGAACTAGGCAGGGGCAGTGTTTTCTAGAAGCGAGCAGAATTCATCTGAAACATACAAAGTTGGAGTAACGAAAGGTAAACAGATCTTTACGTGGTAATGTTTATGATATTGGTTCCTTCAAGAAAAAATTAACAGGGGTAAATTTACAGGTCTTCTTATAACATTAGTATAAGTTGCAAAACACACAAACAAACAAGGGAAATGTTTCATTGAGAACACTGCTTAAAATAGATTACAATTCCAAGGCAAGAGACAGTGATCAGAGAATGTCTTGATCTTTGTGCATGCAAGTACAGACAGAGATTCAAGGCAACAGAAAGAGAGAAAATATCTCAAAATGCCAGTTATCCTCCTATTTAAAGCCCCTACAAGGAACTTTCATTTTGTGTCGAAAGTTCCCTGTAGGGGCTTTAGAAGGGGCTTGTCCCCTGTGAACAACAATGGTAATACTTTCTACAACCTTGTTTCATTGACTTCAAGGGGATTCCAACCAAATCTGACCCTGGCAGGCATTAAGAATATCCAATACACATTGCCAATCATATGGCTGATGGTCTTGTTTGTTTATGTAGGTCATATAGGAGGTATCGGTATTAAATTGAGGCTGTTTCATAACCAGTTAAAAACTCTTATCTTAACTATTATTAACAGAAAACAACACAACCTGCTCTGTGTCTTTTATTTGCATGCTGTCCTCTATCAGGATACTGTGGTCACAACAGCTTTGGTGTCAGACAGAGCGGTCAGACCCAATGGCAGTCCCATCACAGGTACCAAAGAGGGTGCAAGAAGGTATACAGCCTATAGCACATGCCCAAAAAGCTTTTGGCTGTACTTACACCACTGATTCATTTAGCTAGTGGGTATAATAGAATCTGAGTCATGGAAAAATCTTAACCAATTCAATTAGGCTTTTTATAGTTCTATTTGGTTCAGACAACATATCGCAGAGGGAGATAAAAATGATATATTGGAGATAGGAGGAACAGTAACTGGAGATGTTTTTTTCCATAGCTGGATCACAACAATTGTTATGATGATAAAAACTTAGCACAACGCTGCAGCCCTCGTCCACAAGACAAGACTGACAGAGCCGTGGGTCCACTTAAGTAACAGAGGCCATGGATACTAAATTATACAGACTGACGCAGAAGAGGAACTGCAGACTCAGCTGCACCACAGACATATTAAAAAGGAGATCATAAATTGTGTAAAGCCTGAGCACGTCTGGTCACAAAGAAATGAGAAGAGGAACCAGCAGCTGCACTCTTCCTGATCTACCTGAGAACATTATCAGCAATGCTTTCTCTGGAAGAAACAGTGATGGAAGTGATAGTAGAGCTTTCCTACTATAAACATAATGGTTTTACTAGTATTTCAACTGATTTCAATTGAGTGTCACTACTGCCTATTGCTATTGTCAGATAATCTTTAGCCATGCTGGCAGCATATGGCAGATGGATGGCAATGCCGGTCTGTTGGTCAGTCGGTCAGTCCACTACTTTGGTCCGGGCTGAAATATCTCCATTAGATTTACAGCCATGACATTTTTTATAGACATTCAAGGTTCCCAAGCGGATGAATCCTAAAGACTGGTGATCCCCACGTTTTATCAACCACCCCCAGCAAGTCAAAGTCACTTATCCACTGAATAAATTAATCACTGAATGGATTGCCACAAAATGTTGTATAGACATTTATAGTTGCCACATGATGAACGTAGTATAATGTCTTGGTGATCCCCTGACTGTAGCATTGTCATGACATTCACATTTACTGTTTTGAGTGAAATGTCTCAACAATCACTGGATGGATTGCTGTGATACTTGGGACATGCACTGTAATATTTGTAATAACTTTGGTGATCATCTGACTTTTTAAAAAAAGTTTTTTTTTTGCCTTTTATTGCCTTTAATTGATAGCGACAGCTGGAGATAGACAGGAAGGTGGGGTAGAGAGAGGGGTCACGCAGCAAATGGCCACAGGTCGGAATTGAACCCCAGGCCGCTGCAGGACTCGGTCCATGGTCGCCAGCTCTACCAAGTGAGCTAACCGGGCGCCCAATCATCTGACTTTTTATATACTTTTTTTAATGTACTTTTTATATCATCATCAGTTCAAAATTGTAATTCATGCTATAATTTGGTTTATGACCAAAAACTTGCTAAACTAATGACGTTCCCGTCATCCTAACTTAACTGTGTGTTGTGTAGTTTGCATTTAGTGCTAATGTTAGCATGCTAACATGCTAACCAAGTAGGCGAACGCGGTAAACATTATATCAGCTAAACATTAGCATGTTAGCATTGTCACTGTGAGCATGTTAGCATTCTGATTTTAGCATTTAGCACAAGGTACTGCTGTGACCAAGTACAGTCTCCCACAGTGCTCATAATTAAGGACTTAGGCAGTCAGTAGGTGTGGCATTTGGGGCATGTTTGAACATTCCCCCTCTCTCTCTCTCTCTCTCTCTCTCTCTGGATCTCTGGATTAAGGTATTCCTACAGTTTGTAAATATGTAAATAGTCTGTTTGCTCTTCTCCCTCTCAGTGTAGATTTTTTTGGCTAAGTAATAATAATGTTAATAATAATGTAACTCAACCAGTAAATGACTAAAACAATAATGACAACTGACCGTGGCCATAGACCTAGGGTGATTTAATCTTTTTAATTCAGGTATCAGTGCAGGGAACAACTAGCAGAGCTTCCATGGCAGACCAGAGTGAGTTAATGAAGCAATGAGAGTCACTGAAACAAAGCTCTTAAATTATATTCAGTATGTAAAATTGAAAAAAAAATCCATAGTATGGGAAAGTTGAAAGTAGAATTCGGGACAGTTGCAGGACACCGAAGACTAAATAACTGTAGACTGTTTGAAACTATATAGCTTTCAGAAACTTTTTCATTTCAAACTATGGGGTTGAGATAGTTTTCACAGTCTTAGAAAAAAATCTGAAAATAACTGCAAATCCAAATATATGAATAAGACAAAGTTACCAAGTTTGTTAAGTCCAATGTTATATTAAATGGACCAATAATATGGCAGGTGAATGTGACAGATCTTAGTGTTGAAAATGAGACTCAGTTCGCAATTAATAGGCATCACTGAAAGGTCAGAGGTTAATTTAGGCCAGGGACGTGAGGCTAAGACCACCCTGTGTTGTTCCTAAACAGTCAACCTTTTAACCACTCTGTCTCAAGATCAAACTAAGAGAAACACCTATTCTCCATCATATCCTCCAAAATATCACCTGTACACCCCCATTGCAGTTCCTCCACTGCTGCAGTGAATACACTTCACTGCTCTACGGCTGGAGCAGTGACTGCACAACGCGTTCCCTCTCAGCAGCACATTTTACACATCTTACTCCTGACAGGCCCTCTGTCTCCTCCCCGCCAGTCAACATACCGGCAGCTCAAAGCCCTCAATACAACAGAGGTGAGTGATGAGAGTAATAAAGTAGCTTCTCATCATCACATGCCCAACAAGACACTGAGGTAATTCAATTATTTGTATGTGGAGTCAGTGTTGGTTACTTACTAATAACCGCAGCGCTCACGTGTGTCGCCCAACACCCCCACCCCCCACCGATTGGCTGGCAGGCACACACATGCAGGCAAGTGAGGGGAGGGCTTTCATATACACCCATCACAAACCAGACTCATAAACAAAATCGAACACCCAAATAAAAGCCTGTGAACTTACGAAGCAGTTGAGCATGGAGCAGGACACCCTTCCTGCGAGGCTCATGTCGAGGAGAGGCAGGGCTGTGCCTGAATGACACGCAGCCTATAGAGCAGCAGCACGACCAGTGCACGAGGAGCCGGCATAACCATTCTTCTCCCAGCCGGAGCCTCTCCACCCCTCGTCCACTCCGAACCCCTCTGCCTGCCGTCCCTCTCCCCCCCCCACCTTTTGCACGTTCTCCCCTTCTCAAGAGGTGCTGTGGGACAACACGACAGTCCCGGCTCTCATTCAGGAACCCACCCCACCCCCCCACCACTCCCACAGTGGGGAGAGAGAGCACGTTGGTGTCTGAAGACAGCCCCTGTTGCACTGCTGAGAAAGGGAGGATAGTCCATAAAGATACAGAGAAGAACAGCGGTCCAGACAATCAGCTGAGATAGAGCTGGCGAGAAAGCAAAAGTGATGAAATGACTGCAGATGTACCTTCCCAACGAAGGAAGCGAATGGATGGAGGGGAAACTGCGAGAAGAGAAAGCAGGAGAGAAAGGAAGACAGAGGGAACTGCCTGATGCTAAGCTCCACCCTCTGCATGCGCATCTACCTCCCTCTCTCACATTCACATGCTCACATTTCTCCCCGTCTCCCTCTCATCTCTTACTCCTCCCCCACTCCCTCCTTGTTCACCCTTCACCGACATCTCCTAATAAATATGCTTCTCCCTCAGCAGCAAGGCGGTAAAGCCAAGAGTGTACCGCCGGCATCTCTAAGATGCTCTGACTGCCATGCATGCACCGTCTGACATCAACCGCAGTATACTGTTGCTCTTTCCGAAGCACTCACACTGTATGCTAGTAGCTGTATGCACAGGCTATGGTGAACACAAAATCCAACCTGAAGCAAACTCATACACGCAGACACCCCATCCAGTGATTAGACAGCGTCCCATCAAAAAAAACGTTGCACTGGCAGCAACTGATCGAGTGCAGGAGGCAAATATGTGGCAGAGGAGGGAGGGTGTTGGGGAGATGGAGTCTATGCGGAGATCTCCAGTGACACAGCAATCTACAGACACATATTCTTCCTCTCTGAGGGTCTCTGTTGCACTGTCCAACACAAGTACAGTACATCTTTGCTGTGAACAGCACTTTGCTCTAGCACCTTTCATGTGCTTAAAATCAGAGGTCACTGGATGTATATATTGTATACAGTGTCTCCTATACTACGAGGGGGACACGAAGCCCTTCCCCCCTCTTACCCCAACCTCCTCCCTGGCAGAGTCGTGACAGCCACTCGCCTTCAGCTGTATGACCCCACATTATGTAACACGTATAACGTAGTACACGCAGCATAGGCTAGATGAACAACGCAGCACTATTAAAACAGGATTAATTTCAGTGGGGGAGGTGCTCTACAGTAATTTTGACATGGTAGAGCTGCATTTTAACATCAATTTGAATAAATGTGAATTTTCATAGGGGGTGAGCTGCTTCAGTATTAGAAATCATAGGGTCCAGTGTGAATATATATTATATATATAATATATATATATATATATATATATATATATATATATATATATATATATATATATTCACCCACACAAACACGTGTGCTAAATTACAGCAAACATCAATATATTGCAAATAATTACTTATTTCTAGGTTAATTTATAGAGAATTGGCTTTGGAACATAAAAACAATGAAAAAAAAAAGATTTTATAGATCCAAATTCACAAATAATATTCATATGCCTACCGTGAATTATCTTTACACTTGTATGTTAAGTATGTCTATATATTTGAACCGAGAGCCTTAGTAGATTGCACTACTGTGCTGTATGATTTCCATCTCATCAAGTAAATGGACTCATGCATCTGCTGCTATAAAATGCACTTCCACAAATCAAGCAGAACCTTACTGAGAATCATTTTCATGTCACATGGTATAGTAAGCCTATGACTAGTTGCCTTTATTACCCTCAAGTGAAATGAAGAAGTGAAATAAAGCATTATGCATTACAGCGTTACAAAAAATCTTCCTGGTATAAGAGCATTGAACTGTAATGTGCAAATGCTTGCTTGAGCTATCGTATGAGGCAGAAAAATGTACACTACATAAACTAAGGCAGCTTCTCTGTCTTGTGAAAAATAGCTCAGTACCTCATATTGAAGTGTTTATTTCTTTACTGGAAGTCGGTGCTTAAGACTACTCATATCCCAATATTTAATTCTTTTTTCAGACTCTCAGTAAAACCTCAGCCGGTATACCATTCAAATATGAAATATGTTTAGACAGAATAACAGTGAGCCATCAAAAGTGTAAAGCTCAGGTGTAAAAATTTTAAGTTATCCAGAAAAAAAGACTGAATGCACATTTTAGAAATTTCTGAATACTGCAGCCTAATTTAGTGGAGTAGGTCCACAGTCCAGCTTCAAATTTCCCCTCTCTGCCTGCCCAGCCCCATCCGAACCAGCTGCAAAAGTAAGTACCAGATTCGGCCTCTTGTGTCTCAGGTTTATTTTGGGAAAGGAGGGCAGCCAGTCACCAATGCAGAGTGTCAGCCTACATGTTGACACAGCTATAGAAGTAGGATATGAATAAGACATGAAGTATTAGGAAGGTATCTACAGTGGCTGGAGCTAGAATCTATTCCAGCTCCAGAAAATATTTTAACATTTGCATTTTAAGTATCTATACATGCATATACCTATTTTTGCATAAACCATACAAGCCATAACCTGTAACTATTCTGTATTCTGCCATCTACAACAAGTGTTTACCAACTAATTAAAATGATGACTGCATCATATTCTCCTTGGGAGCCCTTACTCCTTAGTCAGGTCAGTGACTCCTGGCCTTACAGAGCTTTATGTATGGCATCACCACCCCCTTCAGACAGCAGCAGACACCCCCAGACTCCTGAAAAGGCTTCTAAAAAGGCACTGGATGAAAAGTCTCAACCAAGAAAGAAGTCAGGAATGACAACATCTCTTTCTAAATCGATGGCAAGAAAATCCTGCTTGCAAGACTGACCAAAGCAGGGAAAATTCAAGGTCAGGTGGTACGAATTCTAGTATGGCTAATTGTGACATCTCAACAACAGCTCTGAAGATGGATTCAAAAGTAAAAAACTACTGTAAATGGCTGGGCCTTCCTCGTCTTTCGAACATTGCACTGTTTAAGAGAACCACCCTAAAGCTTCCATTGAAATCCATTAGCTTGGGCTACAAACAGGAGAATGTAAGTGTTGTGTTTGAACCTCACCCAACCTGTCAGTCCAAAACACTGCTAGAACCCGAACTTGCAGCACATCCTTTCTGGCTGCAAGGCAGAGTTGACGCAGGGCCGGTAGGTCATGGCACCATGACCGGGTTCTGCAGAGGCTGGCCAAAATCTTGGAGGTACGCAGGCTGGAAACAAACAGGGCCAGCCTGGTAACATCACAGGCGAGTCAAGTTTGTCAGGCAAGGGGGTGAAGCTCAGAACAGCAGCACGAGGGAGTGGTCTCTAATGTCACCCAGAGGCGAGCGGAACATGAGAGCTGACCTCGACCGCCAGTTGAGGTTACCACAAGAGATCACAACCTCCATACAGCCAGACATCACACTCTGGTTCACCTCTACTAGGACAGTCATTATGGCTGAACTGACTGTTCATGGGAGAAGGAGTGCTCACAAGCAGGATGGAGGGCATTCACCTATCCAGTGGAAATTTCTTGCAGAGGCTACACTGGAACATCCACCCAGTTGTTCCTGAAGTCCCTTGGGATCACAGGCTCCAAGCTGAGGCTGTCAAAGACCTGGCGGAAGAGGCCCAAAAAGGGAGCTTCTGGCTCTGGCTCTATAGAAAGGATATGGTGTGGGGAAACCACGGATCCTAGGGCCAGCAGCAGGGGGCCGTAGGGAGACGTCCCTACCGCTGCTCCATCACCTGGAGATGGTCCAGCATTGAACAGAGTAAAACATCAGTGAAGGGTGGCACCCAGCTGACGACCCTGCAACGGCAAAATGGCACCGCTAGGAGGTGCATCAGCAGGTTGACCCACCTGTGTTTACATCTACATTATATGTAAGAAGTGTTTTGTTACAGTTAGCTGTGGCAAATTTGACTGTATACACTGAAGCAGGATTTAGCCTATGATGCATTAAAAGCAATACAATGCAGGCTGTCCAGTATACTCACTTTGTGCTTACCCATGTAACCCTTTTATTAGTTGTTTTTGATTGGCCGCCAATCTGTATATCAGAATATGTCAAACATGTAGTAGCTCTGGTCAACAGGCTCTGATAAAAAAATACAGCAATAAACAAAACAACAAAGTTACCATTGAAATGAGAAAGGGGAACAGAAAACCAGTGACAGCCAGACTTCAGGAACCAGAGCAGGGTCAAACAATGCTAGAAGCAAAAGTCCCTTCAAGGGGAGCTACAGTCAAATTATGCACAACAACCTGGACTGACCCCTCTGGCTTTAACTCCAACCCTCACTGCTGGTATCTAGTCAGTGTGTTAAAAAAACCCACACACATACAGGTGACTTAATCATTATGTAAGCAAGTGACATCATATGGGGCAGTGACACAGAAACACAAACTTCTCTTGCTACTCCTGCACAACGCCTACAAGGTAGCATTACAATGCATTGTGGGTACTGAGGGCAGGGTAAAACAACCCCATTGTCCTCGTTTCCATGCTTGCATTATCCTGCCAACAATACGGCAGCATGAGTGGACAGCAGTATGAACTCAATACTTCCAGTTTTGTTTCAGCGAAAAAGCTGGAGGCTGGGAAGCAATTAAACGCTGCTTCACAAGACAGGATTAAAAGGATCATGTTACCTGTGGAACAAACTGCTGGAACAAATGTCTCACAAACCCACCCAAGAAAAGAACCCTTAGATCAACAACAACTGTGAATAGATAGAAATATTATTAGCTGTGGCCACAAAGCAAAATGTAGTTAATGTAGCTGTATGCCACTCTTGCAACTTCATGTTGCAAAAATACAACAAATGTCTGCATCAATCACTGAGTACCTTAACTTCAAATATAGGTTATGCTAATCTTCAGGGATTGAACTTTTCACTTGCTGCAGAAGAAAAGTAATCTAGGCTGTGATACACCTGACATCACTATTGAGTGTTACACATGCAACAGAGACACTTCTGACCACACCCAAAGTGAAACACACTAAGCAAAGAGAGGTGAGCGAAAAGATGTTTTTAAAAAAAAAAGGTATGAAACTAAAGTTCAACAAGACTAGCCCCGGACTAGCTGAGGTCTGTATTCTCATTTTATGTGCCTGGGTGGGTACATTATTTGTTTATCAACCCCACCATCAATTAAGCCCAGAGCTTGTCTGTGTGTCCCATAAAAAGGCTGAGAGCTGGGCAGCTGGCCACTGTGGCATTCTGTGGAACCAGTTGACCAGAACCTCGGGACACACATCCTCCTGTTACACTTCCTATTTATGTCCCATAAAAGCTGCAGCCATTAGTTTCAAGAGGAATTTGTCACTCATCTGGTCACTGCTTCCCCTCTTTTAAAGCACTGTCTATCTTGGCTAAAGCACATTTACTGTACGTTCACTGAGAAAGATCAAAGGGGCAGGCCATTAAGTTCCTGGTGTTTTCCCCAAAATTACTGAGTCAAATAGTTATTGTGTATTACAACATACCGTATATTCTTCTTTCTATGTTCAAATTGCAGAAACATATGCATTTACATATACATATACAGATACATTGATCAAGTCATTGTGAATATACACATAAAAATAAAAACACACAGCTTACATGGCTCATTTGAAATGTAGAGTTGTGTCCTATAAATAGTTTTGCATCTTGCACGTTGTATTGGCTACAGCATGCTTCAGTATAATTACCACCTTGCATGATTAGACAAACCACTGCTTGTGTCACGTACAGTGTCTCAGCATTTCCAAAGAAACACAGATTCAAACATTGTTGCATATAGCAATTTGAACCAGCTTAATTATGTCTTCATCTTTTTACACCAATTACTTTCATGATAATGTTATAACATAATTACTCAAAGTTTGGCCTCAGAGCTAAACTACCAGTACCATCAATTGCAATATTGCCATGAGCTTCTTCATGTGAACAGTAGGTTAATAGGGTCTACACAGAGTTGCACAGGAGACACGTGGCATGGAGCTACATCAAAGACTTGTAACATCTGTTACCTGCTACACAGAACTTTTACTGATGCAGCAGCACGTTCCTAAATGAACCTAACAATGCAATAAAGTTGTTACCCTGCTGAGGAAACTACTACTGGTGTTAGGAGAGATGCCGCATTAGGATGATCTACTCAGTCACTAACTCAGTCACTCAAATTGGTGTTCCATAAACCCGTTTTATTGCAGACTATGACTAAATTGTTACACTATTTGTTTGCATATTTGAAAATATTCCACCTTTCCTCTGTGTAGGCACCGTGAACAACCACTAGGAGTTGCTACTGCAGTGACAACTACATGATCACTGATGAGATTCCCCACCCAAAAGCATAGCCAATGTGTGACTATTATTATTATTATTATTATTATTATTATTATTATTAATAATAATTATTATTATTATTATTATAACACATGCATTAAATAAACAAGAGCACAGACTACTTCATTACTGAAGTGGAACTGAAGTTTCTGTATTTCAGCTCAATATTATAAAGTATCATATATGGAAACCTCTGTATGACAAAAAAATAAAGGAAATGTAAACAGTCTGAATTGGAAATTGGATACATATAGAATTAACTGTGCAGCCCAAAAAGTGTGGTGAGTTGAAGAAGAAAAGTCTGAGTAGTGCATTCTGTTGTAAAACATGTTGCAACACCCTGCACTTGGTTTAGGCCTGTAAGTGTATTATGCCATTTCCTGCATGACAGTGAAAAAGTCCCAACTTGCCATTTTAGCTAAGAAGTTCAGAGCAGAACAAAGTTTAATAGCAAATGCAAATCTACGGCCAAGTATATATAAACATAATGGTCCCCCTCCCCAATAGTGTGATTGGCTCACCATGCTGCCAGCCAGTGCTGTAGACAGTCGGTCTGGGCGCTCCACTTCAGGTCCCTCCCTCTCCTCCCGTCTACTGGGCTCTGCTGTGCCAGCAATGGCTCCTGCCAACATAAAAACACACTACCTTCAGAATGGGGTGTGAGTGTGTGTGTGTGGGCGAATGTGGAGTGTGTGAGATTGCGTAAAAGGGCTGGATTCCAGAAACCAACCTTCCTTGGTCTAAAGTACAGTAAGTAGAATGAAAAATAAAGTTGAAGTTGAGTGTTGAAGATCAGCTCTCAGAAGAGCGTGGTGTACACAGAGTGATGGTTAAACTAGCTGCCTGGGAAAAGAAGCACTCTCTACAAATGGGGTCGAGTCAGTGTAAACACACACACACACACACATCACACATGCAGTGCTGCAGACAGGCATGCAGGCGCATGCTTGAAATGACACTACATTGGAAATCCTTGGAGCAGTTCACCTGACCTGAACCCGTTGGGAGAAACTGATTTACAGGAAATGCAAACTCAACATTCCTCATCTGATTATAGATCAGCAGCCAAACAGATAAGTGCAGGACAAGTAGTCAGCAGATGTGGACAAACTCTCCTACACACCCAACATGCCCAAAGGTGCTCCAGCTGGCACACTGAGGTGGATATCCTGCACCTCTAATAACATGACAGAGAGGCTATGAAATTACTCCTAACACATGATATCTGAACAGTGCTGTGCATTGTTACAGTGGCTGCACACACTATAGAGCAACAAGTTTAAACTCTGACAATAAATGAAGACACTGAGCAGTTGCAAACTGAACACTAACTGCATGAAAAGTACCGCTCTGACACCGCACTGCCTTCTCTTCCTGTGCATATGCAAGTCAGGAAGCTCAGTGTAAGTTTGCTATAAAGAGAGAAAACACAAAAAGGCAGCTAGACAAAACATGGACATAGTGTTCATTTCCTTGTGTTAAGGAATAAATTAAACTACAAGGACAAAAGTTGAAACACTGAAACTCACTGTCGTGTCCCTACACTTGTTTTTTTTTTCTTTCAGACACACCCCCCTTTGCACACAGCTCCACAAAAAGAAAAAAAAATTACTACTCTCAACTCACAAGATACTATTGCCAAAGTTGACTTCTCTTACCTGTACAACGTGCTGAATGAAACCTTTTGATGAAACTTTTGTCGAGCTTTTAAGTTTGAATTCCAGCTCAATGCCTTGCAAAGTAGCAGTAGTCTCCGTCTCCCAAACACATACTGGTTGTAATCCAGTGCATGACATACCTCCCTCCCTTCCTCTCTCTCTCTGCCTCTTTTGCTTACTCTTTCTCCCTCCCACTCTGTAAGTGCCAGGGTTCTCATAGTGAAAGAAGACATACTACAGGGCACGGACTTTCTACATTTCACCCACCTACGTTTATGACTCATTTTATCAAAAGGGACCGCTTACATCGCTAATCAGTCATAAATATAGAAATCACCAGCTCCATATACAATATCACGCTTCAAGCTAAATGAGTTGACAACATATCAGATATACTTTATCTATACATTGTATACTTCTATACAAAGGTGACTACTATACAAAACTATACAAAAAGAATGTGTACTGTAAATGTAATGAGGTTGAAGTTAACAAAAGTCTGATTAAAATAACTTTTAATTAACAAAGTTATACACAAATTTAGCAGTGAGAAAGAGACCAAGCTTTTTAAAACTGAATTCATTGGTGATTTGGCCACTTTGGGGAAGAAGAACTTCACAGCAACCTGACATATTGCCTTATAAGGTTGTGATTACTTACATGTTAGCTATCAATTGCCTATTACTTTACTTTACTTTAATTGCCTGTTGTTGTGTTTCTAGGCACCTGACGAATGTAAGTCCAATATTCACTCTCCTTTTTGCTCTCATTTGTAATCAACCAAATGCGGACAAAAATACCTCAATCTTTAGCTAGAATTTCACATGCTAGTTGCTCACTTTGTTTGCACTTTGGTGCTGGGCAGCAAGTGTACAGTTGATGTAACACAGCCTACTGGCTGAAAACAGCTGTCTGCCTGCTTCTGCTGGACACAGGGCTGATGAGAGAGATGAAACTCAGCCATACAGTACCTTTGTGGTGTATCAAACCAAAACAATGAGGCAAAAAGGAACAAAAGCTGGACAGATCAATAGAGATATCAACATGCAATTCTGCATGTTAGCCACCCAATTAGAGCACTTTATTATTAATCATCCATCATTTTGAAATATGTGGAAACATTTATTTCTGCTCTGGTTATCGCGTTTTGTAAGCAAGTTGAAACGCACTGCTATTTGTTTCTGTCAAAGCAAGTATATAGTTCAGTAGATTAAACTCATCCAAGAGAGCACTGTGTCTAATAAAGCATCCAACATTCCTTCCCGTTATCACTTTATGCAAACTAGCACACAATATATACAATGATGCGCTGACTGCGACAGCCCATCTGTAATTATACGGCTCTTGCAAAGGCTTTGGGAAAACCAGCAGAAAGAAAACTGATTGTAGTTTAAAATATACTGATTGCATTTGAGCCTTCTTCATCACACACCAGTTTATAGGAAATGCTTTTGAAAGTAAATAACACGCCAGAGGCTGCTGCTTGGGTGTTGTCATATTTCCAATGGATATTTGGTGGCGTGTCAAGAAAACAAAGCCGAGGTTCCACATACAGAAGGGCGTGTCCTTATTCAGGTGAGGAGAGAAATGTTACTGTTATTACCAGGTACCTTCCAAACCTTCCTCATGAGTATTAATGATGCAATACCTGAGTCTCTTTGAAAGCTACTTTAAAGGGATACAAACATGTTTCCACAATAATTTCAAATGTTACATTTTGCCTAACACAAGCCCTGCAAATACTTTGTCTAAATCAAATACAGTCTACCTTTGGAAAACATTTGATTCAATCAGGATCAAAGAATAAGTAAAAAGGAAGGCAGATCTGAGCAAGTATTCAGCGCCAGTGTGCGTTACTTTCAGTACTCACTGCAGTACCTAAATGTCTATTGACACATTTAGGTCAGTCCAAAAAAAGTATTGAAGTCAACACAAAAGTCAAATTGTTCAAATTCCACACAACTGGGCTTCAACATGAATGTTATGTTAGGGTTTTTGAGGATGGCTGTGATGGCAGCTAGTTCAGGAGCAGGCGGTAAGTGGACTGTGAGGACTGCAATGAAGGTAAGACTGAGTGTGGACTTTAAAGGAGACAGTCTGGGGAAGAGATTGGAGGTTCAGTTTGTAACATCAAGGATCTATTGGCAGAATAGGAATGTAATATTCAGCTATGTTTTCATTAGTGTATAATTACCTGAATATAGAAATTGTTATGTTTTTGTTACCTTAGAATGAGCCTTGGACAAACCAATCGTCGTTAGCGTTTTTACCGTGTTGTTTCTCCTTTGCACATGGAGGGTGAAGCAAAGGGGGTTGCGATCTGCAATTACACCACTAGATGCCACTAAATCCTCGATTAATGTCCTCTGATGAAGACATTCGCTAGTTGCTGCATTAGTCGAAAAGCTTTAAGACCGAATGATCTTAATTCTTAATGTCCATCAGCACTTTAGAAACATCAGTCTCAGATTTAGCAGAAAATATCACACGTGGTTGTTAAGTGACCTGATAAGTACAGGGTCTGACTGAGATATCCAGTAGATGTTTTGACAAAGCGTATGTTCCATCCTCTTATCATCAGAGCACATTTCTAAAATGGATCTGGAGGGATGAAGCCTGAAGCACATAACTAGAGTCAAAGCTTTTAACAATGATCAGCTACTAATGTTTCAACTATCCATAAAAATGGAGTGGACAAAATATTAGAAACACCTCTCAACATAATGTAGCGCAATTTGACACCACATTATTCTGAACATCATAATCTTCATGAAGGCAGGGTTTACTGAATGGCTGTTGTTTCACACTGCATTTGTTTTAGGCACAACTAATAAACTGGTAGTGTGTATAAACAGGTGCCATGAAAAATCACAATTGAAAACAAGATCATTATTTTCCTCATTTAGTTCATATCATGCAGTTGTATTCAATGTGTAAATCCAGTAGCTCCCACTCACATTAAATGTGTTCACGTCATCTCTCAATCCTAAAAAGTGTTACTGTGACGATATAACCAAACAATCCAGTGGCGATTAGAGTGAATACCAAGATGGATAAAGACACGCATGCTGAAACAAATCTACGGAAAATGAACCAATTATTTTCACAATCAGTTTCTCATTATTTGCCAAGCATCAATGCCAAATATTTGTGGTTAAAAAAATAATAAAATAATAATAATACTAATACTAATAAAAACAGGGACTCATTATAGACCAAATGATTAATAAGGAGAATAGTCAGCAAGTTGCAGACATTTAAATTTTGATGTAAAATTGCACACCCACTCACTGAGCTATGTAGAAGAGAGTTCAGAAAAATGAAGGCTAATTTATGTGCAAACTGAAAGCAACAGAGATGTTATGTAACGAGGAGAAATTCTCAAGTATTTCAAACTCAGAGTTAATGACAGTGATTGTATGAAGCATTAGGGTGACATTTGAAAAGGCAGTTTCTCTTCCTCATGACTACATACAGAAATACATTAGCAGCGCAGTGGGAGATTCCAGGGTGGTTTCCTCTAACCATAACAAACAATCGATCTAATGTTAGCCAGACATTTCCAGCATTACCGGTAAAACTGTGAGCTCCACTAGAGAGGAGCGAATAACAGGTGCTCAGTGTGACTCGTGACAACACAACAACAACAACAACAGGTGTGAACGATGACGAGAACAGGGAGAAAGTTTAAAGACATGTAAGGTGAAAGTGAAAGTGGACGACAGCCTCGCCACAGACTGGCACTGAGCTAGGAGGCGACTAGTTTAGACAAACCGAAAGTGTGTGTGTGTGTGTGTGTGTGTGTGTGCTGTGTTTGCGTTCGTTAGCATCCTGCTAGCTGCCGGATAGCAACACTACCAGAGGCTGCTGTATAAAATTCGCTTATTTCCCAACAGAAAACGACCAAACGGCTCAAGGTTCACACGTCCAACACTAGTCCGACAGAGCGAGAACATGTCACACACAATACATTATTCAGAAGTTACTTAATTTTAAAAAATAAACCGAGTTACTCACTCAGAAAGAATCAGCTGACACAACGGTGACTCAGTAGACTACACGACTTCCGCATTCTTGTGTGATGACAACAGCGTTAGCCAATAGTCACGGGGGAAACTGAACATTCTAGACCAATGACGCGACAGGGTTCGTATCGGCCAATGGGGATTCACAATAGTCGAGCGAATGACTCGTACACACCCACAGAGGAGCCAATCAGATGCCATTAAACTCCTAAAGCGCACCAATAGAAAATCACAGCGCGGCACAAACTGGAGCCACACATACACGGCGCGGTACGTGCGCACAAGAACACATTGTTGTACTAGTCATAGCCCAGCGGGGCTGCATTCTTCAAAAGGTTCAAAACTGAAACGATGAGATAAACCGATAGCTGTCCATGATTACAGCTTCTTGTACATATGTTCTATTCTTTTCTTTTTACTGTATTTCTTCATGTAATATTGTTTTATTTTCTCTTGTTTTATTTATGTTTTTCATTCTATTATTTATCAATTAATTGTTATGCACCAAGATACCAAGGCAAATTCCTTGTATGTGTCATTCTGATTCTGATATTATTTATTATTTATAATATGTAGGCTATCTTATACACACAGTGTTATATATATATTATAATAAGCAGCAGGGGAAGCAAAAGTAAAAAGAGCAAAGCATTAAAGGGGAAGTCTTTTAAAGGTCATAGCAACATTTAATTCAGTGAAATGTGTTTTAAGGTCAGCCTGACCTCACTGATTGTCATATCTAAAGCTATAATAATCAGTTGATTAATTGATTACTCGTCAAAAGTCATGCATCAACCCAAAATACTAAATATTCTCCAGTTCCAGCTTCTCAAATGTGATTTGTTTGCAGTCTTTCCTCAATTCTATATCACTGTAAATTGAATATCTTTGGGTTTGAGACAGGTTGACATTATATTGGAGCAGTTGTGTGCATTTTTATTTTCTCAGCCTGATCTCTTCTTGTTTGGATTTTTTAATTTTATTTTAGTCACTTAACTAAAAAGTCACCCAGTGTTTATGTAAATATGCAAAAAGTGCATGATCCAATTGTCTTTCTGTTGGAGCCCCCTCACACAGTGTCATAAGTATACATACATCTGACATGCCCACGCAGTTTAGAGCACTGTAGCTGGAGCCAGACACTATTTTAGTCCATTGGCCTTGTCTGTAACAGTCTGGACCTGACCTCAAATGCTCTCCGATACCAGTCAACAGCCTCCCTGTGTTCACTGCAGTCCAATGATATTTTTCCCCAGGCAAAACATGACCTAACCTCAAAGACTGTCTAAAAGTTAAAAGAAAACACTGCATATGTACATTTTTGCTTTCACTATCAGGCTTTTTCATTTGCCAGATAGGCTACTCTGATGATGCCAGCGTGAGTCTTTATGACAAGGAAATTAAATGCTGTTAATAAAAATATACAAAATCTTTAAGAATATTGATACAATGACAAATTATTCAGTTCAGTAGACATTTCTGGGTTTACTGATCTTATAGAACATTATTGCTGATCTGATTTCTATTATGGCAGTTTAAATCAGGCAATATTTCGCCCTCTGGTGGCAGAAATAACAGAAACCAGAAAGTGTTCTCAGTGGGACTGGTGTGGGACAGGATTATCTCTCAGTTTGTACCCTCAGCTCTACTAGCACTGTATTTCAATTTGCTCCCAGTTTAGTTCTTCATATTCAGGATGCATAACATTTGTTTTAAGCTTTAATGAGTGTCTGCTGTATTACAGATAAACGGTTCTTCATCTGAGCCTATTGCATGTTCACCTGAGAGGTATATTGAGTATCTCAGGCAAAACATTGTAGACTAGACTGAGTGTAGTATCTCATTATCTTCCTTACACTGAGGTTAATGTGTCTATGTTTCTATGACGATTGAGGCTCTGAGGACGGATTAGACACTGGACTCAGGGGAGATGACAAAACTTGGGCCACTGTTGTTGAACTTTTTAGCTACAGTGCAGCAGGAAGCGAGGAGGCGGACAGGTGGGTGTAGATCCTAAAGGACCAATCACCGTCGGCCATCAGGCCAGTACTTATCTGCACACCGACGGGCTGGACACTGATTTAGATCTTTTTTTTCTCTGAACTGCTGCCCATCTACAGTCACATCATGGTAAGAGACATGTGAGTCAGTTATGATGAGCAAGTGCTCTCAGTTGTGGGACATTAGACAGTTTCTCAGCTGAGTAATTAAGGAGATAATTGTGTCTTCAGTGGATAATAACCATATGAGATCCACTGACTGTAGGTTGCTCTGAGCACTTGAGGATTAAGTTATAATGATCTATATCTTTTCTTTCCTTTTAGACAACCTACACAGATAAAGGGGAGAAGGTAAGATTTAAAAATACCTCTGATGTGTCTGTGATGTGTGGTTGAATGATAACTGAGTGGCTGAATGTTGGAAGAATAAATTAATCTTTCTACAACATCAGCTAATATGAAATTTGAGTCTTAAGGTAAGGTAATCGTTTAGTACCTCTAAAACAAACCCAAAAAACAAGTATATATCATTTTCTCCTACCATCAGCCTATGTGATTCTTCTGTTTTTCCTTTAAGCCTGCAAGAGGAAAGTTTGTCAGGTTTCATCATCTCACCTTCTGGGTCGGCAATGCCAAACAGGTCAGTGTCCAAACGCACACACGCGACCAAAAGTCATCGGTGTCATTTTCATGATTTCAGCACCAGTAAACTCACATCTCATTCTTTTCATTTCATTTCAATCATTTATGTTAAAATCAAGATGAACTTTTCCAGATGTATTGCATTTAAAGATTTAGTGTCTTCAACCTACTTCTTTATGTTTTATTGCTGGGTGAATATAAGTTACTGTATTTAAACAGGTAGTAATTACATAACAACTTTTCCATACAGTTAAAAGTACCACAAGCTGTTTAATCTGTAGCCAAAACAATTTGGTATTAATTTCAGAACAATAACAACTACAAACGTAATATCTTTGGGTTTTGGAGTGTTAGTTGCTTCAGTAATACTTCAGTAGTACTTCACTGCAGTTCTGGCAAAATAAATGGGCATTTTTTACAATTTTCTGACATAAATGATTAATCCATTGATAGAGAAAGGCATTAATCGATAACGACATTTAGAAAGTAGAAAATAGATCTGATCTACTTCCATATAAAAAACCTGCTTCCATAGCGTCCTCAGATCCTTCGGGTTCAACACACAGCCAGGATTGTTAAGCAATCCACACTCAAAACATTTCCCAATAAAGACAGTCTGATCACTTTGCAGGCAGCCTCCTTCTACTGTGATAAGATGGGCTTCGAGCCTTTGGCCTACAAGGGTTTGGAGACTGGCAGCCGAGAGGTGGTGTCTCATGTCATCAGACAGGATAAGGTATGCAGTTAAATATCCTGTGCTGATTGAATAAACACTCATGTGCTTTAATGTGCAGTATATCTAGTGATCACTGATCTTCTCAGCAAACACATCCCCTCCTCTCCCCTCATAGATCATATTTGCATTTGAATCTCCACTAAATCCTGGAAATGAAGGCAAGTTTCCCCATAAGAAAACCTGAGATTATGTTAAAGTTGAGATGCTGTGAGCATGACATAAAATATGTCTGCATTTCAACACGGTTTTATCTTCCCTCAGAAATGGGACAACACTTGGTTAAGCACGGAGATGGAGTCAAAGACATTGCTTTCCAAGTGGAGGACTGTGACTTCATAATCAAGGTAACAATGATATACATATTGTGTAACGGTGATGCACTGATTGATTTAGTCACAGGTTGTAGTGAACTGGCCTGCAGGAAGAATCAACTGAAATTTAATTGCACTTACTTTGCAAAGCTGTTTGTTTATTTACACTGGTGGAAATAGCACATTGTAGAAATACACTGTTATCAGTAAAAGTTTGAGCATCAACACATACTTTAAAGGACCAGTGTGTAGGATTTAGTGGCATCTAGTGGTGTAGTTGCAACCATTTGAATACAGCTCAGCCTTCCAAGTATGTAGAAGAAACTACAGTGGCAGCAAAAAAGGCTCTCTCTAGAGCCAGTGATTGATTTGTCCGTTCTGAGCTACTGTAGAAACATGGAGGTTTAACATGGCAGAATCAGCAGAAGAGCACCCCCTTCCTCTGTAGATAAAAACAGCTCATTCTAAGGTAACAAAAACACAACAATTCTTATTTTCAGGTGATTAAACACTAATGAAAACATACCTATGAATATTATATTCCATTTCTGCCAATACATATGCTACACACTGGACCTTTAAGTACCAACGGTAAAAGCATTCATTATGCCTCAGAATAGCCCATTTCAGAATAATATCCATTATATTAATGGACTATAATTATCATCACTTTACCATTTCAGCTGGTAAAGGTGGGACTTATTTATATGACTTTATATACAACTGGGTAGCTTGTGAGTTTCCCCACTGTGGCTTTATAAAGTCTTATTATGGATCATATTTTATATTATTGATCTGAAAATTACAGACAAACAAATAAGTTGGTTCCACTTTATTTAGATAGTCCGCCTAGAGGTAGTATTTATAACACATCAACAGCTCATCAGTTGAGATTATGCAGTTCAACTAATAAGTTAAAAGTAGTTTTGGTTGAGTTGAGGTACATACAACATTTTGGTTAGGGTATGTTTGTGAATTGTACATATATTCTATAGATTGTCTGTTAAACATCTACAGACAAAGCATGTATTACAAATACTCTATAAACTATCTGTAGGCGGACCGAATCAGTGTAGTGGAGTAAACAGTACAATATGAGATGTAGTTGAGTAGACGTATACAGTGGCAGAAAATGAAAATAGTCAAGTGAAGTACAAGTACTTCAAATTTGTACTTTAGTAAAGTACTTGAGTTCTCCACCACTGTTTATAAGCAGTGTGCACGGCACTGAATTCAGTTTCACTCACTTCACTTTCAACTTTAAGCTGCAACTTTTCTCTCAAATGTTTCAACTCAAATTCACGTAATACACCTGACATGTACATGTATTATCACTACACACTACATCCACTCAGAGGGGGTCAAATGTGTGTGCTGCACTCAGTGTGTGTTGAAATAGGGACAAACATTGTGGTGGCACGACAGTGCAGCTTTGATGTTCAGTGACTCATTTGAACTCTTTACCTCAGTCAAGGTCAGGCTGCAGGTTTAGATAAACTCTCTCTGTTGAGTGTTGAGTGGCTACAAAGATACAGAATCACCACTGACTTTAATCTGAGGTCAACAGTAGCATCACTGTCTAAGTTACATAAAGCAGTATATCACAGCATGTATAGGAAGATATTCTCCCTTCAGCCACTGGAGGGCTTCCAGGAGCCGTCTTCAGACACAAACACTGTTGTTATTGTGCTTCCCAACTGATCCCAACACCACTCCACTGACAGACAGCTAAAGAACGAGGAGCTGTAATTGTCAAGGAGCCCTCGGTGGAGCAGGACAGCCACGGGAGGGTCAAGTATGCGGTGGTTCAAACGGTACGTAAAGAGGGACGCACATTTGAAAGCCTTATACACACATGAAACTGGAAATGAATAATAATGTTATGTTCATGATTTTTTCCCCAGTATGGAGATACAACGCACACACTCATTGAGTACCTCAGTCCCTACAAAGGCCTTTTCCTCCCGGGCTACAAAGAGCCCCTGTTCAGGGATCCTCTGTTAGCCAAACTGTGAGTATCTCAAAATTGAACCAAAATACTTTTTTATGCATACTTGTGTGCAACATATTCTAAAAAAAAATGTCCAAACTTTTATGGAAAAGTACCCATGTGAAGTTTTTTTTCTTCTTTTCTTTGTAGTCCCCCAGTAGGTTTGAACTTCATCGATCACGTTGTGGGAAACCAGCCAGATGATGAAATGGTGCCAGTTTCAGACTGGTAAGACTCCTGTCTGGGTGCACGTACACACATGGGGGGCACAGCAGGGACACAGGGTAAAAGGACAAGTAAACATGCCTCTAATGGTAACCTTGCCTGTCTGGTAGGGTGAAATGTTTTCTGCACCTTTTCTCCTCTATAAAATGTGGCGTATTCAAACAATTAAGGTATGGCTTGTTCATTTAGCTTGTCATCACATTTTCTCTCATTTTCTGTGTTCTCTAAATTCCAGGTATCAGAAGTGTTTGATGTTCCATCGGTTCTGGTCGATAGACGACAAGCAGATCCACACGCAGTACAGCGCACTGAGGTCCATAGTGGTGACCAACTATGATGAGACCATCAAGATGCCCATCAATGAACCGGCATCGGGGAAAAGGATATCACAAATCCAGGTGTGACTATCAGCTCATTTCATTACTACAACAGTCTCATTTTAAGCAAATGGGGGGATTGTGACATTCAAATTTGTGATAGCTCGTGGTTTACAGCCCTCCCTCAGTGCATTTGATGTCCTGTATCCCCCTCTTCACAGGAGTATGTGGACTATAACGGGGGGCCAGGTGTTCAGCACATCGCCCTCAACACGTCAAACATCATTGAAGCTGTGAGTCTCCTACTTTTCATAAACGTCACAATTTCGCCTTTGCACAGCCTCCACAAATCTACACGTAAAGGCAAGTTTGGGATTTGGCTTTTTTTCTGTTTTTGTTTAAAAACCAGATAGTGAACCTGCGCGCCCGAGGGATGGAGTTCCTCTCAGCTCCTGACACCTACTACGATAGCCTGCGGGAGAAACTCAAAACCGCCAAGGTCAAGGTGAAGGAGAACCTCAACCGTTTACAGGTAAGGAGACTTGTTATTTCCGGGAAAGCCTGAAATCATTTTTTTGTTCATGTTCTAAAATATAAACCATCTGTATTTCCTTTTAAGGAATTGAAAATCTTAGTTGACTATGATGACAAGGGCTACCTCCTTCAAATCTTCACCAAACCTGTGCAGGACAGACCAACCCTTTTCTTGGAGGTCATTCAGCGGAACAACCACTTTGTAAGTCCCTGAGACCAGTTACACAAACATCTGCTGTAACTGGTAAGCTCTTTTAGCCAAGTATGTCTTTGTGATGGGATTTGTAGGCCTGTGGTCCTGTTTCTTACCCTCACCACCTTTAAGAAGCCGAGGCAGAGCCACATGAACACCTGTTTACAGCTCCCACCCAGTGTGAGCAATATAACAGTAGCCCACTTGTAAAAGCTCAGTAAATCTATCACGGATACAGATTAAAAGGCTTCACAGCGAGGGGGATCTTTGGATTGGGTTGCACCCCGTGGCACTTCAGTTTTTAACACCTAGCGCCCATTCGTCTTGTCAGAACAGGCACATCTTGTCACTCTCCGGCATTTCACTGAGTCTATACATGTGCATACAATGCATGAAAGTGAGAGACTAAATCTCAACCACAGCAAAGAATCTGTCAGAGCAACCACCAACGCTTGATCTTTTGATTATCCATGAAAATATTTACATGATTAATGTGCGAGCCCCCGGTGAGTGCGGCTCCTTGTCAGAGTGGAGTGGATGTTTGAACCCTGTGAGAATATTTATCTGCCGTGATCCGACATCAAAGTGTTTAGCACCCTGAACGGTGTCTGAGAGAAGATCCCCAGAGCCATAACAAATGACACGGAAGAAGGCAGATCTTGGGGTAATTAGCCATCTGTGTGTGTTTGTTCTCCCTCCAGGGCTTCGGGGCAGGAAACTTCAAGTCTCTCTTTGAGGCCATTGAGAAGGACCAAGATGCCAGGGGCAACCTCAAAGTGCTGACACCCGAAGGGCAGGCCAAAGCCTTCTACTGATCCTCTGCCTGCTACTGCCAAACCACACTTCAACTGTTATATATGGCTGTACATTTCAGAGGCAATCAACAACACCCTCCACAACTACAGCACATCAAACACATGTACAGAGTGTTGAATAGCTTCATGTGACAAGCTGCAAGTGCTGTCAGATATGCTGTAAGTTGTCTGTAGATTGTATGCTGTATGTCTAAATAAAGAAACTCATGTTCACGCGGGTTTGTCATGTGTGTTTGGGAAACCGGAAACTACACATTTTAAAGGAATAGTTTGGCGTTTTGGGAGTGTTAGGTGAGAAGACTGATACCACTCTCATGTTTGTGTGCCAAATATAAAGCTAGCACCAGCTGAAAATGAGCTTAGCTTAGCACAACGACATGGGGGGAAGTAGCTAGCCTGCCCAATAGACTGCACCAGGACAAGGAGTATTTCAGTACATAACTACCCCCATAAAAACCACAACCTGTAGTTTTTACTCTTCAGATTTTGTAACCTTTGGACAGAGCCAGGCTAGCGGTTTGCCCCTGCTTCCAGTCTTTGTGCTAAGCTAAGCTAGCTGTGTCCTGGCTGTAGCTTCATGTTTAGCGCAGGTGAGTGAGAGTGGCATCAATCTTCTTAAATAACTCACACCAGGAGAGTGAATAAATGTTTTCCCAAACGGTTAAACTTTACCTTTACCACAGTATATATGTTTGAAATGTCTGAATCTCTATTACATCTTTATTCCGGAAACATATGACTCTGAGTAATATTTCAAATCAAAATGAAAGCTTTCTCATTATCTCCTATGCTACACATCATTAATGAATCCCCATTGAATTGTATTGAACTTTTAAAACCTCATTGCGTCTTATAAGCCTTTGCATTGACTACTAGGGTTCAGTAGTGATCACATCTTTGAAGTTTTTGTAGCTCAGTAATGCAAACATTTTAGATCTTATGATTAGAATAGTCCAATCTTCTCTCTCTACGCAGTTCAAATGAGCGAGCTTCTACTCTACGTGACAGTGTAGATGCTTGCTTACAAAACACTTAATTATTATTTTTGTATAATTATGTTTATTGAATTTCAGGCCTTCCAGCACAGGGTTTTGGTTACAGCTGTTTCATAATTCTTTCATATATAAGATCATATAAGATATACTTTTACTGAGGTTTAATACAGTGACCAAGTTCTCTTTAATAGTTTGAAGAAAGCTGATTTTAAACTATGAGGGGTAACTAACTATTGCTTTAACAACACTGGTGTGCAATGTGGATGCTCCTGCAGAAAAAATGTATTCAGCACAGAGGTTTTATTTCAAAATAATTTATTTGCATATAATTGGAATGAAGACAGGTTGATACATCTGTGATGGCACTGGTCAATTTCCATATAGAAACATTCAGTCTATACAGAAACCACTCTTTCAAACCTGGACAAAATGGATAAATATATTAGTAAATAAATATATTAGTGACATGTCACTATATTGAAATGTTCTATTATATATAAAATACAACACTATTTCATTTGTGTTTTTGTTGTTCTCTTTTTGTACACAAAGTATCCAAAATATACTGACATATCCCTTAAAGTTCTGGAGGGATTTTTACTCATAGAAAAGGCAGTTTCAGCTCGGTATTCTTACAAAACATAACAAAACAAACACATAAACATACACAAAGAGAAAGATCTTGAACAGGATGAAATCACATCAGATGCTCTGCAGCATCACTAAATGTTATTTTTCATGTGCTGATGGTTTTGGGCTTGTTTTAAATTAATACTATGAGATTTACGTATTTTATACATCTATATATATATATATATATATATATATATATATATATATATATAGTAATATATATATATAGATGTATATAAAATCTGCTTAAGCCAAAGTGCTGCTTTGTAATTCAGTCATTTCCATTTCAGTCTCGTAGACCGTTTGGGCACGATAAATAACAGACGAGGAGACCCTGATACTTTATCTGGAGGACGCTGCGTTGACACATTCAAAGTGAGGTATTAGTACAAGGGACTGCAGGTGAAAGATTCTGCATGATTGTCCAATAATATTGAGTCCAAAATGATTTCCACTTCAATTCTGGTATTGCTCTCTTGTCACTGAAAACACATTTAATTCCGAGAATTAAGGAAAAGGTTGAAGCAGGAAAAAAAAAAGCACAAACTATGTTATAAGTTCATCGGTTCAAGATTTTGCCTCTTTGGTTAGACATATAAGAGCTTAGTGTGTTCGGAGTTTCCAGATTTAGGATGATGAACAGTTTTAATGAATAAGGCACATATGAGGCTTTAGTAAGTGCTACTGGTTACATTGCAATACCCATGAGCTCTTTGTCTGCTGTTTTTGCAAAGCTAAACTGTATCTGACTGCTTTCACATTTTCACTTTAAAGGAAAGTCCACGCTTCCCATTCCTCTGATCTCAGATTATTTAGTTGAGTACATGCGAATCTGTGGTTAGGATGGAAATAAGAGAGCTGTCTTTGAAGGCACGGTGTGGTTGACTTTTATCTACACAGTTTGAGTGTTCAGCGTAATTCTCCTGGAATATAAACACATTTTCTGTCTGTCAGTCTGCCAGAGTGGCTAAACAGGGAAAGAGGGAATAGTAGGTATCCTTGATTCTATTGTTTGTAGTGTGGAGACAGAATTAAACATTTGAACTATTTATCTGAATGAAAACATCTTTAATGTTCCTTCAAGTGCTGTGAGCTCAACAGCAGGGCAATGCACATTTACAATGACAGGATTTTTCATCAATTTGGCTGTCATTACTGTAACTAAGATGAATTCTTCCCATTTTTCCAGTGTTTGATTGTTCCTGAGATATTTCTCAGGCTCTACCTAGCCTACGGTTTGAAATCATGGGAAAGCACTGCAAGCTTTCATTAAACTTGTGCTACGACAACCGACTGAGCTGACTGTAAGGTCTACCTAGCATGGCTTTACTCCAGTTACATCATTAAAGAGTCACTATCTCTTTTCTATGGCTGCAATGTAGAACAGTTTTCTAGAGCTTTAGATGCTGGAGGACAATGGGAGGGTTTACCATATGTGGGGGATACTACAACGTTGTGATGGATTAAAGGAGCAGAGGATCAGTTTGTCATCCTCGTGAAGAGGCCTGTTCCCTCTGATCAGGGGGTTTAACAGCACTGAGGTCAAACATGTGAAGTAACCACTGGCAAGAGAAATGACAAGAATAAGACAATAGCTTGTAATGACGACCACATAATTCAGTCAAACAGGTTCATGTTGAAAGGTGAAAAAGAAAATTACAGACTACGAAAAAAAAGAAACAGAAAGTGATCCAAAACACAAACAAACATGTTGGAAACAGCTGCCATTATTGAAATAATGAAAACAAGGCCCATGCAAGGCTCAGCAACCTCAGCGAATGCTTGTTGTTTGAGGGACTGAGCATCAACCTTTCTCTCCATTTGGACAGATCTAACTTTTGCTGAGTTTATGGGAGCTACATGGTTGTGACCAAAAAAAACAAAAAAAAAATCACTACAGCAGTACCTTTAAAGACCCCCTGTGTGAGGCATGTTAAGAAATCTGAGCTGAGGTAGGCTGGAGAGAAAAGCTTCTCTCAGCTGAGACTGGACTCAGCGAAGGAAGACGAAGATCACGCAAGTGAAAGTAAGTACCTCTAAGATAAATCAAGTTATTTTGTAATAGAGTGAGCAATGCAGAGATGGAGTCTCACTTCATGTGGGCTCAATGCCCATAAGCAAAGATCATTCGTTAGTTGTCACTAAGGAGCATGGGGACTTGTGTTTGTAATGAATATTCTTCCTATAACTGACAAGGAGAAACACAGAAAAACACTTTTTCCCCTTTGTGGTGTATGAGCCGTTTCCCCAGCAACTCCCAAACATTCAGTATATTCTGACATATAATATTTTGAATGGTCCAGCATTATTCTAAAAATTTAGCATGATTCAATCACAATGATTTCACTTAATAACGGAACTAACTTTCAGCATGTGAGCTTTGAGTCCTGGGGGGAGCTGGGGAATCGTCTGCACGAAGGCATTTCTGGTGGAATTACATGGAAGACATGAGAGCGATAGCCAATGAGAGGCTTGTCCATTCTGGCTCCTGTGTAGCAGCGTGATAATTGGGGATGCAACAAGTTCTCACACACCGGACTCCTCTTCTGATCCTGTGGACACAAAGATAGCTCAAGTCACCTTCAAATTATAATAAAAAACAAATACAAAAATCATTTTCACCCAAAATGATCCTTTAAGGCCAAAATGGCTGGTCATGCTATCAAAGATAAACAAGTGTGACACCCACCCTGATTGTGGTGTAATGTTTGGCAGTACAAACAAATGTCTGTGTTGCGGTCAGCAGCAGGGCCGTGGTGGAACCTGCAGGGTGGCCTGTCCATAGAGGTCCCAGGCCCCAGGAGCTGGGGCTCTGAGCGGGCCTGTTGCACCCGTTTTTGCCACACAACATGGGCCCCAGCACAGCAAGGCCAGTCCTCCATACCTCCAGAGTCCAGAATGAGGGGTACGGGGAGCAAGGCAGGGTGCAGCTCAGGGGGAGAGCAGCAGAAGCCCGGGCCCTGACCATAGCGGAAGTGGATGCTACGGTCATCCTGCAGATCTAGGCTCTGGTGGAAGCGAACAGAGGGGCCATCAAGCACACAGCCACCCACTCTCCCAAGAGGAGCGGGAGGGTGTCCGTGTCCCGGGTGGCAGCAGTGGGGTTGAAGCTGTAAGGGGATTGGGGACAACAGTACAGGAGGTCCTGTAGGGCCGCTGGGGTCATGGTCCTGACACTCTGCCCCAGGACTGGGCCGATCTGTGGGGTCTGGCTTTGGGCACTGGCAGGGGCCGTGCTTAGGAGGGCACACAGGTGAGTCTTTGTCCAGGACGAGAGCAGCAGGAGCAGCTGCAGGAGCAGCAGCAACGGCCCCCTGCTCCTCATCTGAGCCTCTGCTCGGGCCCTGGCTGTGCTCCCCCTCCTCATAGTGGTGGTGTCTGTGGCGGTGGTAGTGGATGTGGCTGAACACAGTCTGTGGCTGTTCTTCGGGGCAACCCGCTTTGTTCACCACAGAATCCAGAGACCTGGGCCGGGCCTGGGCACATGCCTCCAGGCTGTTCCTGCGGGGGGCGCGCCCAGGACCAGGCCCATAATACACAAACGGATCATAGTCACTACTCAGAGAGCTACGGAAGGTGGACCAGCTGCCATAAACCCCCTGCAGGGACACATCAGTACAATTGAGAACTGAGTCGCTGGAGGAGCCATGGCACGGCCCTGAGCTGGAGTCACTAGCTGGCCCATCAGCCAAGTATCCGCTGCGTTCTGTGTGGTAGCTGCCACCCGAGCAGCTGCCCTCGTCCTGCCTACTATGAGCTGCGGCTCCGCGGGGCTGCTGTGTGACAGAGGCTCCGTGGTGCAGTCTTGAGCTGGATGCACTGCGCTGCGCCGGACACGATGAGCGATAGTTGTGGCAGGACCGACGTGGGGTGTAGTGGTGGGTGGAAGTCCTGCAGTTACCTCCAATCCTGTGGGGCCCTCTGGGACCCTCTGCAGGAAGGTGGTACCCACAACCGGAGCCAAGCGGCCTGCTGGTGAGGAAACGCAGTGTTTGGGTGTCTCTGGGAGAAGAGGCAGTGTAGTGGCCCAGAGAGGGATAGGGTCCAGAGGGCCCACGAGGATAGTGAGGCCTCATAGAGAAGGGAATGGCATGCTGTGGGAACGGGTGGTTGCGTGGGCTGCTGTAAGGTTGAGCGTGCAGGAAACTCTGGCTTTGCTCTGAACTCTGCTGGAGTCTGTTCCTCTGGGGCTGCCGCTCCGTCCCTGTGGACCACAGCAGCAGTCAGAATATACAGAATACTGCAGGGCTGTAATAAGTTTAACTGTAATAACAGGTTGGTCCAAAACATGCCTGAGTTGTTAGTAAAAGTATACATTGATTTAAACTGACTGAAGTACTTCTACTTGACAATGATCAATGAATAAAAAAAGGGAGCCACAGATTTGCAGATGGTTAAAAGGTCTTAAAGCTCACCTTTATAACAATCTTACTTTGTTGAAGTAGAAGAAAATAATAAAGATTCCTGTAAATTCATTCTAATGGGCACCAAAACTTAACTGTAAATATGCTTTTCCTCACCCATGATGTTGTGCATGCAGAGGGGACAGGTGCGGTGCTGTATCAGCCAGGGGTCGACGCAGTCTTTGTGGAACTCGTGAGCACAGGAGATGATCCTCAAATGCTGGGATAAAAAGGAGGCAGGTAGATTTGAGGATAAATAGCTGAGAAGGACAGTTACTCCACGGATACAGTATGTTCCTCGCTTTCCTCTTACCTGCCCGTCCTGGAACTCCTCTAGACAGATAGCACAGACGGGGCTCGAGTTGGAGCTGCTGGCTGAACCCCAGGCGGCACGGTGGCGCTGAGAGCCTGAGGAGGTGTAGGTTTTGGTCTCCAATCGACTGATGGCCCGCATGGTCTGCTGATGGACAGAGTCCTGCACAAACAAGAAGCCAGGGTTAGAAAATATCTCCAGGTGAGCTTTAGATCCAAACTGAAGAGGATCCGCTGACACCTTTACCAATGCTGCTGCTTTCACTCACCGACGTTCTGTTGGACTTGCACTTGTAGCGGAAAGCGAAGATTAGGACAATGCTCAGAATAGCTAGGACGATGGTGAGCAGGATACCCACATCATAATGTGGCTGAAAGGCAAAAAGAAGACGGAAAGAGAGAACTTAAATATTATATTGAAAGCACAGCAGCAATATGACTCTCAGATCTTGTGAATCTGTGAAGTGTCCTTTAAGAAGACATGAGTGAGGCATGGTCGGGTGAGGGGAACCCGTGCCGTGTTCACGCCCATGGATATCATAATCTGTCTCCCACTGCCTCCTCTCTACACTGGATGATCCATTTGCATCCAAACATCCAGTTCACATCAATACACTGATGATTTCACACCAAAACAACATTAAACACAGAGCCTCCAGTGGCCTCTCAGCTAACATGGTGTGAAATTTACAGCGCTTTTAAACAACTTCCTTTCTGTTCTATTTCCCAGAGGGGTTTCTCTTCTTCCAGCCAATGAAAGGAAAGTCAGGGATGTGTGTGTGTTTCAGTGCCTACCCATCTAGGCTGCTCCATCATGACCTCAATGCGAACTTTGGCCTCCTCGTTCTTGTTGACCAAACCCATCAGCTCCTCTGCATCCTCCGCCTCCACCAGCACGACCGGACGGGGAAGGGAGTCCGTCTCTCGCAGCTGTGTGTGTCGTGCAAAAGGGATGGTAACCAAAGCAGGAAGAGAAAGACACAGAAATATGAGTGTGGCTATTCCATGTCATCCATTTCATCTAATATATGTTACAAATGAATGTAACTGTGTCTGTAGCTGTGCCCGCACACTCACCTCAGCAGCAGCATTGGCATCATCACTGACATCAAAGATAACAGCCTGAGCTCCTTTATCCAGCGCCATGCGAGCCTGAAGAAGACAGTGCAGGAGAGACTACAGTTAAAACACAGCAATGTGTCAACCTGGGACATTTTTAGGAAATTCTTATACTTGTGTGATCTGAATAATGAAGAAAGACGACAGGAAACCTTTCACACACTCCTTCACAGGCCAGTTATACAGTGGACAGTTCATGTGAACATAGAAGAACGTGCCGGTCCAGTTGGTGTCTAAACCCATCACTAGATGGCAGCCATGCACTAAGCCTCAGGCATCGATACACAGACAAAGTGCAGCCCCTCCTGCCACTTTTCCACCTGACTCTGGAAGCCACATACCGACTAAAAAGTGTGTTAGCAGGAATCTGAAGGCCCCAGCACCAAACTGCTGCCTGATCCAAACCTTTTTCTAATGTTGGATTGCCAAAAGACATAGTGAAGGATTATTTGATTGAGGGAAAAGAAAAGGTGTTATGCTGAATGAAATAAAAAATGGATGGCGCATCAGCCTAACATGCAAATAAGAGACAGTTTTGTATTCAAACTAGGTTCTAAAATGTGCTGCCGGTCTCCCCCTCTATTCAACTACTTCATTATATCATTTAACAGTGTGATTTACAGTGCTTCTCCCTCCATTTCCTAGCACAAAAGAGAAACTACGGTGGCTGTGAAACAAGCGAAAAACCTTCTGGATCCTCCTTTATGTTACACTCTGGACCTTTAAAGCTAAAAGAATATTTGAAAATGAAGGAAAGAGGAAAAATAGGAGAGGAGTGTATGTCAATATGACATTTCATTGTACAGGTTCAATAAAAATACACCAAAATAGCATGCGGGTAACCAGACACATAAAAACATTAACACAAGTTTAGAACAAGTGACAATTACAGAGTATGGGGTAAATGTTCAAACATAACAACAGCACAAGTAGAGAGAACTAGAGTCAGTGTCTCAGTGGTTAGCAGACTAACTCAATAATATCAGTAACATAGTAATATCCATCAAAACTTTGTAACGTTAGCCACCAATATTAGCCACCATAAGCAGACCAAGTAAAGCTGCAGCAGCAAAACCCCAGAGTGTCCTGAAAGGTTGAAGGGTGCTCTTTGCTGCCAGTTCAACATTTTATCTGTAAGAGACTGAACTTGCTATTTTTGTTCTTCAGAAGTTACAGTGTCACTTTAAAACCCCCAAAATAGTAACTCCCACGGAATATACTAGAGATGGGAATCATCTAGATCAATAAGAGTAGATTGAGATTTTATGATTAAGCCACATTTAGCAATGTTTTGATCTATGATTGGTATATGTGTACTAGGGCTGCATGATGCAGTAAAAACATCATATTGCAATTATTTTGACATATCATATCATATTGTGATTGCAATATGATTCACGGTTAGAGTGGGAATGATCATTTTCACATTGTGATTTTCACTGACAAAACTACTAAAATCATGATGATGATGATTTTTTTGTGGGGATATGTTCCAAACAAACATGTTTTCTTAAACAATTTCTCAAACAAGGTTTGTAGGCCAGTGCATCTCTTTAGAACTACAGTGTCGCACATTTTACATTTATGAAAGAATTGCAGTTTCTATTGATATTGCACTATTGCGATTTCGATAATAGTTTGATTATTTGTGCAGCCCTGGTGTCTACATATATCATATCACTTAAAATATTGAATTTAATTATATTAAACCGTATATTTTCTAGAATACCATAATTTTACACTATGCATGGTCTAAAAATCTTAAATAATGCAAAAAGATAATTTCTATTCTAATATTTATTCATATTTAACTATGAGTCAGATCATCATGCTTGGGTTTTAATGTTATTACCAAAGGTGAGACGTGTCTGGATTGTATTTAACACATATGTTATAGAATCATCCTATTATTCTGTCTTGTATTCATTTATGTAACTATCAAGCTCCCGTTGTTCATTTAAAGGAGCCGGGTCAACACATCACTAGAATATACTGTATATTTACTACTGAAAGCTGCACAATGGTGTAAATACTGTGAAAAGTGCACCTCAGACTGAAGCACGACAGTGATAGTGAACAAAGAGCTCCTCTGAAAGTCTCATATGCAAAAAAACCCTGCAATGTTAGTGCTACATCAGATTCTACATTTAATTGAAACACAAGAGAGAAATTCCTAAGACTGAGTTATATTATCAGCTGACCTGTAGCAAACTTTAATGTGTGTATTAATGCACATTAAGAGTACAGAGATATTGTCACATCTACAAGCTGTAGTCATCATGTGCTTTCGTTTGTGTGTGTGTGTGTGTGTGTGTGTATTTTTGTATATGTACTACTGCTACTGACCAGCTCCTCCATGATCTGGTCTTATCCTGTGTACGTGTGTGTGTGTGTGTGTGTGTGTGTGTGTGTGTGTGTGTGTGTGTGTGTGTGTGTGTGTGTGTGTGTGTAGGTTTTTCTGCACTGGCTCTAAATGTTGTTTCTGTGCTTCTGCAAAAGCCCAGAAATTTTTTGCGAGCATGATCAGAAGTCAGTGAGGAAAACAACTGGCAGCCTTTTCATCAATATCTCATCACATACTCTCAAGCGTCTGGCATCTGCCAACGCTTAATGAGGAGGAGACACAAGTTTAAACACCTAATCACCCGGGTCAAACACAAGGCTAAACAGTGATTTCTAGCCTGCCACTTGCAGCCCAGGGCAGGAAGGAGCGCGCTCGCACACACACAAAACATTCAGGTACAAGAGTCACTCAGTTGATCCATTAATCAAGTTAATGAGGAACTTCTTTTGTGGGATGGCAGCATTGATAATTTTTTAAACACATCAAAAAGATAAAGTCAATGCATGACTCCGAAGAAACAGAGGCTTCATTTGTATACACAAAATCTCAGAAGCATATCCCTCCTGCACCGATTTCCTCCAAGCACATTGCAGAACATGAATTAAAAGCACTGTATATCCTAAATCCCCCTCGGTGAGTGCGCATACAGTAAGTGTGTTTTTGTCCACATGCATTGCAGTGTGCAGTGGAGAGTTAACAACATTGTCCCACAGAACCGTTGGTGGTATCCAAAGGCCATGGCACTGACGGTCAGAAAGAAAGAGGTCAAATAAAGAATTAACATATCCCCTTTGATCTGGCTTCCTGCTCTGGTGGTGTAACAGCCTTTCCCCTGTTTCATCAGAACAGTAATTGTAGTACGTGCATAGGCCTAAATGGGGTGCGGTCACATAGGAGGGGGAAAAAAAGAGAGAAAGCTGGATGTTTGACATGTGGGAATTTGCTTTACCTGGGGTTCAAAAGTTCCCTACGCTGCACTGGGCCCATACGTCCTCTAATCGTGGTAATAAATGCAGGGAAGCCCGCTCTTGTGGTCCAACACACACACACACACACACACACACACACACACACACACACACACACACACACACACACACACACACACAAAGACAGACACAAGCAGTTGGGAAGTTTCAAATAGTCTCCTACAGTTCAGGAATATACCGTAATATATTTCTCCAGTGCCTGCTGCTGTGGTCTTATTATACCTCAGTATTAGTAGTAGTAATACCACAGTGTGGTCGCCAAGCCATTCGCCTCCACTGAGCCACACACCCGGAAGAGGCCTGAGAGATCTCATTACATGATTAATAGGAGATATATTTAACCTTTAATAGTGCAATGAAAAGCGCAGCTCTGACGCTAACAAGACAGTTAAAGGGGGGCTGCCAGCGCAAGGGTTTCAACATGTTTGTTATGGTCGGAACTGACACAGACATACGTGTGGTTAGGTGACACGTGATTAAACACTATTTGGCATTTTAGTAAAAACAATTACGACAACGGAAATGACTGCGGTTCACATAGTTATACAGTGAAGATGTCATTGCTGGAAAACTAACAAACAACTCACAGACAACAACAGTCTGCTTCTACTTTTGACAGCGATGTGTTTTATGTCGGATGGGGCTGGCGAGGAGTGGCGGCAGCAGGCAGGGCGAGCTTCAGGTCACAAACATAAACACACCTGTGGGCTGTGAGGTCACACAGGCACACACATAGGTATGCATTCAATACAGACAACCCATGGCTTACTGTCTTATCAAGGTTTTCTTACATTCATTCAGCCATGGTCACCAACCATAGCAGAAAAATGTAACTACACTGTGAGGAATTATCATCTAGTCCTGTTGCTGAGCTTGCCTGTGGGCCTTTTTCACACAGTAGGAAAAGCAGAGTTGTAATTAACAACATTAACAACATTAACAACGGTGGCTCTGCTCACTGAGTCAGCTTTGAGCATGCGAATAAGTGAATGGTGATGGTTTCAGTTTTTTCCCAATGAAGATGTCCCAACCTGCTCCGTGCGTCAGCAAACAGGCTAAGTGACATGTCGCTCTGGCTCTGTTTTTGTGAAGTTTGGCGCCCTTGCTACAGATCCAGCCTATTTTCATTCATGATCATCGCTGACGTCCTTGACGTTTCCCCGCCAGTCAGCAGTCAACATGGGCATGTGGGAAAAGTTTGCCTTCAGGGCTTTCTGCCAGAAACGAGACGAGACGAGAGACTAATAAGGTTTTCATAAGGATATTCCAAGAAGGACGAGGTTTAGAAGGAAATCGGAAGCTGTTGGGAGTTACACGTAAGCCACGTTGGGTAAGTTACTGAAAATAGTAATTAGTTACTACTCTCAAAAGCAATTGAATTACTTTACCAATTACTGCATATAAAAGTAAGTAGTAAGTAACTTTTGTGTTACTTTTAAATGTCTTATTAATGCACACAGTAGTCAACTATATCATTTTATTGTTGCTGTGCAAGACAAATTTATCTAGTTATTAATATTCCTGACCACCAGAGGGCAGCAACTACAAGAGTCCCTACCTTATATTGACTGAGCTTTGCTTTAATAAATAATTATTTGAGGACCAAACTGAACTGTCTTAGGTCTAAGGTCGGGCGATTGTAGATCATAAACTGAAAAATCAAGGGGACACGCTCGGACGTGCAGCATTTGTTTCTACTGTCTTCTGCAGCTGTCCACTATTTAAAGGAAAGACGAAGTAACAAACACATGTAAATTTCAGCAACTGTAATTGCGTTAAATTAATTTAATCTGAAAAGGTAATTCGTTACATTACTAGTTACCGCCAAATTCGTTACATTACTAATTACCGCCATTACTAGTTACCGCCGGGATTACAGTAACACGTTACTTTATAATGTGTTACTCCCAACACTGTAAGTAAGTGAGTGTCCTCCATCTATACAGAAACAAGGCTGACAAAAGGTTGTTGCTGTGACATCGCTCGTAGAATATGTAGACAATCTGAACAATACCAGGACCCTGAAAACTGAAGCAGCTAAATGGAATTCAGCCATCATTCATTTTATTATTGACACAAGCCATTTTCCCACTGGGTCATACCAAAATGTCTACCTGGCACCTACATTACCCACAATGCAACTGGACCACCAACAGTTTGGTCGGAGATTCAGGTGTGTAAGGCGAGTAGCGGTTAATGTTACCTCGACCCACTAGCAGTAGGCAGCGATGAGGTTGGTTCAGACCCAACCGACGCCGACATCACGTGAGGCAATTTATCCAACATCCCACAGCTCCCTCTGGAGCCACGAAAGACTTTATCTACTCTCTTCACATATGCAGTAGTACTCCCCAAGAACTGTAACTAAACTAAAAAAGAGAACCTCCATTGATATTCATCCGTTAATGAAGGCTAAATGAATGAAAGCTCCGGTAAAACGATGTAACATTGTGACTTATTTGTCTAAATACTTACAATCAGTATCCTCTCACCCACTCTGTGAATAAGGAGACGATGAGATTAATTAGCTGAAAACAGTTTCAGCAACATAATGTCATCGTTCTAAAAACAAAATCTTATGCCATCAGAACCATTTGAAAGCAGCTATGACCTCATAACAACTCAACACGGCTTAAAATTGTAACACCTACTGAGGCTGACAGGAGAAAATGATTCACACAAACAAACCATTCAAGAATCTATGTTCCACCTCAGTATGAGCGGCACTTGGCTGACTGCAGTACTAACCACAGCTCATCTTGCATAAACACCAGATCGAGCCAGTGATCTTCCCTCTCACTCTCAGCATTGGGTGGCCTGCTCGGGGCCAGCCAGCGCTGTTTATTTACATCCCTGGCAAAGTGCGGTCTGCGAGCCAGGCCTGGCATCACGGTGTGTTCTCGGCGGGGCAGAAACAAACTACGCTGCCCTGACGTCTTTATTTCACATAAGGGATGTGCCAAGGTTTTTCCGTCGCCTGACAAGATCGCTCTGCCTGCTAATGTCTCAGTGTTTGTCATGGGTTTAATGTGGTGCGGATGGCATAGCCAGGCCTATTCAATCCAGCGGGCCGCTTCCCTTCATCCGCAGCCATGTTCATACGTAACGGAGAGGGCAATAATGAGAATATTACACACAGACACATTCAGTCCTGCCATGGAGAAACATCTGCTATATCAGTTGTGCATCTATGATTACAGAACTATATTCAGAGTCCAAGTGTGACCCAGTAGCTTCATAACCTTTGACTTTTGATTTTATTTAAGTCTGTGCATTAAAGGGGCAGTCAGTCATATCTTTAACCGTCTGCAGCGGTGAGCACACAGCAGCAAAATATCTGTCCGAGCGAGTCATCTACTCTCACACTGAGCCATCAACTGTTTTTCATACACCAGTAACAAGAAGAAATCTTCCCATGGAGTGCGATAATGTGACTGGTTCCAGACGTGGCAGGCATTTCCCTTCTGTCAGGAATTTTCTAGAAATTAGTTTCAGCATAAAGAACAAAGCAGGACAGAGGACTAGAAAATGTTTTGAATTGGAACCAGATTTAATACTGTTACACAGTTTTTCCTAAAACAAGCACATTTTTTACTCTTTAAACAAAATGTATAAATGACCTTTTTGACATTTATAACAGTGCAACCATTTCAACCTCAACTTAAGCTAATTAGTGAGCATGGCTGCCCTTATAGTGAAAATCTGTATCACCGTTAATTACACACCACCACACTCTGCCATAAACCTGTTGATGTTGCATTTCCTCTGTCTCCGATAACCCGTCCTGCCCCTTCAAAACATGGCACTAGACTCTGTTTAACTCAATCTAACGTCTCTTTTCCCAGCGACATCATTCACTGCATGAGTAAATTATACCATGGAATAATGTGTGTGGGAATAAAGAGTGAGACTGAAAGAGGTAAAGAAAAAAAGGAAAGGACAGAGCGGGAGGGAGAGGAGTGAGGCGGGCAGGCTGTGGTGCTGCTGCATTAAAGTGTCTAATGACAGAGTGCAGAGCTCTGGGCCTACAGGTCTGAGGCAGACTCTCTGCTCTGTCATTTCTCCTGACTGGCCTGGCACACTGGAACCATTACTGAGGCATTGGGACACGCCGCATGGCTAAATGAGGAGCAGACGGGGGCGAGGGCTGGTGGTGATAAAAGGTGGGCGGGGGGTAAAGTGGCATTGAAAAACAGGTGCGGTCTGAGTTGATGTTGTGGACATTTTCTTTAACAGGGTGTCCAGTTTAAAGTCTACGGGATTTGTGCGTCTCTGCTCGTCAATTAGCAACAGGAGCTTTCAGGACTTAATGAATGAATGGGGAGTGAGACAACTAAATCGTTAAAGCTATTTGTTAAACAAGGCGAGCAAGTCTAACACCGTGCTGCTAACTGCTAACTGCTAACTGCTCTGTGAGGCTGGTGGCGCTCTCAATTATGTCTACTTGCGTCACATTCATTATTATGTGTGCACGCCGGGCGGATAGAAATAATCAAACCTTTTCATTCACGTTTGCGTCACAATCGCCTGGGTGACTTTGTATTAGACATTAGACACTGGATCATCCGCTATAGTTTGGTGAGCGAGCGACTCGAGTGAGTTGGTTTGTGTTTGGCTTGTTAAATGCAGTTTATATTACGTGACCTCAGGCAATGTCGCAGAGTAACGCAGAAGTACCAGGTAGTGTAATTAATTACTTTCTTCTGGGAGTAATTCATTAAAGTAATGCATTACTTAAATGTAACTTTTCCCAGTTGTGGATGGTGTAAAGAAATGCCATTTTATTTTCACAATTATTCAATTCAATTCAATTTTATTTGTATAGCGCCAATTCATAACAGAAGTTATCTCAGGACACTTTTCAAATAGAGTAGGTCTAGACCGAACTCTTTAAAACATTATTTATTATCTACCGATGTAGAGTCCACACTCCAGCCCACACAATATGTAACTCTAACAAACAGTGATTAGACAGCTCATTTGCTAAAAACACACTAAGCATCATTAGATGAGTGAGTACATTCCTTTTTTTCCCTTCCTGGTACACTTATATAAATGTTGAAATAGTTTGGTAAATTACATTAAAACTAACCAGAACTTCGCAGCTTTGCTTTAAATGTTGTTTACCCAGCTTTGAAGCCGTGTATTTAAGTCTAATTGTGTGTGAATAATTGCCGTATGTGTGTGTGCTGTGTGATTGCCGGGTGCTCGACACCGGCTGAGTGGCAGTTGAGATGGTTGGAGGAGGGAAGGGTGTGGCCCTGCTGGGTATCCATTACTCACAGGGGTACTTTGATGTGGGGCTGCTGGAGGGGGGGGCAAGTAATGTATGAAGAGGAGGGGGGTGGGAGGCAGGAGGGGCTGGGTGGGCATGTCAGGACAGGTGAGCAGATTCTATGCTCTCAGTAAAGTATTGAGCCGGAGGGGGTGGGCCTGAATCACACACACACTCCTCCTCCTACTTCTACCTCCCATTCATCCTGGCACACGCACTCTCACACACACACACACACACACACACACACACACACACACACACACACACACACACACACACACACACCAACACACAAACACTAAATCCAGAACCTGGGCTTGGCCACCTTTCAGGTGAAGGGAAGAGAGATACTGGAAAAAGTATGAACCTGATCTGCCTGTCTGGAGGTAAAAGAGGTCATTTAGAGAACTCACAGTAATGCAGCTCAGCCCGCCCTCTCTCTCTCTTTCCCTCTGCACTTCCCTTGTCTCTCGCCCCCTCTCGTTGGCAGGCCCTGGCTACATTCTGACACAGATTTGAAATGCAAAGCACAAGGTGACAGAGAATGACCGATGTCATCTGATACACTATCGCTTGCTAAACACATCCTCGAAACATCAAAGAGCCGGGCAGCGAGCGCCTACGGCCTGCGGGGCTGATGAGACTGATGTGGTGGGTGACGGCCCGTGATGATGGATCCGAGAGGCCCGACTGGCTCGCACACACGCCACCATGTGACTTCCCATTTCGCTCTGTAAACCCAGCAAGCCTGACACCCGGCGGGCACTGAGAGTGTTAACAGAGTAACCCTCTGTAAACATGTCAAGAAGGGGAAAAAGCAAACAAGACTTTGAGTTTAAAGGCCTCGCTGGCAGCCGCTATAACCTGACTGGCCAGGGCTAGCATCCTTAGCTTGCCAGGCTAAAATATGTAAACTATATATGTACTACATGTATAAAATGTGCGGTATGAAATCAGGAAAGAAATAATGAAAAACACAAAAGCCTACATTCAACATGGTGTCTTTTACAATACTACCACTGGGGGGCACCAAAGTCTGAAATTTTCTACACAATTTAAGACATAGTGGCTTTAATGTGCGAATAATAAAACATGTTAATAATTATGACATTATATGTGTAGCCACTGCAACTAATTTATTAATCAATAATTTATTGAGAATAAGTATAAAATGTTGGCAAATGACAAAATATCACAAAGAGTACAAAACCTTAAGATATTCAACTTACTATCATAAAAATAATTTTTTTTAAATTCATATTTAGAAACTGGAACCAGGGATTTTTTTGGTCATTTTACTAACATGTTCATCTAAAAGATTTATCGATTATCCAAATCTGATAATCTGATGATACGATACGTATCACAATACAGGGATTACGATTCATTATATTGCGATATAATGCAATACTGTAACAAAAGTGAATATTGTGATTTCAAATAAATCTAACTTTAGGAAAATTGTCATAGTTATTTATTCATTTAGACAATAAATGGATAGTTTTCTTTTTAGAATTAATACAATATCACAAAACTAAATGTTATCATTAATCATATTTCACTCATTTATACAAGATTTGCAAAATTACACATAAATCAGAAGTAATAAGATTCAATTATATTTACAAATTAAAGGTGAAATCTTTCTGTTGTGTAAGCGTATGCTGAAGCCTGAACTGGCCACTGCTTAACTTAGTGTGTGTGTGTACTTTTGGTAACAAGGTGTACAACTAGTGTATGACAGTGAGTGATAAAACACTTTTGACCCTTTCACTCCAACGGTGCCTCACCAACATTGACTACAGCTACACTGAACAATCACTATAATTAACTAAAGCTGTGTAAGCATATGAAATAGTTCTACAATTAATTACAGCTGTAACTATCATGATATACTTTGATTAGCAGTACTTGAGTGTAATAAGTATAATTAAGTTAACCACGTAGGTTACAAGGCAGGGAAAGCGATGTAACAAGTCAGTTCCCTGGATGGATGGAGTCACAAACATACCAAACCCCACCTCTGACGCTTTCTTCTCACTCCTCCAATCATCTAGAAGGCCTTTTTAAAAAACCTCAGCTGTGAAAGTTCCCACATGAGAAACTATCCGATCCCACAGAGGAGCCACTATCTTTTTATTGTTTGTATTGCACTCAATCAAGAAATTCAGGTCGGAATAATCCTCCTTTGAGTGGAAGAAGCCACCATTTTTGTAGGCTTGGTATCGGTATGTTGATACATTCCTATAGTTCTGATGAGAGTATAACTAGAGGAGGGAGAGAAAGTGTCCTGGATAATTTCTCTCTGTTTGTGGCGGGACATGGCAGAGGATTTTTTCTCTCGCCGACGGGCGGCAACACAGAGACGCAGGGGAAGCCAATTAGAGGGCCTTTCCCGGCCTTTTAAGAGGCAGATAATGTTCTTGTTTTCATAAAGCATCCTGTTATTTAATCAGGCCTGTAAGTGAGAGCCCAACAACCCTCCTACAGTGTAGAGCAGCCTCCCTTCTCTCCTTCCCTCCCATCATTCCTGCCCTGAGCCCTCCATCTCATTCAACAGCTCTTGTAAGCCTCCAGGAATTCATTCTTGGAACAGGCCGTGCAGTAAGCCGTGTCTTTCTGCAGAGCAAACACACACACACACACACACACACACACACACACACACAAACACACAACCAGCACAGTGATAACTGAACACACACGCTGTCTGTAAACCAAGCAAGACACAAATAAAATTTGTTTGATTTCAAATAACGCAAATACTGTGCAGTACATTCTATGGAATTATCATATTTCAGTGAAACCAATGGGTCGTTTGTTTATGATAATAAGGCACATCCACCGTTGCTTTTTAAAGCTATTTACAAGCAGTGAGAAAAATGATTTTACAAGCACTGGTTCACACCTCAAGGCTCCAACAGCTCCAGATAATATTAGAGATTTATTCTTTTTTTTATTTTTATTTTCCTAGTTCAAAAGGAACAATGGAACAGCATGTAAAACCTTTATTGGCAGCAGTGGAAGATGTGTTCAGAGCCTTTACTTAGCAACATGTAGTATACTGTCAGCAAAATGTATGTGTGTATAAATATGTAAGCAGCATGTTGTTGCTGCAGGAGAAACTACGGTCCTGTCTGGAGTCAGCGTACGGTTTGTTGTAGGCTACTGTAGAAAGATGGCCGATCCCTCTGTAGATAAAAACGGCTCATTCTAAGGTAACAAAAACACAATGATTCTTATTTTCAGGTGATTATACACTACTGAAAACACACCTATGAATATTATATTCTAATTCTACACCAGAGTTATTACAGTTTCGTCCTGAGAGGGATGAATGTCTGAGTCCAATAGTTGTTGTCACATTTCACCCAAAACCACAAATGTGATCCTCATTAACGGTAGCTGACCTTTGGTGGACCATGGATGTCTCTACAAGCGCCACTCCTCGTTCTTTTTTTATAAAATGTGGGTCAATATTAAAAATCCCCCCCCCCAAATTTACAAATGATCCAAGCTCAATAGCTATTAGGCATTCACCCCATGCAAATCTGAGTCTAAATACTCTCATTGTATCCTGGTGAATTACATACTGTAGAGCCACACTGTCTGCCCTGTGAATCTGTTTTGTCAAACCCCTGCTAAAAGCCAGAGGGGAGGGGGGGCACTTGGCACTAACCAACCTGAGTCAGAGTTAAACAGGTTCATACTGCAGAGGAGAAACAAGAACTCACTCCCTTCGCCTGCAGTGTCGGACTCACAAGACCTGTTTGCCGGTTTGCTCTAAACCCTGGGAGATGCTCAGTCCTTGCTTGCCTGGGGAAGTAGTTATTGGTAACACAAACCTGTCTACTTTCCACTTCACTTTCAGCTGCAGAGTGCCCTTGCCCAAGCCTAAGGCGAGCCAGAAAAAAGTAAAAGAGACAGAGACGACGACAGAAAGAAAGAGGACAAGATGGAGAGAAAGTGAGACAGCGGAGGGTGAAGGGACACAGGGAAATGTCTTTTTTATGGGAATGTTTCACTTAATCTCATAAAGGGAGCGTGAAAACCTCCATCTGTTTGCCGAGCGGTTCAAAAGAGACTCCACATGCCTCCGCTTGCTGCTATATAAAAACAACATTCTAATGCAGATCTTAAAGAGGGCCAGCGGCTCAGCCTGCACAATGAGAACTGGGATGTGCCAGACGCACTGATGGAGGATGGGAGGGTGGAAAGAGAATTAGGAAGGTGAACGGGGGAATGTGAGCAGCAGAGAGTGACTGTTACGGCAAAAAAGGAGGAGAAAGACGTGAAAGAGTCAAATCAAAGCAACAAATTTCCCTGTCAACAGTCGTGTATCTGAACTGCTAGACCCTGACCTTGAAGCACAAGACAGACAGGCCCGGCGTGAGTTGCCCTCTGGCCTACCACTCCTCTGAATCAACCCATTTACCTCTCCACCTCTCTGACTCTCTACTGCTTTTCTTTCTCTTCTCCCTCTTCATGTTTCACCATGAGGCTTACCAGTCGCCTTTGTCATTAATAGAGGAATGTCCTGGCTGAGAACGACATCTCGTGTTTTATCATGGCTCTCGAAGGCAGCACTCTCACATTTAGAGAATGAGGCAGTCGGTGAAGACTAACCTGGGCTTTCTCTTTTTCAATTAAATCTACTCATGACTCTCCTTGCTGACAACCCAAACAAGAACACAACTGATCAGTTATCACAGTACATAATAAATGATCTATTTGATACAATCGAGCACTAGGAACCAAAGGTCCATAAGACTGCAGTGTGATGCCTCTGTAGGCAGGTTTTTCTGCACACTGGTGCCTCTGTACACCTTCAGGCCTCCTCTTTCCATAGCCGGGGCAAGACCAGGCCCGATCCCATCTGCAAAGCTATTTTGACAAGCCACCCCTCTAAAAAACTCCAGGGTTCAAACTGCTGGAAGATCAAAGGACTAATACTGCAGTAATAATAAGTTACTGCCCTATGAACGCCTCATTCATCAGGGAGAGGCAGCGATATAGTACAGTTGTAACTGCAGGGCCATTAAGCACTCATCATATGATCCTCTTTGCCGTCCCCGTGTGGAAAAACATCTTCAGCTCTGCAGGCGGAGTGAAAACCAAGAATAAACTCCTACCAGCAATGCCAAAAATCTGAGTTGATAAGGAAGCGCACAAACAGTGAGTCTGTGAAGACATCTCCAACACTCCAAAACTGTCCCCACCTCACCTCAAGCTACAACCCCCCCCCCACTCCCCTCCCGCAGCCAGCTGAAGGTGTCTCTGTTAACCGGTCGGGATGGAGGCATTTTAATAACAGCCATTTGGCACAGAATGGTATCATCTGGGCTCTCGAGTATGACACGGCGTTCTATTTTTAGGGCAGCATTTTTCTCCGATCGTCTGTGCCGACGACAGCCTGATGAAACCCTGACCCCGGCACGCTCCCTTTGAAGTGACAAGTGAGAGATGTGCAGCCCTTTATGAACGCCTTGAGACGCAAACACTTTGCATTCTCGAATACCGGTAGCAGCCCTGCAAGAGGGCGGTGAGTTTGCCCTCAGGGAGCAGATAAGCAGTCTAGCATGCATAGACGCTCACATGGGCAAATGAACAGTGCTAATGCATGTTATGCAAAAGCTGAGATAATTCCATATTTCCTGTGTAAATAAATTTAAAGGGGCATAGTACACTGTAAAACATGTTCAACTTCAAAATGTTTTTAAGTGAGTTCACTGAACTTAAAGCTGCAGTACGTAATTTTCATAAAAATAACTTTTTGTAATATTTGTGGAAACATTCACTATATCCTGACAGTAGTACATGAGACAAATAATTTGTGAATAATCTGGTTTCTCTGGCTGCTTCAAGTGCTCCTAAAGACATTTGCAAGAATCCCAGGGCATCAAATGCAGACACTTCAGGACCTTGGGAATGTGACTCAACAATCAACTATCTTCAAGCTTCCAACCCAAAACTTCTTTCTATCTTTCTCGCCTCTGATTGGTTGTTTTCGTTAAGGCCTGGGGGATTCTTGCAAATGTCATTAGAAGCACTACGAGGAGCCAGAGGAACCAGATTTTTTCACAGATTATCTCTCATGTACTACTACAACAAGATTTTTTTTTTTTTTTTACTTAAGTTACCTACCACAGCTTTAAATTGAATAATTAGTGCAAAGTTATTAAGATAGTTCAGTTCACTGAATTTAACAGTTAAATTTAAGGCATTAAGTTGAAAAACAACTGTTCAGTGGGGGAGAAATGTTACAGGTAGAGATTTTTCCTCTTTCTCAATTTGCCCTTCATCTGACACAAAGAACTGGCTGCTGTTGGAGCCACTTTTTGACCAGAGTTAATACAAAGACTGCACATGTGTGGGGATAAGGGCTTGATTTTAAACTGATCACGTTTAGCATTGTTTTCATTCAGCAGCACATACATTTAACTCAAGAGTCAAAGGGCCTCAAGTCAAGTTAACTCATGTTAAAAGTTGAACGATTTAATAGAACATATATTTTCATATATATATACAACTGATTCCACTAAATTCCTGTATGATGTTTTACAGTGTCGTACATTTTGCCTATTTTTCTTTGTTTTAAAATGTTGAGAAGAACAAGTGAAACTGTATCGGAAACAATGGGACTTTCTTAGCTTTTCAAAGGAAAAATAGAACTCTGGATAAAATATTAACTTGTTAAGAGGGACATATTTTGCAATCCACACATACACACATGCAGGTGATATTCCAACAGCTTCTATTTTGGAGATGTACTTCCCACCGAGCGGCACTGTAGACATCTCACTGTTTGTGCATAAAAGTTTTGCGGTGATGCTGTCGTCAGGTTCAAATTGGCCCGCCGAATCAGAGAAGACTGTGTTCGCTCAACATGCCTACAGTAACTATGCACAACCAGTACACAAGCCAAGTGTCATCTCAGTGAGGGGAGAGGAAAAGGGAAGAGCAGAAACGTGAGAAAGAGGGGAGCAACAAGCTGCTAATCGCCAGTCGCTGGGAAAAGAGAGCCAGCATCTGAAAACACCACCTCTCAAAGCAAACAACACATCTCCCAGATTTTATGTACGTGTGGGGAGGACAGTTTTCTTCGCCACCAGCTCAGAGTCAGTGTTTAGCTTAGCAACACTGGCACCAGGCGATAAAACCGAGCGAGGACAAGACATGCGGACGAGAGCTGCAGCCACAGCTGGGGTGTGTTTCGCCGAAAATATCCCGACAGATGCCGCAGGAGTAACGCACGCACCTTTAGGCCAGAGAATTTTCCGCCTATTTGAGGTGACAGGATGAGTGGAGAGAGTGCAGCACAGGAACAGACCCAGCGCAGATCACTCACACCTCGTTGGCTGGAGTGATGACAGCGCTGAACTGAGCTGAACGACAACAATGCTGCAGGTCAAGGTGACATCTGTTAAGCTGTGACCCGTAGGCCTGTCTAACCTCTGGGTTTCGAGTCTTGCTGGGTTGAACTTGAAGACCTGCAGTTCAAATGCACATGCTCACCTTTAGGTTGAACTGTGTTTGACTGATTGTTAATACACTCACAACTGTGTTTGCAACAGCCAGGAAGTGTTGTTTTGTAAATGTACTGTAGGAATGTCAGTGTGGACAAGTCTTATGTTTACACCTTATTACATCTCATATTTCTGATATCTGCCACATGCTGTCGTTAAGACACTTTATTTTTCTGTTTTGGTCGTCTGTCCAATGTGACGTTAATGTAAACTTATTATAGCAGAACCGCTGTCTCTGTTTTGACAGCCATCTGTGCTTAAGCAACCTTTTACTAAAGGCAGAGAGAAGGAGAAAACAGGACAGTTTTAGCTCCACTTCCTACATTACTTTCTGCTCTTTACAAAGTTCATTATTAGAAGGTATGTCAGCTCAATTTATGGGAATTATTAAGGTTATAATACTCTCTGCTCCAGACAGTCAAACCAAACTCTATTCTAAAAGCTGCTGTTTTATGGTAGGGTCATATTTTTTCACAGTAGAAACTGGAGTTACACCATCACTAAGACGCTGTTCTGACTCTCTTTGAACTACAAGCACAATCGGCACATATCATTCACTCAGTGACATGTTTGCCACAGACCTATGCACATTGACTGTCCGTCTCCACAGTTATCATTTATAGCCTCCCCGAGGATGGCCTGAAGTCATAGATGTCTTCTTTTACTGTCCTTCACTCTTAGGGGAAGAAAAGAAAATGGTAAACTCTGGTTTTTAATTGATTGATGTGCAAAATGCGACACAGGAGCTTTTAGGTATGGTGCCACTAGGCATTTCAACATTGCTTGTTTCACCCAAAAAGTTATGTATGCCCTCATCTATCTCCATCCATCCCCTGAAATTTCTGTTACCGTGCTGTCCTTTTGTATCCCACCCGCTCACCTGAGCATACAAATTAAATTCAATGCTTGTTTCCCAATTCTCTTTTTTGGCCTCAGAGAAAACACCGTTCCAAAAGCCACACATGACTGTGAAATGCAAAGCACACCACTTGTTTTTGAAGTGTTGACAAAAAGAGGAATGCACTTTCCCACTGAGGAGGGAAACCTGAAGTATTCCTCTCATTGTTGAGCCGCTCACAAAGGCCAAGCTCTCAGTGAAAGGTCTCCCCCAGCGATAAAGGCTTGTTCCAATGCTTGCTAATCCCTCCCGATTGCACAGGGCTTGTGTTAAAAGTACACTACTGTACAGTAGAGTTACCGCCCCGTCCACAGATTCCACTATGTCTGTGAGTTTGTACCAGGTGGTGACCTCACCAGGTTTCCCGTACATAACTAGGCACTCGGGTGTAAAGGGAGGACACCGGTGTAAGCACCAGATGTGCTCGGCCCGCCAGATCTGCTCAGGGTCCTGCGATAACAGATGATGTAACACATATGAATAGCTGTAGTGCCCGATCCGTACATCCTGCACGATCGGTACTGAGCATGTGCAACTCTTAAAAGAGATGCAAAGAAAGCAAGATGGCTCACTCTTCTGGATGCAGTCTGATGAGGTATGAGTATACTTGGTAACTTATATGTACATCACATATATAATGTATTTGTGAGACATTCAAGGACCATAAACAACAACAAGCACAGTTTCTAAATAACTTAACTAATGTTAGCAAAAGTGGCACCAAGGTTTTGTAAAGTTATTAATATTACCTTAGTTAATACTGAGAAGTAAGGAATTTGTACATTAAAAAAATCATTTCTTTCCCTGAGCTGATTATGGAAGTAGTTAATCTTGTTTCCTCATCTCTGTTGAGAGTTTCACATGGGCTGCACCGATCGGGCAGGACATCACACACCAGTATGAATACAGCAACTATCTGTAACTAATGAGCAGAAAATCTTCCTGAAACTGTGCACAAGCTCTCCCTGAGAAGCCGAGGTCAATAAGCAGAAACTCGAGGTTCATTTTGGAGGCTGGAACTTGAATGACATTCCTGTTGCTCAGGGCTGTTCCTTGTCCAAAGTATTCTTTGGCCGGGTCCCATGGGAATGTGCTCCCCTGTTTGTGTGACGACAACAGAAGACTTATCACCCTGTTTTCCTGTCCTTGGACTTCGAACACAGCAGATACGTCATGAACATCCATGACTTCTGACGTCTGATTTGCACTCTCAGACTTGTTCCACGTTGAGTTGACCCAAGAATACTGAAGATGACAGTATTTTACTGTGCCTGAGCACATCTCTCCACTTCACTTGAGTAATTCTTGATGAATTCTACAGGCAGGGGTGCACAGACCAAAATAACAGTGTTTTGGGTTAAAAATGATTACGAGTGTCTGGGTGAAAGCATAGTGTCACCCTCTAAAATGTCATGGTTTACCGCTAAAAAGGTGGAAAGTGACCCAATGTATCAGCATAGCATTTTTATTTATGATATAATCCAATGGCACCCTCCTCACCCCATTACACATGCATTCATTTTTTCAATGAGGAGCAACGATGATTCAAAAAGAAGGCTTCAGCCACACTAGTGGTTCTTTGAGGCTGTTTGTAGGGAGAGTGGTGCTTCGAGCTAAAAGCTAACATATTCACAATGACAACACTAACACGCAGCTTAGTTTAGCATGCTACCACAAACCAAAGTATTAGACCTGCTGGTGGCTCTTGATGAAACGTTAAGGGATCATCAAAGTTACCCATATTAAACCAAAAATCTAGATAGGCCCTTTCAGATTTTTGTTCGGTGGCCACTGTAGTTTCTCCTACACACTTGGAAGTGGAGGGTGAAGCGAGGGGGCTGTGATCTGCAACTACACCGCTAGATGCCACTAAAATTCCTTGAAATGACCCTACCTACTACATATAGATTTATTGTACACACAAGCTTTAATCTGAAATGTGCTAGTCTTTTACTACTACTACCTGTACACACACACTTGGTACACATGCATGGACACATGTACAAATAAACGCTACATCGTCCCAACACCACAGGAAGAAAAAGGACTGCAGCTGATGTTAACACTGTATGCCGGGAGGGGGGTGGGGGGGTTACGATTCTGCTTGTGTAGGATGGTGGATAAGGGAACAGCCTGACAAAGGTGGCCATTGTTCGGCTTTATTAAAAACCCTTTGAGTGTGGTTTCCCTTTTAATATCTGCGTCATCATGAAAGGAACAAGAGACAGAGGACACTGGCTCAGGAAAATACCTCTGCAGTCACAACAGTATCTATCTCAAAATAAAGACAAAATAAATGAGATATTCCTAAGAGCGGCTAATCAAACTACAAATTACATCATGGGTATGGTAAGAGCCATAATGAATGCACTGACTGAAAAGAAGGCAGTCATTAGGCTGCTGGGCTCAAAGCTAAGTACTTCCTACTGAGTTATCTTCACATTGATATGGTGAGCTATGACAGTGCCTAACTTTAGCAACAGAGGAAATGGGAGGGAAAAGACTGCATCGTCAGGGTCAAACAGGCACCAACAGAGGAACGTGGTTAGTTAATCTTGTTGTAGGGATGACAAATACAGTGCCGGAGGGTGGAACTATCTCAAAACCCGCAGCAAAACAGAGTCACTGAACAGTTAAAGCAGGAGAAATATTTGGAACGTCAGTGGGTCCCGCACTGTGCCCAAGTAATGAGGCCGCCCATTCACACTGCTGCTGGATAGAAAAAGGCTTGAGAGACATGAGCCCAAAGCTACTTGTGCATCACTTCTGAAGCTGTTCAAGATGATACCATCATAGCGGTGTAAACCTGACCAGGAGCAGAAGGAATATGACACTTAGGATAACAGGAAGAAAGGGCTCGTACCGTTTGCTCATTGGACTGAAAAATAGATTCTGAAATGTCCCCACGTGGTTTTCAAACTTTTTATGCAGTGAACTACACTTTATCCCACATTGGAAACAGTAAGAATGCTGTGGTGTGTGTGTGTGTGTGTGTGTGTGTGTGTGTGTGTGTGTGTGTGTGTGTGTGTGTGTGTGTTTTGTATGCTTCAAAGATTAAAAAGAATAATCTAAGGTGCATGCATGGTCCTTGCCGGTCTATTAGTAAAGCATGGCCAAGGTTGTCCAGCTTTGACTAGCAGAGGAAAGAAACAGAAAGTCATAGTTTATCCCTTTGAAGACAACCGTGCAACTGTCTGGCACACACAAGCAAATAATGAATTTTCTTGGGAGAGAAATCAAAGCGAAACCCAGAAGTCTGCTAACACTGGTGCATTTCATACTGGCCAAAATGTCCATTGTGTACCTGCTGCTTTTTGCATTTACTCTCAAAAGCTGAAATATCCCCCTTTTTCCAGATGTTCCCCTGTGTTCCTCCTCCTTCACTCGTCTCTGATGAACTGGAGACGTTGGACTCGGCTACCGAAGGAAAAGAAGCCAAAGGCAGCTGCCATTGTGTTTCCAGCCCCTGTCTTAGCTTAAAAACAGCAGGCAGGAATAGCCTGAGGTCAGTGTCACCCCCTACAGACAATCAAACACGAGAAGACAAAAACACTGTCATAAGGGCCGTGATTTATTCCTCCCTCAACGGGCTTCCCTTGTTTTCAACCACTTCCTGTCACTGGGGCTACTCTTCCTGGCCTGAAAGTTTGGGCCGCACTAGAAGCCAGATTAAACCATTTGGATTAGTTTTCATGACTGGTTCTGCACAAAGTAAACCTATTAATATATATAGTTATAGATATATGTCTAGAACTGACAAAAGGCAATACAAGATCTGAGTAAATATTAGTGTAAGTGTAAAATATGAATCTAAATCTAAATTCCTTTAACCTCCAATCCTTTTTTTCCCTTTCCCTCCAAGAAGTTGCTAAATAAATTAAAACGTTTTCAACTCCTTGGTTTTCATATATGTATATTTGAATTATTTTCACATTAACACAAGACACTAAATCTCTTCTCTGTTCCCTATTTTCTACATTGTTCCATTTTCTTTATGTATATGACAGTGACAAACAAGGGTTTGTCCAGGGTGGGAGTGTATGATAAGTTACTGCCTTTGTTGGTTTTCTTGGCTCCATATACAGTGTATATAATGTATACTGTACATATACACACACACACATATAAATATATACAGTACACCTAGCTAAAAACCCTTTAACAGAATGTAGATGCAGAAGGCCAGAATGTTTTTGTTTACAGAGGTGTTCATTCAACGCAGCAGTCTGTAGTGTGGTTGAACTGTGTTGCATTGTATCCTGATAGGTGTTTCTATTATTTTGTCCAGCCCATTTATATCAGTGAGGACAGGCTAGCATTATAACCTTGGTCATATTCAATTTGACAATCATATCTTGTGATTGCCTCTTGATCCCAGTGAGTCCCATTAGAAAGTGGCCATCTTTCTAATGGCTTGAATGCCAAATGCATGTGTAGTAATGTGATCCAATAACACACACACACACACACACACACACACACACACGCACACTGTATCCACACACATATACAGTACGCACACACACACAGCCACATGCACATTAAAACCCCAGTTAAAGAAAATAGGATTACTGCACAATCAGGCCAAAAGCCTTTTCATCTGAGAGGAGCAGAATCAATAAGCAATGCTTTCTATGAGAGTCAACAAGTTCAGACATGGGCCAAAGACTCAATCAGTGTAAGAGTTGTTCTCACAAAACCATGGATTCTTACTGATGGTGATTCACAGAGCTGCAGTTTGACTGGGAGAAAGTCAGATTACAGCATTTATTCAGAGCAAAGTGAGCCTGGTGTGGAGTTCAGAGTAGCCCTCCTGGCACCGCTGGGATGCGTTTTTCTCGTTGAGTCATGTGTTGCTCTGTGACTTAGCTTGAGAACCTTTCCAGGGCTTTAGTGTAAACAGAAAAGGCAGGCAGGCTAGTGGAAAGCAGATAGATCACTTCTAGCACAACATGCTGGCAGAGAGAGCCCATGGCCTTTGCTCGTGTTGTGTTGTGTAATGATGCAAAACCACTGGAGCAGTGGAAGGTTTTGATTCAGGCAATTGCATAGAGAGTGAGCTGTATCTGAGACTACGATCGGTAGGAAATAACTGCACAAAGAGGAGATTGGAACATTAGATTTTTCTGGTTCACTTTCTTTAAGGTTACTTTGCAGAAGTGTGTAAAGAAGCAAGCCGTCATCACTCTGGTGTTTCGGAGCTTTTGCTATGAATAAGGTGGAGCCTATAGTTAAAAAAGAGGAGCACATACAATTCATTTGGGTTTGGGGGAGAAAAACACCCAATATTAATGAGCTGCATGCAAAAATAACATATACAAGTATTATATATGTGTTAATTTAGATAAAACGATGATGATAATGAAAAAAATCACCTTTAAAAGAAGTGTAATTTATTGACGCCCTGTTGTTTTATTATATAAAATATTCCTTATGTTTCTTTAGGGGATCTCTACCTGGGTGCAATGAATAATATCCTAAAATGAGGCTATCATATATATGAGTATCAGATTTTCACTACACGATTATCATAATTATCATATCCAAAATCATTCATGATAATGATATCATCGCATTATCGATGGAAAATTTGAAAAAAAAATAATAATAAGAGGCACTGGATTATTTACACACATTTATATGTGTATTATTAACATGATATCAGAATTTCTTTTTTTTGGTCAATATCGCTATACACCCCTATTCTGAAATTTACAGCAATATAGTATTATTAAAGACTCCAACGTTTCACTGCAGCAACAGCTCTTGTACTGAAGGAAAGTGCTCCTTTCAAACAGATAGGTGTAAGTGGATGAGAGGTGGTGGTAGTGCAGAGTGTACCAGGAGAGGGCGATGGTCAGAGGCCTAATGCACCACTTCTTATTAAGGCTATCTGGAGATACTGTCAGACATGTCTGATATTGTCCTCTTAATCTTTAGATGTCCTGCACTGTCAAAATAATGTTTTGAATTGCAGCATAGCCATCCTAAGAGATAAACCTGAGAGATACTGTGAGATAACCATCCATTCAGTAAAAACAAAGAGCATTAGAGAGAAATCACTGCAAAATCAGCAAAGGAATCTCCCTTGTTCATGATGTTGCTGGGGATAGGAGCCTCTGAAAACCAAAATAAAAACAAAGGACAACAATGAAACCTTATCCTTCAAGGTTTTGAGCTGCACTTTGTTTGGTTTACAGTCTATTCTGAGTGTGTGTGGTGCAACACGAACCCTCTGTGGCCGTCAGAGTATCTATAGATCAGCGGGGCGGGTTACAGTCAGACTAAACTGTAAACAAGTCCCATCCAGAGACCACGGCTGACCCAGCACCGCACATCCCCAAACCGTCTGATTCATCTGCTTCAAAAGGCCGAGAGCAAACTCCTCAACAGCTGCATGATGAATCCCCAATAAATCCACCAGGACCAAAAAGCTTTGAATCTCGCTAAAGGAAGCAAGGATGCAGGTGGCTGGAGTGGAGTTTACTACAGCACATACTTTCCAGAAGACCAAAACAACAAGACCCCCCCTTACCCTCCCCTCGCTCCCTCCTTCACTTCTCCTGATTTCAAAGGCGATCTACAGGGAGGGAGAAAGCACTCGGAAGCAGCAGCCTTTTGTTCAAGGGTACTTTTGCATGAGGGAGAGACCGTGTTTTGTTTATGGGACAACATAGTGTTGCCATTAAGGCTTTAATCAGAACTGTTTTCTAGAGTCAGCCTTGAGTGACACCCCCCCCCCCGCCTCTGGCCCGCTTGGTTTGGTTCCCACTGAAGGAGCAACAGGAGGAGGAAGAAAGGAGTGGGGAAGTGTGGGAATGTCTCTACATCGTCGCCACGGCGGGCAGCTCCTAAACATGGCTTTAAATTAGGGGAAAAGAAAACACAGGCTAAAAAAAGGCAGTCGCCTAACTATACTCCTGCCTGCTAATTTGTCACCACTTGAAAAACGAGGAAAAAATAGCAACAGTTTTAAATCACACTACTTTAAAGTTAGGATATGCCAGCCAGTGTGTATGGTAGAATACTTAAACATAAGGGGGATTTAGGTCAACTCTGTTGCAGTTGCACATACATCTAAACCATTGTGGGTGGAATCTATGGAGCTCTGGCTGCGTTCATATTAGAGGGAAGCAGAAATGGAGAACACCAAGTGTCTGGTTCTGGCTGGCTGGCTGGGATCGGACCAGTGACAGCTGGGGCTTGAAAGCCTTACATCCAAAGCCAGGGCTCACTGCCACTTGCTACATAGCAGCGCCGAGCTAAGCCCACCCCCTCCTGTCCAAGCCCTCACTCTGAAAGATCACTGTCCTGAACAAAACATTAACCTCCTGCCAAATAATTCCCTCTAAAACCATCTCCTCTTTAAAGTCTGAATCCAAGAGCGGAAGAGGTGCTGGAGAGAAGACAAGATGGCAAGATAGTTTGTCTGTCTGCTGCCATGTCTGGAGGGGGGGGGGCGTGAGGGGTCACAGAGAGGGGAGTTTCTCAGCAGATACAACGAGGAACAAGGCATGAAGCATATTGACAAGCGTGTGTGTGTGTGTGTGATCTGTACCTTATCAAGCAGCGGCAGACAGCGGGGGACCCTGTGCTCCAGTTTGACAATGGTGATGAAGTCACTCTCTTGTCGTTCATCCTCGCTCGTGTTGCATAGAGACAGAGGGTGATACTGCAAAAGAAAGAGACACAGAGGGAAAGAGGTTATCGTCTCATACAAGGGAACTCAATTTAAGATCAAGAGGGATATATCATTTGTGATGGAGCCCTCAGGAGAAGTGCAAAGAAGCATCTATAGGTCATACATACTCGAGTCTTTGCACCTAATCACAGACCTATACTATACTCAGAGATTCGATTTTTTACAGCGGCATTCACAAAACATTATGAAAAGCTACACAAAACTGTCTTATGTAATGAATTAAATCAGCTGATGGATCCTAAAGTCCAGAGTGAAAACTACAGCTGTTATTTTTTAACACAAATATGGAGAATAACTTTTTACAATAACAATTTAAACCTGCTGTGAAACATCACTGTGCAGTGGAAATATTAATGGCACATACCAATGATAGTACAACACACATTCCCACAGATTTTAAAGCAACAATTGTAGTAAAGAATAAAGATATTTGTAAATCAGACTCAGAGGAGTAAGACATGCTCAGAAAAACTCTGTTACAAGTCCTGCCTTCAAAACATAAGTAAGGAATAGTACAGAAGCATTAAAACATACTTAAAGTACCAAAAGTATATCTCATGCAGAATGGCCCATTTCAGAGTGATATCAAATATATTATTGGATTAAAATGATTGCTACACAGCTGTGTTCATCTCTTTAATGTTGCAGCTGGTAAAGGTGGAGCTAATTTGAATTACTTTATATACTGCTTGGTAGCTTGTGAAGTTTTATCTTCATCTACAACTTATCTATAAAAAGCATCTTTTATTTGTTGTCGTTGACCATATTTTGTGTTAATAATCTGAATCTGCAAAGTAACCTAAGTCATTAAATAAATGTGGTGGAGTAAAAAGTACAATATTTACCTCTGAGATACACAAAAAAACTAATATTTATCCCTAAAATGTTGTATTTCAATTACATGTACAGTTTCCATGTAATTTTTTTACGTAAGTGCAATGTAAAGGGTCAGCCAGCTGCAGTGTTGGAGTGAGATGGCTCCTTATAGGATCTCATAAAGTTTTTTAAATAAACAAACTTTTGATTTCATATATTTCAGTTACATTTGAGTGTATAGTGGAGTAGACGTTTTATATCAAAATTGTACTTAAGTACAGTACTTGAGTACATGTACTTAGTTACTTTCCACAACTGATGAGACTTGAGAGGCAGATAACACTGGCATCTGTCTGTTCAATACTTCTGTACTGTAAGAACCACACAGTATATCCATCCATCTCCATATATACCAAAAACACAGCATGTAACCGACAGTATGAGACAATCGAAGACTGGACCAAAATGTTTGAGACAAGCTTTTAAAAGACAATCTCGACTGAGGTACTAAAGCTGGGTTTCACACCATTTATGTGTTAAATGAAGGCGTTTCCTTTCTAAACCGTACCCAGTTGATATCAAGAGGAAAAAACTTTGGCACTCTACAAAATCAATTACATGGATGGCGATGTTCACTCCCACTCAAAGCCTCGAGGACTGAAAGAACGAGAGATATTCTTTGGTAGGAACATTTGATCCCCTCTGAAAGGGAGGAAATTCGTAGCTGCTGAAAGGCTGCATTTAAGAGCTCAAGGGATAGCAGCAGTGTTTGCAAGTCACAGACATGCTGTCACGGGTACGGGGAATTGCACGGCAGTCCAGGAGGGAGCAAACCGCTCCATAAACATCCCCACGTATCTCTGATTTACCCACGTCACATCAGTGAGGACACCGACACAGTGCTCCTCAATCAGTCCTTCTACAGTACACAGATCGCCCTGCAGCGTCCAGTCCCCGCGCTCATCCACACCCCAGCAGAGTGGACCCACCCTGCCCTGCCCTGCCCTGTGTAGGCCCGTCCCAGCCTGGTTCTGCCCCGGTGGGCCTCTTCATGTGGCTGTGGGCTGAGGTCATGGGGCTCCCCCTCATCTCACCCAGCGGAAATCCCTAAATTAAAAAGACCCAAGGGTGACATCAACAGCTGGCACCCCAGTCCAGGGGAATTGACGTAATGTGCTGCAAAGGGCTGTTGCATGTCTGTCAGAAGGAGAGAGAGAGGAGAGGAGGAAGAAAGTAGACTTGGGGGAGCAGGGTGGGGCATGGAGGTAGAAGAAAATGAGGCGGGGGGAGGTGGCACGGGAAACACTTTGTGTGTAGCAAGTGGATTCACATACCACAAATTCTTCGATTAAAGAAATATATCCACATATTTGTGTTAAGAAGAAAATGGTTTAATCAGTCCAAACAGAAATACAGAATTATTACATTTACTGTCATAATAACCACCCGACTACACCGCCTGCCTGAGTCACCTTAAAGCAGCGGTTCTCCACCTGTACTAAAATTCCCTTTTTATTAGTTTTGGTTCCCATCATTGTTCAATGATTGCTAAAAGTTATGGGGCAAACTTTTTTGGCTTCCATACGGGGGCATGCCAGAAAAAGTTGGAGAACCACACCCCACAATTCTTAGCAATCATTAACACACGTTATGATTGAGGACACTAGTTAGCAAGCAAGAAGATAAGTTGAAATACTAATGGATATATGATATAAATCATTATAAAGAAGGATGAAAGCAATTTAAAAAGAGTACACAGTAACAAGCAAGCATTTTGAATAATTAGCTAAAAGTAATGGATATAAAGCTGAATGAATCTATACAGTTATATACAGTTAAAATAAAAAGCTTCTGCAACTCCATGTATGAATATTAGTAGTATGCAGAGCCATAACAAAACACTGACAATTCAATTGAATTGTATACCAGTTTTTAACAATTTATCCACTTTTATGTTGCATTACTACATCCACTTATTTGGAAGATGACGGAGAGTGACATGTACATCAGATAAAGAGGTTGTGAAGAGTGGAGGTAGAGTGCTGAAGAGGTGATGTGTTCTCAGAGGGACTAAACCATCCTGGAAACCAGAAATCCAGAGCACCTCCCTCTCGTTAAGAGTTTAAACTGAAATACATGGAAGATTCTGCCCTGCATGATGTTTTTAGACCCTCACATGTCGCCCGAATGGCAGCCCCTGTTAAGGAAGGCAGGCAGCAAGACAGCATGAACCCCTGGCCTGGCGTCCATGCTGCACTGCCAGCTGCCTCTACCAGTCCACATTTACTAGGCCCAAATTAGAGGCCTACAGTTGAACTTGGCCCTTAACAAAGAAAAAGAAATAAAATAAAATCCTTTAATGACACTACTCCACTGATGCCATGACCTCTGCTCCCTTTTTGCTATAGGTTTGTGGGAAATGTTGAACTCGTGCTGCATTCAGTAGGAAGAATCAGGTTTTACGGTGAAATTACAATGCTTATTTGAATCTTTAGGCTTACATGCTCATATTTGGATCTTGCTGGGATATTAAACATGTTGATGCACGGGGCTGTGCAATCATACCTAATAAAGCAGATAATAATCCCACAGCGGAGTCAAACAGGCTCAGAAGGAGAGACTGGTTTTAGTTTCCTCTGGCTCTCTGAGGCTCTGAGGGCAACCACCTCGATGGTCACAGTGTCTATGTTTTGCATCGTTGACAAAACTAAGCATTATCTTCTATTTTAGAAGTGCCCACACCACTTACAATCAGATGGCTGTGAACACTCTCCATGTGCCACCAAGGGTGCCATCTACCACTTAGAAACATGCTGCCGCTGGACTATAAATGGCAGCCAGGACAAACTGAAACGTCTTCATTTGGTTTTTGTACGGCCCTGAGAAAAAGGGGCCTGGGAAACCAAATCACTGAGTCTCCATTTCACAGGGACTAGAAACCACAGGGCACGCAAACAGTTCCCCACAGACTGTTAACAATGCTCACGCCTCCTCCTCCTCATCTGTCTAGATCTGTTGCAAAACTGACGGGGACATGTCCCTCGGTTCCTTTGTAGCCACGATTAAAGGCATTCCTTTCCAGCTCAATCAAAGACTACCCCAAAAATATTCCGAGGCAAGAATCTAACAGCCTCAAAAACAAATACATGGACAGAAAAAGGGGAGAATAAATAGTAGCTGCGGTGAGAAGTCAATAATATTTTTTTTCCACTCGCTTAGCCCTGCGGATCTTCTTTTTTCATCTGCCAATAATCAGCAAGAGAGCCTTCTAGTTCATCTGTTGCCAGCAGGGAACCAGGCCCAGGCAGTTATGTCAGTGTGTGTTAGAGAGGGGAGGCAAAAAGAAAAAAAGAACTTGCACCTCTCATCAAGCTCCACCACTCAATTACCAGCTACTCAGGTCATAGGGCTTCTCATGGACTGCTGGATGAAATGCTATATGTAAAAGTATCTAAATTAAGCAGATTGGTTTTGTCGGAGATGAAAGGAACATATCAGCATGTGAGCATTCTATCAAACAGCATAAATCAAGACTGAGAGCGAGGAAGGCAAAGGGCCTCTTTAATGGAGCCCTGCCCTGAGGCCTGGAAAGCCTGCCAGGTTAGTGCATATCAGGGAAGAATTCAATAAAGGCACACACACACACACACACACACACACACACAGGCACCTAAAAGCACCCAGTTCTGAATGACCCATTTCTTCAGTGAGTGACTCAGCCTCCCACGTCTGGGCTCTAAATCTAATGAAATCTCTTTGTCTCTCTCACTCTCTTTAAACTCCATTGAATACACACCTGTTCTGTGCACACACACACACACACACACACACACACACACACACACACACACACACACACACACACACACACACACACACACACAACATTTACACACACTTACAGTACACACTCATATGCAGGGTCAAAATCTTCCATGCAGACTGGTAAAGTGAGAACAGAGTCAGCATGAGCTTAGACATTGAGACCAGGCTGGCAACCAGGCTCCAGCTTTTGGTTGCCAACAGGATGACTCCCATATATTGAATAAGCGGTCAAAGTGTTATTAGAGTTAAAATGTAGTATTGCAAAGTAAATGTCTGTTTTTAGACACACAGAGGTTCACAGAAGCCTCAGTCACAGAACAACATAAATTAATGAGCGTGAATCAATCTAATTCAGGTTCTATATCTGTCTCTGAAGGTGTAAATCAAAGCCTTCACTTATTCAACTTGGCAGAAGTCTCTGTAATGAGGGCAGGAAAAGTGGTTGCCAGAAGGAGCGACGAGACCGCATGTAATAGCCGAAAGAGATCAGAATCTGGTTGCTCTGGTTACTGGATAACATTTACTGTGGATTCCCGCTAAGATTTGGCCCAGTGCATTTATTTGTTAAAGGGTGAGGGAGCCTGAGGTGACAGGACGGGCTGAGACACCATTGCCCCGCTGCTTCCTGTCACCTGCCACCTTGGAAAGACATCAGCTAGTAAGTCTGCCTAACTACCATCACTGTGTGAGAGCATGGGTTAATGAATGAGAGCACAGCTATGTATTGTTGCTAGAGGCACCTGAGCATGTGCTTGCATGTGAACATATGTGTCTACTGATCTACGAAAAGCAAAAAGTCCCTCTGTGGTCCTGCAGGGGAGTGAGTAACTCAGCGCTGGATGCAGGAGTGTGTGTCTTAATCTCAGTGGTTACTTCAGGGGGGCGCTGAAAGCCAAAGCTCGGAGCCTTTTCTCAAATATCATATCTGCCCTTGGACCAATAATCAAGCAGCGCTGGCTTCTACACACACAGACTGTGGTCCAGCTCTCGGTGCCATAGATGACACAGATACACACTCCTCATACCACACTCCTCAATCAAACAGCCTTGTATCTCATGACCCTGCACTAAGTAGATTTACATGAAAGGCTGATATGAGAGTGACGCCGGGTTGCCCGGTGCCAGGGGAGCAGAGCAGAGGGTCTTTCTCTGTCGGAGCATCTGGAAAAGTAGGCTCTGAGGCCCTCGCCTCTTCTCCCTTTGCAAATGCAAACGAACAGGGGGCATTACTGCTTTGGTCCTGTCAAAACAAAAGGCGTGTCATCTTTCCGCCCGCTTTATTGACAGTGTCAGCCCCATATCCAGTAACGGTTACCGCAGAGAATGACTTGGGGAAACGTGATCCCATAATGAGGCCCAAATAATTACCGCCAGCCCCAAATTTGCCCGGGCGCTTTCTTTAAGTAGGAGTGCTTCCCCCCAACTCCAGGCCCGTCAGACTGTCTCTCTGTCCTATGAAAGGGATTAGACAAGAGAGAAGAAAGAACCAGGAGAGGGAAGAGGAGTTGGTCTTAAAGAAAGGAAGCTGAGGAGTGAGCTTGAATGTTTTAAATTTGCAGAGTACTTGTACTGGTGGAATGCCCGAGGAGGAAATAACTGTTTGCTTTTTCTGATGCCCGCAACATACTAAACTACTGTGACTACTCACACTTTCTGAAATCATCCTCTTTTGCTCATTTTTCTCTGCCTTCCTCACTAGCTACTTACTTCATCTCTAGCTGACACAAGGGTTTCATCATAACGTGCAGCACAGAAGTCGAACTGGGTTGAACTTTGCACACCGAGGCGCCAAGCTAGGTACGGCCGCACCTGTGCTTTGATCGCTGCGGCAGATTTTCATTCAGGCATGGTGAAAGTCATTAAAAATCCTGAGCTCAGTGGGGGAGTTTATAATGTGAAATCGGGTTTATAGCGGTTTATAGCTAGTTATAGCTGCCCAAACACCCACATTCAGTACACAGAAAGCTATTGAGATGATGAGCACTTAGATTACATATTTACCTTATTGCAAAGTTCACTCAACAAATTAGTGTTGGCTTCTACAGTAAATCATAGCAGAGTGACCCCTCTCTGTCACTCTGTGTGTCTGCTGACAAGGCGCTTAGAGCCATTCAACAAGCAAAATGTATTAGTTGCTCTGTGATCACCATGGAAACAGCTTGAAGATGAAGCCCTGTGTCCTTTCCACACTTCCTGCACAGGTTCTGTGGTCTTACACAAACGCTCACGCTTGCATACACACCGAAACATACACACCACCAACAACTAGGGCCATTCCATCAGCCTCAGGCCAGCGCTACACTATACATTTCAAAGCTCTGAGTTAAACATAAACACAGCACTTCCCTGTCATAACAAGTCAGTGGCTTGGTAACCCAGCAGTTTGTTAGTATTGCAGTGATCCTTCTTCCCTGTAGACACGGGGGCCACATCCACACGTCCTCCAGGCTTCCTCCGGCCCGTCCCTGGCCTGCAGGACAACTCTCAAACTCTCTCAGGTTCCACAACATCAGTCCACAGAAAACCAACACTTTTCAACATGTCAATCACTCACGGTTGGGAACTTAAGGTCAGCTATGTGGAAAGAGATTAGCCAGGAGAATGTGGAAGGGTATCAACAGAAGGACACTCCAAATTATAGGACAAGGAGAAAGACACAGGAGGAAAGCCAATATGTACCCTAATTACTGTAAATGATGAGCTTTTTATTGACTTTGAAGTCACAATTTCACTTTATTTTTGGGCTTCTGACTGCTACTTTATAAACTGCAACTACTTCAGAAACACTACTTAACAGTGCACATTTTGTAGACTCTAAAGAAAACCATTAAATTAGTAAAAACTCAATTAACCCACATGTTCAAAGAACGTTAACCTTCTTAACCTCCAGATGAGGCTGATGAGGTATTGGACGAATTAAAGTGAAGGGATCAGAAACATGTGACTCATCCTGAGGGGGACATGAATATCTGTACAAAACTTCCTGTCAAGCCATCCAATAGTTGCTGAGATATTTCAGTCTGGACCGAAGTGGTGGGCCGACCAACGGACTGACCAACATTCCCTAGAGTTATCAGGGACATATGCATACACAAACATACGTAAACTGATGCTCTTGCTGTTCAGGAGTAACAATTTCACCATCAGCAACTGGTGCAAGACCTTCATTGAAGATGAGGGTCTGATTGTAGATCAGTTTGAACTGACTGGTAGAAGGTATAATTTCAAAATAAAGCTACAGCATACAAACTGCAGAGGAGGGTTGCAGTGTGGTTCTCTTTAACGAGAGACAGGTGCCCCTTTTACACACTAGCACATAAAATAAAAAACAGTAGGCTGCTGGGGGTGTTTTTAACATCCCTCTTTCATTTGGAAATGCAATCCATTTCCCCCCCTGAACCCACCCACCGACATGTCTCTTTTGCAGCAATATGCTGTTGTTAAAGAGGGGTCAAACTTTATTATGGCATATAAGAGGGAGCCATTTTTTTCTCCCCTCCCTCTTCCTCTTGCTGCTCCAGCTTTCCAACTGTTCTTCCAGTCAACCTCATAAAGCTTAAAACCCTAAACGCAGCTTGTGGGCTGAAACTGAATGCCACTGTATAGTGACATATGCTGCCAATGAGCCTTTCTTTGTTCATCAAGCCCTGTGTGAGGACGGGAACAGCCCAGAACCCCTGATGTGGAAGTTTAAGGATACAACTGCCTTTAAAACTCAGTAAATGAATAAAGAGAATAAATGGAGATTATATTTTAATATAGTTACATATTCTTAAATTGTTGGTGACACAGCCTTACTGACTTTCTCACAAATGAACAGTGCTTATGCATTAAATGAAGGCAAAGTGCTGCTTTTAAATGGATTTATTGAATTATGTTGTGTAATGATCTTTACTGAAATTTCTGGCATGTGCCTCTGTATAATGGATCATTCTGTTTTCAGTCGTATATACGAGTTGGCAACAGGTGTGGTTCACCTGTTGGCTGCTTAACACAATTTAAATGTGAATTAATTATAAACAGAGAAATGTAAAGCTCAGTAATCGGGGCTAGAGCTTCCACCATAAATCACTTTCCTGAAATACCCTCCGAGGCGTCCCCATCCTCCCATCTGCTGAAGATAAATGATAGACAAAAATGACTTAACCCACTGACTTCCTCTTCCCTCACAGTTGATTCTTTTAACATCTGTACACTTATTACTCTCTGCGAAACCTTTCCATACTGACAAGCCATGTAGTTGCATGTTTGGTCTTCAATCTTATTTTCCTGGAAAGCCAAAAAAACAAAGGAGAGTGGAGAAAATAACTTCTTAGAAAGGTCTCCCCCAGTGAGAGGAAAAAAAACAAGATTTTAAGATTAAAAACTCCATAAACGCACTCTTTCAGATGAGTATTTTTACTGTGCAGTTACCTACAATTCTGTCATGGAAGATCTCTAATTAAATCCAGGGGAGGAACCCATGGAAAGGGGAAAAAAAAGAAAAACAGTGGGATATTTATCCACAGATGTCACTGTCTGCCACCGTCCCTCCACCCCACCCCTCAGGGAATCCCATAATCACCTGTGGCCATTTCGGAGAAATGCAGTCATAAAGGCAAAGAGCAAGTAAACACAACAACTAAGTAAAGGGCTTCTCCATGTTATTTTTGCTCTTTGCAAATGTTTATGTGACCATACTGCCCGGGCACACACACACACACACATGCTGCATCCTTAGCAACCCCGCTGGTAAATAGTCACAAAAACATCAGCAGAGAACTTCTCTGATGTGGCCGCTGACTGCTTGCAACACACCTTGTAATTGGCAGCATAATTGTTTTCTTTTTCGCTGCTATATTTCACTCTGGCTCTGAGGCGGGCGCTGAAGCTGATTTATGGTCAGGGAATGTGCTGAGAGCTTTTCAAGACAAACCAGCGCAGATGTTTGTGTCCGACATCAGTGAGACGCAGACTGACGTATGCGCGTCTGGATGTCCACCTGAGTCCATCAGTGGAAGGGGAAGGGGGTGGGCGCTGAAACCCCTTGCCCTCCGGTGGCGCTACAGTGCACGTGATCCCTCGCTTTATGCTGGTGTGTGCTGTACGCTCCAGCTCCAGCTGGGTCCTGTCTTGTTTTAGTGGCCCAAATGGAGTGTACAGTTGTGTGTGCAGAAGTATGTATGTACTATATGGGGATGGGTGGAGGGGGGTTGGGGGGTGGAGGTGGGGGGGTGTTAGGGTAAACGTCGCTGAGGCGTGGGCACGCAGCCAGGAGCAGGGAGCTCCTCGTGGAATGCCATGGAAAAATGAGACAGAGGAATGCAGACTCCACTGAGCAGTGTAAACAGGCTGGGCTGAGAGAATGCTGCCATGCCGCTTTGAAGTCGCTTCATCTCCCTATCACACACACACACACACACACACACACACCCACGCACACACCCTTGACCTACTGCTGCGTGATCAACCAAGAAAGGATGATTTTAACTAACTGACCAGTACGTTCTGCTTAGTTTGGGTGCTGACCTGAACAACACAGCATGTACAGCATATGTGCATTTTCAGCCCAGCTCAGTGTCCACCAGGCCGGAACTTACACCCTATTTATTACTCAAACACAGATGCACTCACTTCAGCATATGAGCACACATATGCACCCACACACATGCCTGCGCTCTCGCATACAACCCGTCCACACACACACACACACACAAACATATACAGACACCCACACCTGCTCTCCCTCCGCATGCACGACACTTCAAGGCTTCCGGCTGACGACAGTGAATTTTATGAGTCCATCTATCTCCTCAAACTCCGTCCCTCCCTTTTCTGCTCCCCTCCACTCCTAGTCTCACTTCAATATGGCCTTTCAACATCTTTGTTGAGCGTGCGGCGGAGATATCGGGCTAAGAATGTCTCCCGTGTAGACAGTAGACACGCAGGCACCGGAGCCTCTACCTCAGTGTCTGAGCCAGCCGGCTGAGGAATCCACTCGAGTGGGCAGGTAAACACTGCTGCCCTTTGGAACACCACTCTCTCTTACAACCAGTGTGTGAGACAGAGAGTGAGACTGTGGAAATGAACAAGTGGTGCATCAAAACCACTGTCAACAAGGGGTGTAAAGCAAAACTGAGGTTCAATTGTGGTTCTGGAGTCATGGTTTGGTTAGCTTTTTGTACAGTAGGAAAAACAAAGAAATTACATTTATTTTGAAAAACACTCATTTGAGTTAGTAAACTAAAACAAACAGGGTTGGCTTCACTGAGAGCAATGCTCTGTTTTTTGGGGGATTTTTTTCACAGTTACACACACTCACACCCGGAAGCTGCCCAGTCAACCACAGTACCTAACAGTCACAAACTGATACGCTGCCAAAAAAAAAAGCTTTTGAATTTACTCATGTCCCTCATGTCTGTAATTATACTGGTATTATTGGTGTACTTAACAGAAACAAGTTATGCACAGTACCAAACTGAACGTCCTGTACCATGCGGTTTACGATGCATGCACAGTTCCACCACTACTCTCTATGAAATTTGATTTAATTGAGACAATCAGAACTATTACTGTAAATAATAGTGCTTATCTTCAGTGACAGAAGTCTTAAATACCGCACACAGAAGGTTGTATAACATCTGCCTGCTCCAACAGCAGCGCACACTCAACACCGCTACCACGGAATACTCAACACATCCATGTATACACTCTTAAAAGTCTCTGTAGTGTATATACACATAAATCAATTGTCCTACTTGGTAACAGTATGTATACAGTACACACACAGACACTAACAAAGCAAGTTGAGCTGTGGCTGCTGCTGTCTGCCATTGGAGGGCTTTCATTTTCACAGAATTGTGCCATCTCAGTAGAAAGAGTCTGAGTGTCTTTGGACATCAGCACACAGCCCCGAGTCCAATGAATGAACTCCACAGTCTTCACCTAGTGTAGTTCTGTCTGGGTGCCAGTGAAAAAACACTATTTAGATAGAGCAACATCCAAAATATACTCCAAAGTCTCAAGGGAACAAAATGGCTTTGCACAAATTATATTTATTTAGACCTCATTCCTCATTAAAACATATTTGGCGCATAATTATAGAAGGGGAAGAGAGTGTGGTGTATTGAGCCACGCTCGATCTGCCTCAGACAACAAAACAGCAGCAACATTATGGTGCACAACTTCCTACTTTAAAGGCCTTTCAGCAGCCTTCCGCTCTCCCTCTGTACTCTGTGGGATGGAAGGTAGGGGAGCCTGGAACAGAGCGCGGCCTGTCATCACCCCTGCGCTGTCATATCATAGGGAAGCTTTTAAATTGGTACTTGTGCTGCCTTGCGGAGCAGGTCTGCTGGTGTATTCTGGTACGCGCTAGCTAGATAAATCTCTTCAGCAGGGACAGCCTGTCTGTGATTGAGGGCCCAGCCGATACCACAAAGTAGGCACTGCTCTGCTACCGGCCCGCAGTGCGAGCGACCCTGGGCAGGAGGGTAAGGTAGCGGTTCATCTACCTCAGCCATGCCTTTTACTCCTCCAAACCTGGGAGCTCTCTGGGTCTGCAGACAAAACATTGCTGTTTTTCTGCAGATTCTTGGCAGTGACCAAGATGGCCTCTCAATTCAATCACAGGCAAACTCAGACTGTACTGTTTTGCGTGCATTTTTTTCTTTTTACTATTGTTGGCTAGGATTCATTGTAAACAGAGATTTTGAATGCTCTGTGCCGTGTCCTCTGCAGAGGAGAGAAGGTATGTCCCTGACAGAAAGTGTGCCTTCCCTGCTTTACTACTGTCTTTTAGCCTCTGGCAAATGACTAAACCAGTCTGGGGTCAGTTCCAGGGAGCTCCTTAAGTCATTTCCTGATAGAATATTTATTTCAATCTCAGCTTTTCATGGGGTCACTCTCATCACTCCTGAGTCTTTTCGTTTGAGCCCCATCAAAACATTCCCCTTTCTGTCCTTGCCTTGTCTTTAGGGGTGGATTTATCCCTGGCACTGCTTTGTTTTCTAATATGGTGGCTAACCCATTGGCTCTAGACACAAACCTAGCCCATCACTGACAGTCACAGAGAGACTTGGTCATTCTCTCCAAAACAAGAGGTAAAACAGGTAAAAACATAGAATAAAGAAAACTTAAAAATCAGTGTTTGTCCGACCCTGTTTGGCAGATGTCCAGGAGGGGCTGCCAGCCAAGCAAACTGATCTTAGTCCGATGACTAAAATCCTTTATCCGGTAAAATATATAGTAAAAGACGACCAAGATATAAAAAGCGTATTGTAAAAATGGGGCTTAAAAGTGGATAAAAAGTAAAATTATGGCAGCTACTGGCAGACAACCACAACCAATGTGCAAAGGGCATATGACGCCATCGGTGTGACCTGTGAAACGCATCGTTACCTGAATGAAATTACATTTTTCCCTGGCTTTGAACATTGAAATTTGGGATAATGTAAGTTCAAAACACAACAAAGTATATAACATATGTATATTTTTAATACATAGATGTTACATATCATATCTTTAATTCCACAATGGATATTGTGGCATAAAAACAAACATAGATTGCAGTAGACCTAAAACGATTAATCGATTAGTGGTTTGACAAAATAGAACAATTAACTATTTTAATAATTGTTTAATCATTTGATTTTTCGAGTTTTAATTTATGTTCAAATATGATGATTTGCTGCTTTTTGTGTTGTACAGCAGAGTAAATCAAATGTTTTTAGGTTTAGACTGTTAGTGAGACAAAACTAGACATCTGAAGAAGTCATCTCGAGTTTTAGAAAGCTGTGATTTTTCTTTTAATCAATTAATTGAGAAAATAATCAGTAGATCAATGTAAAAACAATCGATTTACTTCACTTCAGTATGGCTCAGGATTGACATGCATTCCAAAACAATAGTCTCAAACCAAGACCAGGTTCCTCTCATTGTGTATTGCTGTGATACATTTTTATTTCAAAATGTCTCCCTTTTCTCTTTAAATTTCTCAAAAAATCTCATTACAGTGTTGTCCCTGATGTCTTGCACTTGGCAGTGTATATAAGAATTCCATTCAAAAACGCACACATTTTGCTGTGACCTTAACAACCTTTCTTTTTTAAACATGAAAAAGCGACCCCGTACATCCTGGTTCATGTGTCAAAATTTGTGAGGCCATGGAAGTAAATTACAATGTCATGAATTACAGGGTCTAGTATCTTTTTCAAGTCAGAAATTCATGAATGGCATTCCTCTGTATTACAAAGGAATTCAAATTTCCACTGTGGCATTCTGTGGTTAGTGCCTACGGGCAGGTCCAGGGGTCCACGGCACAAACAGGACCCTGCTGACAGAGACAGGACCCATTCTCCGAGCCAGATCAACTCTTCCTTACAATAAAGACCTGGCTGGCCCCGCAACCCGATCTATTCTCTTTCCAGAGTCACTCAGCAGGCTCACATTAGACCTTTACACTTCCTCTGCTGGGTCTCCTTCCTATCGCCCTGAGGGTGTGAGGACCATGGGTATCTGTGAGTCTCTGTGATGGTGTGTGTGTGTGTGTGTGTGTGTGTGTGTGTGTGTGTGTGTGCAGTGGACACAAAAGAAGGTGACCTCATATGACATGAAAGGAGACTGGAGAATCCTGTCTCAACTGGAGTCAACCGGAGGGTCTACAATGCTGACAGTCCTGCAGTTGCCTATTAACTGTCATCTGAGTCAAGTTTGTCCGTTGAACCACCTAAAAAAAAAAAAAAAAAACCCTGTATCGGGGATCAGATCATTAAAGTTTAGTGCTAATTGAAGACTACTGGAAGGGAATGTTCTACTAAGCAGCGGGCAGGTGACAACAACAATGTGGCAATAACTTTTCATCACCTTTTCCTGCAGCTGTGGGTGGGTCAGGGGGTTGGTTTGTGGCATTTACTGCCATGTGATGGGAGGGACTCAGTATAAAGTGGAACCAGAATTTCCTGATCCATTTTTATGCCGGAGCCTTTGTAGACAAGCCAACACATCTCCTCGGTCGAGTGCACACACACCTGCACCCGGCGGAAAGAAGGAGGAGAGAGAAGAAAAGAAATGGAACTCGACTGTAGGCCGCAGTAAATAACCGCATAAAATTAAACTCCTGGCAGGGAAATGATAAGGACTGAGGGAAAGCACAGCATTCCCTCGGTTAGGTCCATTCAAGCTTTGCCGCTATGTGGGTGGGCTGCAAATCAGAACCAGCTTTTACAGGCCTGTCCCTGAGAGGAATCGGTGCTGTGTGGCAAAGGCCAGCTGCCACTGCGCCAAACTGCATCACGCTTCAGCTCTCTCCGGGTAAACCACATCACAGCCAAACCAACAGCGACCCTGACCTTCAAGACCACTCATCAACTCCTGATTGTCGCATCCCCCCATTCCCATTCACACCTGCTTATCATTGCAGGATAATGGTAAAATAACAGAGTTGTGGAGAGGGAGGCAGAGCGTCAACATGAAATGGTTAAGTTAAACAGCTCAAAACAAGCTCTTGTGGGTGTTGTGCTGATGTTAAACATCTGTCTGTGTGCTGAAAGGTAACAATGAACGAGAGGACAACACCCACTTTTTCAGATCATAATAATCTTTTTGTTTCACATTATCCACAGCACATGTTTTTATTTTGTGGTTTTGTTATAATATTGAGAAGGGTAGATCTCTTAAAAATAGAACATGCTGACTATAACAAAGGGAGTTGCTAGTACTACCAACCTCCCAGCCACTTTTGGCTAATTGTTTTTGTTGACCAGTTTGTATGTTTGAGTCAAAGTAACTAAAAATTATTTTTTTTATCGATTTCTCTGCTGATTATATTCTTCATGAACCGAAAATTGTGACAAATGTACATCTCAGTTTCCCAAGGTTACGTCTTCCATCATTTCGTTTTGCCTGACAAATGGTCCAAAACTCAAAGATATCCAGTTTAAAATGATATCAAACAGAGAAAAGCTGAAAATCTTCACATTTGAGAAGCTGCAATCAGAGAATGGTTGGAGATATTGATTGAAAAAATTACTAAAACAAGTTTATTAAAGTTGTCAATTATCTGTCGACCAATTAATCGATTAATCAACTGGTCTAAATGAGGAAGAGGCCCACAAGCTGGCCTACAATGAAAAAGCAAGTGAAGAGCTTCAAACATTCAACCAGCTGAGGCAGCCAGATGTTTTTCATGAAACATCAGTGAATAATATGAGATATGAGACATGCTCATATAGCTCTGTTTCTACTGGAAATGTGTAATTCCTGTTTGGTTACTGTCTTTGCTAACACAAAGTGTACAATAATAATAATATGGTGATATATGTGCTGTTAGTTTCTCAACACTGGAAATTAACTGTAGCTATAAAGCAGCTGTGATACACTACATTGGGTAATTGTAAAACAATTTTCAATGTCAATTGTATCTGTCAAATAAACATTAAATGAAATGAAATTTGGTTTATTTTGGTATTACCCTCTCATATATACTGCATAATGTTGACTTTACACTGTGATGCTATTCGGAAATCTATGTTATATTTATTAATACGTTATTGTCTTTATTTTACATATTTATCATAACAAAATCACTTCTTTCTCTCTCAATTTTTTTAGCATGTGTTTTTTACGTTCTGTGGCTTCTTCTCAGCCATTCATAATCAAGGACCAGAACTAGTTTTATAATTACAATTGGAACACACTAATAGCGTGTTTGTTTGCTACTCTGCCCTCTATTTAGTTTAATTGATTTGATCTGCCTGTACTCTAAGGTGTGACTCATGGGATTCAATAAGCTCAGTAATTGCAGAGGAATTAATTCTGTCTGATACTCATAAAGTATTAGGTAAGCTGTAGGTGTGTCCCTCTACGTATTTCAGTATTTAACACAGTCCCACAGCCTAAAATGAACGGTTAAATCAATACCAGCAGACGTGTGTGATTCAAGCAGATGTTTAGTCATGCTGACACTCTGCCAGTCTATTATCACTGCAATATTGAAAGAGCCTGATGTGAGTCATCCTGATAGCACAGGCTGTTGTACTGTTCAAGCTTAGGCAGTATTACTATGAACTTAAGTAGTTATCTCTATTCTCTCTGTGATTCTTGGCACACAAACACGCTTCAGACACACGTTTCACAGAGGTGCCAGCTAATCACGTCAGCCAGGTTAACAAAACAGTGAAATATCATTAGTCCTACAGTCCTACTTCTCATGGCCTAATGCATTCATAAACAACAGCAAACATGTCTTCAATTTCTTTTTGACTCAATGTTATTTGAGTTAAAATGTTGGCACTGAAAATAGGACAAAACAAGTTTAAACTTAGCTTTCAGTAGGTTTTTCTATTTCAACAATCCCTGTTTAAATTCCAAAAACATTTTAAAAAATGAACACAGACACAGACAAGAGCGGGAGGAAAATAAATCATCCGAATTTTCTTGACAAAGACTAGACCTTGAACAGAGGCTCTCTTGTTGTGTTACTCTGTACTGCTTAGCCCAAGGGTGTCTTTCATGTGATGGCTGTTTTACAGGCAGATCTCAATTCCTCAAAGTGGGACACTCAAAAGTAACTAGGCATTGATTTACTATACTAAAGGGAGGTTTTCGGTCCCTCTTTTTTTGATGTAATTCATTAGTAATTTATTATTAATTAACTGTGTGTTTTTTTTCTCATAGTTTGGGTATTCTTAAAGCAGAACATCAGCCCAACCTTCTAGACCTCCCATACAGGGAAACATTTATCACGTTGCCTAAAGGTACCACTGAAAAACCATAAAACCAAAACCAAAAACCGTAGTTGTTGGTAGTTGTCAGTTACAACAAAGTTATTTTCAAAACTCTTATCATACGAACAGACTGGCTTCTTTCAATTGGACACCATCTTAAAGGAATCCTTTGACATTTTGGTAAATACGCTTATTAGCTATTTTGCAGAGAGTTAGATATGAAGAACAATACCGCTCTCATATCTGTCCATTCAGTTTGAAACCGGGCCAGCAGCTGGTTAGCTTAGCTTAGCTTAGCATAGCATAAAGCTAGGCTGGTTTATCCAAGGGTAAATAAAAAATGATCCTAACAGCACCTCTAGAGCTCACGAACATAAGTTACTGCTCCTGGCCAAGAAGTAGCACAACCCCTGAAATACCACCCTGTAACACAACAACGTTTTTACACTTTATTTATATGAATTCAACTAACGAGATATAACACGTTAATCAGTGAGCTTTCGAGGCGCTGTTAGGCAGATTTTGTTCCCTTTTGCCAGAGCCAGGCTAGCTTCCTCCACCTGCTTTCAGCCTTTATGCTAAGCTAATGTGCTGCTAGCTCTGGCTATATATTTAATTGACAGGTATGAGAGTGGTATCAACCCTCTCAGCTAACCCTCGGCAAGAAATATTTCCTAAAACGTCGAACTATCTCTTTAAAGAACGGACACACGTAGGACTGACAGCAAACTACGTATTTTGCATGTGTGACAGAATCTGATGAAAGCACATGTGAAACGTACTTCGGTTTTGTTTTTGATGTGATGAAACAGACTCAATCCTTGTGTCCTGGTGTGTTTTGTTTTTTGGTTTAAAAAAAAAAATAGAAATTGACAATTTGGGGGTCAGTTTATTGGCTGTGTTAGCAAGAGTTTATTGGTGTCTGTGGTTCTGTGAGGACACTGAACTACTACATGTTAGCTTGGCGTGAGGTGTGGGGAATCTGTTCCACCAACAGAGAAGAACTGTGACTCCTGCTAACTGCTAAGTTGTCTTATTTAGCGGGAATGGTAAGTAATAATGAAAAGGAAAACTGAGAGAAACTAGCTGTCCACAAAACAAAAAAAAAAAGGCAAAGATAGATGAACCACAGATGAGTCACTGTAATGTCATACACACTATTTGGTCTATATGTGGCTCTGGTGTAATGCGTTCCTTACTGCAGTGGAGTATGATGCAGTAAGGACCATCCACTGTCACTGGTCAACGTTGAGATACAAGCAAACATCTGTGTCAACAGGGAGCCACAACAGCTGCCTAGACCTCACTCTCTATTGATGGTTTACTTTGGACATTCCTCTGACATGCACACACACACAGAGCATGAGAAAGTCTGCATTATTTCGGAGCGGTGAAGTGATGTTGGCAGTGTTTTATGGTGAGTGTGTGTTTGTCTCACTGTGTGGACCCCACAGGCCAGACGGTTCTACGGTGAAGGAGACGGGACTGTCGCCTCAGGAGAGATGGATGGGCTCAGATCAGTGCAAGGGGTGTGAAGGGAAGGCGGGAAGTGGAAGGTGGGAAGGACGGGGGGGGTGTCTCAACATGCAACCCCTCTGGGTAGACGGGCAATGACATCCAAAGCACTTCCTCACTCGTACACCCTCCAAAGGAATATGTTGTTAAGGTTAGAGAGACAGAATCTCAGACATTCATCACAAGGGAGCGCCATATTAGTGGTAAAAGCCCAGAGGAGATACACCGGCCCCACCTACTTGGTTATTGAGTTCAGCATCATTTTATCTCACACTTTCCAGTTTTACCACAGTTGCAAACTAATTTCCTTTCATTAATTTCCTTCAAAGCAGCAACTTTGACTTTGGGCTTGACGGATATGTTCTAAAGTGTGTTCAGAAGCAAAAGAAAAAACACAACACAATCTAATCTAATGCCAAGCTGTGTTTGTGGCTGATTTGATTCAGAAAGAGCAAAACAAAATGTAATCCTCATATTCTTCTTTGAGCCTTTCAAAAAAAAAAAAAACAGCGATGGGGAAATATTTAACATAGCTAAGGTTGAATTCAGTGGAATAAACTACAAATCTCGAGGGGATTATAAAAACCAACTGGCATGTGAAACCCCTATCGTCTGAGGAGGAAGTGAAGCTGGCCCAGGGTGTTTTCCACATTACATGCAGCCCTAATATCAAAGGAGATAACAATTCCAGCTGCGTCGCTGTTGCTGCTACACACAGGATCATCTGGAGGAGTCATCCCCCAACCGTGGCTGCAGCCCCCCATCCACCACCACCATCACCACAACCAAACACGATGCTAAAAGCACAGTCAGATCCACACGCTCATACTTCTTCATGCAAGTGCAATACAAGTATTGAGCCTATGAATCAGATACACAAAGCTACGTAGAGGTTAAAACAGGGCCTAAATGGAAGGCCTGTTTCATTGAGCTTCCTGCCTTTGTAGCAGCTGGGGTGTGGAATATGAAGGAGGCAAGAAATCTCTATTCTTAATAAAGGCTGTCGCACCCTTCAAAAACTTAATTAGAGGCTGAAGTGGTTGCACGCGATGGATCTGGCCCTAGGCATAGACTTGCGACAGCTGAGCTGCTGCGCTCCTTTGGTGAGGATCTGCTCACTAGCATGCCATCTATCTGGCCCTTCAGGCCAATCAGGCATAACGTAGGAGAGAAGTAGGCAGCTAGATCAGGTATGAATCAAAAACACAAACACTCCTGTCAAGCTGCGAGACCCCCAAGGAGAGCAAGATTCATGGTAGAAGCATCCTGTGTTGTCCTAACGCATTTGTGGTTCCATGTGTAGAGAATGGCCGAGCTTGGAGGCATGGGTTGACACGCTTATTTGAATTTTTTTTAAAGAGAGGTGAAAAGATCAATACCATTGTCATGTCTGTACGCTAAATATGAAGCTGAAGCCAGGAGAGGGGTAGCTTAGCTTAGCACAAATACTGGAAACCTTGGAAAACAGCTAGTCTGGCTCTGGCCACAGCTCCAGCACCTCTAAGGCTCATTATTTAAAGGACTAGTGCGTAGGATTTAGTGGCATCTACTTTCAGTATCTACACCGCTGGCGTCTGTATTTGACGACCTGGGAATGAGAACAGTCTGGGAAACTCGCGGAAAACGTGAAAGGCCCTATCTAGAGCCAATGTTTTGTTTGTCTCTTTTAGGCTACTGTAGAAACATGCCGAACTCCATGGAAGACAACCCACGGCGTCTGTAGATACAAACGTCTCATTCTAGGGTAACAAAAACACATACCTATATTCAGGTGATTATAAACTAATGAAAACATACCTATGGATATTATATTCCATTTCTGCAAATAGATCTTCCCAAACATTACACACTGGACCTCGAGCATGTAATATGTCCTAGTTTAATCCGTTCAAAAACAACAGGCAGCAGCCTTACAAGAAATTACACGCACGTGTGGACAGTGATGTGACCAACAAAGGGATTCGAAGAGAACTGGTCCAAGAAATAGTCCAGCATGTAAGTGAACACATCATGTCCGACATTCAGTGCTACTTCTGGCTGTCTTCAGTTCAGCAGTAGGCCTCAGTGGGTCACTCGTCCAAGCTGTCACGTTCAGTTCGGTAAAAAACAAGCCTATACAAGCACTGTACAAAAGGTCAATAGCTCAGCAGCCTATCATTATTGACAACGTTATTACATTCTAGTTGTTTCTGTGTACTTTTACCTGGTAACATACTGTGAACCACGGCTGAGCTCTCAACCCCAAAAAACCCAACCCTGCAAACAGTTTGCATGCTGTTGTCTTACCACAGCACTAGTGAAAACAGAGGAACTGTTGGATCAATAAAACAGTTTAGAATACTGTGTGGATAGTTCTCTGCGTTGATCCTTGAAATAAATGAGCACATCTGGAAGTTACCTTTATATTACTCTTCATTGGACATTTGACAGTGTGATGCAGAGCAAGTTGTAAACATGAGACCAAGTGGTCTACAGAGAGAGGGCACCAGAGATCTCTCTATGGTACAGGTGGATTTTGACCAATAAATCCCTCTGGATTGTAGACTCACTGCACTGCTCATTAGTGTTACAGTCTTACATAGGTTAAAGTAGTATAAATTTGCCTGTGTCTTCTGAGCTGTGTACAGATGTAGGCTGCAATTTAGGCTACAGTACTTAAATGGACATCTAAAATTGTTATGTAAGAAAAACTGTTTGTCAACAGTTTGTTAACTCCTGAGCCACAAATAATACAACATAATGCAATGCTACTCCATAATCCATATGAACACACTTTAATATGTAAAATCAGCAAACTTCTCCTTTAATGCTGCTTGTTGGCACAAAAAGTTAGATAAAAAAATCACCCTCTTACAGTACATTATTAGAATAAGTCCAGTGATCAAAGTGTGTTTAGAGGTGTTCCGGTGAACTACTGCATATGTGTTCACAGGGAGCTTCATAAAATCTGAAAAATGTCCTCCATGTCACTTGAGTCAGTGTCAGTTGGATCTGAAGACTACAAATTTGAAAATAAAAAATATGGGTGTGTCAAATTAAGAGGTGAGCTTACCAGACTGCTGTAGCCCACTCCTCATGTCTGCATGAGGTTAGCAGCTCGAGGCTACATTAGCAGCTACTAGCATAACACCTGAATCTCCGAACAAACTGACAGCGGCCCAGTTGCACTGTGGGAGGGATTGGCTGGGAGGCATGCAGTAATAAAAAAGACAATATATTTGGTTCTGCTTCCTCTTTTCCTCTACTCCATCATGAGTTTGACATTGTAATAGGTGTGCAGTGCAAACTCTGTGCTGTACACTCAAAGTATTTGGTTCTTGCATGGAGAGGAAGAGAAGCTCCAAATCCAGACCAACCCTTCCTGCTACAACTGACACTCCTCTCTCTTCTTCTGATATTATACACAGTAGGTAATTATAAAATGACCAAAATGCATCTCCCTTGTAGTCCTGGAAAAGTGAGAGAATTAGCGACACGCTAATCTTTCTATCTAAATGTATCACAAATTTCAAAATTAATTTCGAGTAATTCTGCAAAAGAAATTTTGAATTCTTGTTTCCATCCACTACTGTTATGTGATTTATTAGGAGTTGGTTCATCGAGATAAGCTGTAGGTGGCGCCAATCCTCCAGTCGGAAAAAAACAGAAGAAGAGGTCGCAACAAGATTAAGTCATTAAAAGAGTTCCAATCAAAGCTCAAACGGAGAAAAACAATGCAGAAAACATGATGGAAATACGACATTACCGTTTGTTTCACGTGTTAATGTGAGGGAGGTTACATCACATCTGTGTGGATCAATCATGGACGTATTATAGAGCCATGGGAGCTATGAGACTGTCGGAGCAGAAACAGCTCATCGGTCATGTGAGTTTCGTCAGAACCTATTCGGGAAAAGTGTTTCATTCTCCCATAATGTGCATTAACTCTTAAGGCAAACTCTTAACTCTTCAAACTGTTTCCATCAAACATTTCTACAGCAATATTTCAAAATGTGCATAAAATACAATGATGGCAACACGGCTACTGATGCCTGTTATATTCCTATAATATTCCTGTATTTCTATGCTCATTCGGTAGCATCTGTGCTGCTGAAAAAAACACCCCCTACACCTAATCCTCCCACACAATGGTTAAAGATCAACAAGTCACAGACTGATTATACAAAATACTACAGAAAAATATAAAATATACTGAAACCATTAAAGGAAAGCTCTGATTCAGGCTGTATTTTCTCAGTTTCCATTGTCTAAACTAATTGTATATAAGTGAATATGTTAAAGTCATAAGGCAAAGGAAGCAAAGTAGGAGTCCTACTTCTTTGGAAAGCACTGCATATTCACTTAAAATCAGTATATAAAAATAACCTTAACTGTGCCCCTTCTGTTTTAAACTGTCTCGTCTCTCAGTGAGGAGAGAAACATCGCTGGCCTTGAAGTAGGACCTTCCCATGAAGGACTTTAATATAAGAAACTGTGGAAAAATTAAAGAATGCCGACAACAGACAAGGGAAAAAAGAAAAAACTTGCACATAAAAGGAGACTGATAAGCGAGGCAGATTGGTGATAAGAGACAAAAACTGTACATGCAGAAACGCGCCAAGAGCAGGGAGATGAGGGCTTTCGATAAAACACACTGAGCTGAAGGTGGCGAAACACAAGCGTCTAAAACGGAGAGACAGGAAGAGAAAAAGAGTAAAGGTATAGAGAGCGAGAGAGAGAGATTGGAGGTGAAGATGGAAACGTGTGTGTGTGTGTGTGTGTGTGTGTGTGTGTGTGTGTGTCTCACAGTTGCACCTGTGAGTAATCTTGGGTTCGTCAGTGTGCTTCGACAGGCATCTCTGTAGGCTTCACTTCCTCTAAATGGGCCAGATGAATATGTAATCTGTCCCCTTTCATCCGGATCCTTTATTTCCACCCTGGCCACTTACAGTAGCCCGCTCTGCCGCTGATCAGAGTGCCATGAAAAACACGATATACTGTACACAAGCTACACAAAAGACAGGTCGCAGGGTCAAATCTGTCCCAGCAGCCAAACCACTGAGCATGACGACAATCTCAAGACCGGACTTTACGACGCCTATCTCTACATGCGTACGCTAATGTATGTGACAGTAATGTAGAATACAAGAAGAACACTAATTTAAGGGCCATTAAACATTAGAATTGTATTGCGGCCGAGCACAAAACAACACAACTATATGAATGCTGATAAATACCAATGACTCAACAATCACTTCTCCAGGTGTGCAGATTTCTTGGCTTTCAAAAACGACTCACTGTCCAGCCCGCACTCTGTTTTGGAACAAATATAAAACTCCCCAGCTAGTGGAATTTCAAGACTCTCCCAACACACACGTACACACACTCTGTTCATTCAGCTCCTCCCCGCTCCACCTCCTACTCCACATGTATTCGGTTTAGAAGACAGTGACACAAGAGAACAGCGTTACATGGTTCAAAACGCACCACAGAGCGTCAGGTTTCCAGTCAAAGCTGACAGAAGTGTTTGCATTATGGTTTTAATCAGTTATAGCTGCAGTGATAACGGCCTTGTGTATCATAAATGGAAAAGAATGGTTGTTGGGCTGAACGACCTCCTTCAAGCTAGAGCTCAATGATTAATCATTTTTATAATGAAAAAATTAAAGAAGACAAAGCCACTATTTTAATTAGAACTTACATTATAAACTGTTCCAAGTATTTCAGGCCTGATCCCATCTGTAGTGTTGCAGATGAGACGGAAAAGAGCTGCTTTTAATCAGTTGCCGTCAAATTAGCTGTTTAACTTACTATTTCATCTGATTTGAATGTAATGTGACTTTAGTATATTCAACTCCAGACAAAGGTTACTCAAGAGGGGTGGTGCTTGCACTCTCCCTGTGCTGCTTAGAGAGCTCAACAAAAGACTCTGTACATTACTCCACACATTACGTATTATCTAACGGCTTATGTGTAATATGGGAGCTCCAAGTCATCGCCTTCATCCGGCGGTAAGATGAGGACTATGGGACCCTCATCTGATGTCAGAGATGATTTATAAAGTTCCAGAAAAACTATAAAGCTCATGACAAACTAACCCCATTGGGAAAAACAAGGTAATGCAGCAGGGGGATAAAATGATAAGAGATCTGAGTGTTTTGACTGTCAGCAGCATCTGATGGGTCATGATAATGACTGAGGGGACAGTGGAGCCCACAGCTTGAGGCAGAGTTTACACTGCAGTTTGATGTTGTCACATACTCCAGCAGGAAAACTGTACAGTACAAGCAGATTATACTGTATGGGCCATGGAAACAAGCAAAACATCAGAGACGAAATATGGAAGAGCCACTGACATCAACTGAATGGTAAAAAAAAAAAAAAATGAAACAGAGGGTTACTTTCACTTCAAGCCCTGTTAGCCAATCTCTCATCTACTGTAACTCCCCGTCCTTCTCCGGCATTCGGTTTCCATGGACTCTGGCCTAAGCAGATTAGGAAAGCACTCTTGTTTTCCTGCAGACATGGCAAGCTGTCTGCTGTCCATCAGTCCACATCAAGCACATCCAATGTGTTGGCCTCCTCCTCCTCCTCCTGTTAGAAACTCAGGCCGATGACGGGCGCCATGCCAAATACACCAGATAGTTTCATCCACAGCTGCAAGCAGGCGGCCTCCCTAAGTAACAATGGAGTCCACTCATTAAAGCTAACCCGACTCAGACAAAGAGAAACGCGGGGAAAGAGCAGGAGAAAGGAAAAACATTTCGAAAAATCTAATTCAGACATGAAAAAACTTGTTAAACTGTTATTACACAATGTTGAATCAGGAAATATTTTTTTGACAGATTAAAAAAAATAGAATTCAAAATACAGAAATAGCTTCTGGTGGGAAGAGAGACAGTAACACAGCCTGTGATGGACGAGACTCAAGAAGTGATATGAGCTGATATCAGATGCAAAAGATATCTGGTTTTGTAACCTCGGGCTATGCAGAGCATGCCTCCCACGTGCGGAAATGAAACCAATCTCTGTCACTAACACCACCACTACTACTATCTGGAACAACAGTGTGGTATCAGCCTACCAAATGCTATTTTGTTGCCATGTGTGATGTAATTAAATATATAAGGTAAAACAGAGCCGACGGCTATTTCGTCTTTATTACACTAGCTGGGTGATCAGCAGTTTAACAATTCGAACAAACACACCGGCAACTGTTTCCCAAAGCTGGAAACCACTAACAAAAGGGCGTAATCATATTATCATCAAGAGACAAAATATTCCGGTTACATAAGAGGCATAGAGCAGTATTCAAATGATCATGGGAAACCTAACTCCATATAGAAACCTGCACTAGTAATAATAATAAATGTTTTTGTGTTAGAAAATGGAATAACATTGAAAGTCATGACTTTTGCAGGTATAATATTTTAATATTTTATCACTGATAACAGTATGTGTTGAATACATTATTATACATTGGTAAATGAAGTAAGGTGCACAATATTCAATCATTTATAAGTGAACTGTTTAATAAATGGTCAAATTAGTATAGTAATATACTAGATGTACATGCTTAACTCATTAACATGTGGGGTTTTCTTTTTGAGGCTCATTGGAAAAACAAGTGTGTGAGCTCAATGCTAACATCAGAACCCTCACTCAAAATGACAATGTATATAATAACCCGCTGATGTTTAGCAGGCTTACTTAGTTCAACACGTTAGCATGCTAACATTTGTTGTACTGTTGGGAAAGCTTTGCTAGCACAGCTAAAAAGCTAAATAAAAAGAAAATACTCGTTACAAATGTGGTTGAAGCTGTCAATGGCTGAAAATGAGAGTAAACAAGATGGTAAACATCGGCTGTAATTATATTTCATTTTCTAAAGGGCTGTTATTCGCAGCGACATTCCTCCACACTGTGTTTGATTAGCCACAACTTCAAAACAGTCAAAGATTTCTTCTCTTACAGTAACATGTGAGCCGGCCACACAAACCTTCATTTCTTCCAAGGGGTCCCACCAGCAGCCTGTGTTTTCTTGAGGAGACTCTAACATTAAAGGCTGCTGCGTTCTATTTCTGTCTTATGGTTAAGTTTTACAGAATTGTGCTCCGACATCCCGGGGCCTCGAGAACTGAGAGTGTGTGTGTGTGTGTGTGTGTGTGTGTGTGTGTGTGAAAGAGAGAGTGCATGAGCAGCAGTGCCATGCTGGTAGTGCAGTTAGCATGTAGCATATTTAAGTTTCTCACCACATCCTTCGTTAGCAGCGGGGACATAGCTTGGTGCTGTGCCCGCGTAACCCGACGCCTGCTGGTAATGGCATTTCATTCTTTCACACGAGTCCAGGCTGTGTGTGTGTGTGTGTGTGTGTGTGTGTGTTTGTGAGAGTGTGAGAGTGTGTGTGAGTTGGGGGGGGGAGTCGAGCATCGAGGCGAGCATCTAACGGAGGCCTGGGCAGGCCGGCAGAGGACGGGGAACAGCTGGCCTTTCATTGACAGGCTTTGAGTGCTGGCGGTTAAGATTTCACTCCAAAGAGGGGGGTGTGGTGGGACGGGGGCTACGACATTGTTCCAGCGGGATAAGGGTTATATATATATATATATATATATATATATATATATATATAAGGAATATGTAATAGAAATTGACTAGCTTGACAGTTGGGAGTATTGTACTGCAGGGAGAAATGATGCTGCCTCTTCGGACAACAGAGTGACTGAGAGAACTACGGCTACAATGACAGTGTGTGCTATTTCTAGAGAAAAGCAAAGACTAATCATTATTTATAAGCAATGCTAACTGTGCCAAAGCAACAAATCACAGAACCAAGACTCTAATCTGTGATGTTTTGCCAACATAGCACCGCCCAGCCCACAATAAAAGACGGACTTTGTGGACTGTAGTCGTGTTAGCCGAGCTAAAATAAAGCTAGCCAGCTGGGTGCTATCACATCCGGGTAAAGCGCAGAGCAAACTGCACTCTCAGGTCTACCAACAGGAGATGTTAGTAAATGTTTACTAATCCAGGAAACATCTAAAGAAGAATTACAATCTTTCGTTCTTGCATGACTATGGAAGTCCATTCTTCATCCAGTAAGATGAAATAAAACATCCAAATGACTGTAATGACAAACATTCTCAAAATAATACCGACTTTGTATCTCCAAATACCGACTTTGTATTACAACAACGAGAAAAGGTCTCAAATTGACTTAGTATCTTAAAATAATGTGTTTTTGTTTTTCCCATTCTGCCCACATTGCTCTAATGCAGCCAATGCCGCCCAGTTCCACCCCCGACTGTGTGGGCACCCCAACAAACCAGTAGAAGTTGTTACTGTGGCGAGCAGGACGAGAACTTCCACCGGCTTCCCACCTGCAAACACACGGTCATACTGCAGGTACCACTGACAGGAAGTGTCTTTAACACATGCTTTTAACTTACAGAAGTTAAAATCTAAAATCTGAAGTGTCAGTTAAGCTGTACTAGTATTGTTTTTTTCACGATAAAATGATTGAAAAAAACATAAACCTCAATCATTTGAGGAACTCACTGTGCTTATTCTACAACCTCTAAACAAAAATGCACCACGACCCTTCGGTCCATTCATTTGCTACATGTTGTTGGATTTGGTATCAAGTGGAGTGCATATTTTGACACCTCATGGAATGATTCCATCTTCTCTATTTTTAGCAGTGAGCACAGCTCATCCGTCATCCAGCAGGATGGTGCTGTGTGTCCCTGACCAGAGCTCCCATAGCACCCTGAGACCCAGCGACCTGCTCTGTCCTGCAGCCCCCGTAGAACTAGGCCACCCAGTGAAGACATCAACATGCTGATTGTTGGGCTCCAGAACATTTACCTCATCTTTTACCCCCACCCCCATCCTCTGTGCACCGGCCATTTGGTTCCCACACTCCGCTTCTGTAGCAGGCATCACTGCTCCCCAACCTTACCCCCACAAAAGGGCCAGTGAGTAATGACCTCACCATGTAGGGGCTCTCAGTGCTCATGCACAACTTCACGCGCACGTATTGTCACAAACACCTACATTCTGGAACACATAAACTCAACCGTGAACACACATCCACACACCTACTCCATCAGTGCAACCATCCCCCTATCCCACAATGCCACTGTCATTCACTCCGCTGATACACTCACCAACCAGAGCTCAATTACTTTGCCCGGGTCACAATGACATGTACGACCACACAAGGAAAAACACGTACACGTTATCAGCCGTAAATGCCTTGTGTCAATCAGTAAAAAGATGCTTCAGCCATTCCAAGTTTCACTGGACAACAAAATGTTCACAGTGTTTCAGATATTCTTTCCTCTTGTGAAGATGCTGCTGCGTTCCAAAGCTAAAAGAGAAAGTAAAGGAAGCAATGATGTAGAACATTTTGTTAGTATTTACAGAATCTGGCTCTTACCACAGTTGCAACTTATGCCAAGATCAGATCACATAACATTTAGGCGATCACAGTCCTACATTCTTGCCAAGACTTGATCGAGAGACATGGCAGACTACATGCTGGGCCCCGACCAATCATCAGCTTGCCATCTTTTCCAACTTGCATGACACAGATAAGTGATCGGGACGGTGCCAAGCTCGACTGTTCCACCTGACAGCACCAATGGCGAATGTCACCCATCTACTGTCAGTTGGCAGGGAGGCCGCTCAGTCTTTTTGGTTCCCTGCAGAGGGTGATGTCACATCCACAGGAGTGATAAAGTGGGCGTTCAGACTGAAAACTGCGTTGGTGGAGGCTTGTTGCTTCAGATATCGGTGAGATGATGAAATGCCAAAACACTGCACCGCGGTTTATAATGATTGATTTTACTCTGTATTTTACAAGTTATCACTGCAATCATCTACCAGGAATGTGCGCTTGCATATATTTGACTGGCCATCACAGTTTGACGGACGACTGCGTTACTGGTAACCCCACTGCATTAACCGAGCGGTCCCATTCAAGTGAATGAGAGAAAGCTGCTATGTGTCTGAACACTAATTAAAATGTCATTCCTCTTTTGTTTTGCCATTTTTACAGTCGTGGACAGAAGAGCGCTCTGTGCTACCAGTGGCCATCATCACAAAACATGTCTCACAAGTTATCCCATTATACGTGAGAGGGCAAGCTGAGAGAACTATTTTTGTCCCAAATGCTGTGTTTGTCGACTTTAACTCTAACTTTTGACTACATGGAACAAAACAAGTTGCTCTTTAGTTAAAGAAGAGAAACTTTTGAGAGTTGTCAGCTCTACTCCTTCCTCCCCACAGGAGTCGTGGCACACCACAGCTTCATTGTTGTTCCAGCCCCCTCCTGGCTTCTCAGGCTTCTTGGCAGAATAAAAGGCCTCTCTGATCAAAGGACCCAGAGACAGGTTCCAACTGAAAAACCTGAAGCTATCAAAACGGTTTGTTTATTCTGCATTGCCATGACAATATCAGATAAGAGATCTAAAAATATAAGGGGCTAAAGAAGCGGGTAGACGATGACAGAGTAAAGCGTGCAGGTTACAATGACTGAATCTGTATAGCGGAGGAAACAGAGGGAGATAAAATGGGGAAATGCCTGTTTCCATTGCTACTGGATACAAACACTGGCAACAACAGCACAGGCTTGGGGTCAGCTCCTCAGTTAACTTTGCTATTGATTAAAGCCTGTATGTGTGGATTACCCTTCAGTGAACTGAAGGTTCTGCATCACTTCTGTATACAATGCATAGGTTCCCTCTGTAATGTATATAAATTATACCTAAACGCCATTTTTATTTATGTATTCCATTTTCCTTCTCCAAGAGGGAGGCATAGCTGACTATTGCCACTGCTGGAAAAACAAACTTTGATTGTGGTTTAAAAAAGCTGACCGATGTAAGAACCTTTCATCTATTTACATTAGATAAGCCATCTGAATAACAGTAAAACAACGAACAATGCAAAGTTTCCAAGGCATATCTCAAGTATGGTTAACAAAGACTTGAGACTTGCAATAATGTAAATTAATGCAACTGATTTTGGATAACTGTGTGGCAGTGAGGTCTGCAGCACAGATTCACTTCCCTTCAAACACTGCTGAAATGCTGCGCTCTTTTCTTTCCAGCATTCACTGGCTTTATGTGTGTTAAATGTGTATTTCTGTTAAATGACACAATCATATGCAACCCTGGTGGCAGGCATGGCACAAAAGCAGGTCACTGTGTTTCCACAATGCCAACGCACAAAGTGTCCAAGAGTTAACCCAAGCAATAGGTGGGGCTGAGAGGGAGAGCTTGTGGTGGGCTGTCTAGTGGAACACACCCCTCCCCCGAGTGGCCAATGATCTCCAAGGAAAATGTCACCCTGAAAAATGATTGACAAGCCACAGCTTTGACTGTTGGTGAATGCTAAGGAGGGAACAAGTATTGCATACCCGTGCGGCTAGGAAAACATAACTCACAGCTAGGGTTGCCTCCCATATCTCCAATGCCTCCCATTCAGAGCACGGCCGTGCAATACTACACCTGCTAACAAGGCAGCCTGACATTCTGCCTCCACTATTTACTTTCCACTGCATTTATGATCTCTTGTCTATTCTGGAGCCAACCCTTCTTTTATTCCCTTTCGATTTCCTGGCACATTTCCTTCCATTAGAATGGTGTCGCTTTACTGTGTCAATGATTGTCGGGCCCTGGGTCTGAACTTTGAACTGACAAGGCAAAGGCGCTCTCTCACTGTAGGGAGGTGAGGCGTGGGGAGAGGGCTCTAGGTTGGAGGTTAACTCGTTTACGATTCGCACCATAAAGCTTCCTGAAAGGTTGGTCAGGCTGAATAAGCAAGGATATGTTAACCTTTCACCTTCCCGCGCACCAAACAGTACAGGGTCCAGGAAATGGCTACAGGAGACTGTGTGTTTTTGAATTGTTTGCATGACACAGAGTATATGTGACTAGACGTTTCTTTCTCCTCCTAAGCAGGTGTTTGTGCAAACTGTCCCAAGAGAGGCACCCTGGCTACAGTGTTGTGAGACCGCTCCCACCTGTGAAGATCAAATATGAGACATTTATTATACAGAGGGGACTTATCTAGCGCTCCCTATCTGATGGGCTATGTAATGGAGAGGCCCTGGAAAGATCCACTTTCACTGCCCTAAAAGGCTGGAGAGGTGACCCAAAAGGAAAACATTATGCGAGAAAACAAAGGCGTCGTAGGCGTGTAGGAGAAACCCTCTGAAGGGTACTGCCCTCTCTGCTCCCTGCTCACCACGTAGACTGGAACCACTGGGTCGCTGCAGGGTATATTATGTCTGTGTGTATGTGTGTGTGTGTATTGTTAAGTGTGTGGGTGGTGTGTTTGAGATCTCACTAGTCACCAATTTTCAAGTTATGCCTAATTAGACAGTTTAAAGCGATAGCACTGCGTTCGAGAGGTGGTGAGTAACTCTGTGTTTAACACATAATTATGTATTGGCAACAGCAGACAGTTAAACTGAGAGTTGCAATTTCACCATATTGTGGCCTATGCATCATTGTGCACATTGTATTGTGATGTCTTTAGAGACACCCAGCTATAAAGTGCTGCCACTGTTTGTCCTCTGGGCACCAACCAGACACCAGTTAAATGATGTCGGCCCTCTCAAAGTCAAAGCCAACTCTCGACTTACCAGCCCTTCATCAAAGGTCTCATGCAACCAACACTTGCTACAGCGCTGTATGCAAACTGTTATATAACAAACTACAAAGAGCCAGACTGAAATCAAACAGGATTACTGCCAATAGGCACATGGCATTAAACAGGTAATTAAATTGTAGTCAACGCCTGTAAAATCTGTACCTGTTTTGTAACTTTCAGCTTCCAAACAAAGTGTCTGACACAGCAAGACACGTACACACGCATTAAAGTCAAATAAGTGTTCCTGTTATTAGCCATGCTAGCTTCATGGCTGTATGGATGGCTATGTTGCTCTGTTGGCCAGTCAGACTGAAATATCTCAACTACTGGATGAATGAAATCTGGCACAGTCATTCATGGTTCCCAGAGGATGACACCCTGATCCCTCTGGGTGGTTCATGGTTTTCAGCTAAATGTCTAGTTACTGTGATGAACTGTAATAACTTAACTAAGATGGTGAACATTATATCTGCTGAACATCAGCATGTTAGCTGTCTCAGTGTGAGAATACAGCCTCACAGAGCTGCTAGCATGGCTGTAGACCAGGGCCACCTTAAAACCACCTTTAGCTCTATGTAAAAAAAAAATGCAGTCCTTTTATTTAAATGGGGCCAGAGTGGTTGCACAGTGGGTTGCCAATGCAGAGGGTTCTCACAAAATAACGCAGGGTCCTTGCTGTAACTCAACCCATCCAACTCATCCTGCAAGGCGCTGCGCTGGCCAACCCGTGCAAGCGCACATTCCTGCTGGATTACTTAAATTGTAACATGAACGCCATATTTCTACTGTATACCTTGTGATCGACATGACAAAAGAGAACTGCTGCCATGACTGAATTCAATCTTGTCTCATAGTATTTTAAATCACCGTGCAGTGCTTGCAATGTTATAACACGGCAGATTTGTTGGTCTGAATGGCCAGTTTGTCTTGTTGATAATCATATAATCAATCTGCTGCTGGTATAATATGTCTGGATGCTAAAAGCAGATGCAATTAGAGTGAATTGTGTGCTGCTCCAACAAACTAGATAATTGCAGTTATGAAATGATGCATCTGAAATAACTTTATTTTACACCATGAACCACATTCAGGTCAAGGATTAAAGCTACACAGTTGGTGCCTGTATTGTGTGCCTGGTCATTTATCCCCTGGCATTAAAGGACAGGGATGACAGGGCAGATTGTAAACACCTCAGAGTTAATTAAAAGCTGCAGAGATAAGGCTCCGATGAGAAGCTACTGTCTCCACTGCTTTGTCAGGGTATAAAAAGGCCAGGACTTCCTGCTGGGGAGAGGAAGTGAGCTCGGGAGAGCTACAGTGGGGTGAGGGATTATCTCTCCACATTAACAGACTTCACTGAACCAACAGAGCAGCATAGGGCCCGAGGATATCTGACATCACACTTTCAGATACAGTCCATGCCACACACACACTTCAAAGCGCTTTATGTTTACATATCAATTATAAAGAATCAGATTCCAGGTTTAATACACACACAACTATCCACACTTCAAAGTGTGTTTACATGCCATCAAGAGTGCCATGTGTACAGACAGATTCCACCTAATATGGGTGAGCACCTGGTTCCAGTACCATGAGTCTGCCACCTGATCAAATAAGTAACATAATGCACTATACTGAACACACAGATGGACACGTTCATAGTATTCACATGGCTGCTGTCAGCTACTCTCGCCTACATTTCTTTTAAAAATATGTAACAAAAAGTCCTAATCATACAGAAATGCTACAGAGTAGATCTGAGACATGCTACTTATTCTACGGTCCCACTCAACCAAATCAAAGGGGATGAAACCAGTGTACTGCCACAGTCGCTATGCAGTCCACAATCAGATGGACAACAATGCAGCCACATACAGTATGAACCAACAGGGGGCATAACAAATACATCACACTGGGAACTCTAAATCTAGTTGACCAGAATATGATATTTTGTGTGACCGTCTCCTCCATAATTCAATATTTGGAACTCGGTTGTAATGAATCACTTGTGACTTCAAAGAGACAAAATTGACTATAAAACTTTGAACACACTGTAGAGTATGTTAGGGCTTTTATTTGAAGCATGCACACTAAATTATATGAAAATTAAAATATAAGTAAGCAAGAAAGCATGATTTGTACAACTCTGAAACAGGTAAGAGCTTTGTGTATAAATGCCCCTCTCACTGTGAGAGACTGCAAATATTCCAAACTCATTATTATTATTTATATTATGATTATTAATGCAGTTAAACAAGTTTAAAAACAGAAACTGACCATGTCTTCTCTAGATGTTTTCATCTATTTATGTAATGAGTTTAATGAAATTACAACATAAAGCACATCTCCTTATCTTAAAATAACTAATTGGGATTTTCTGCTCCTCAAAGGCTCTATTTAATGATACAATCATATAATTACCTCCACAAAAAATTGTTTCCTTGTGATCACGACCTACATATCTCACTATCTTCTGAAAACAAATTTATGGCTTTGTCAGCGTCCTATTAGTTCTGGATACCAGAGCCGGCTTACTTATTACTTGGTAATTAGACTTTTAAGGCAGTAACTGATTGATGTAAAATCTGATTAGTTGATCAGTCATTCTTTCTCTTGCCCACAGTTACTTCTTCATGGATAGACTTTGTCAAAATCAGTTGGATCGAGGCTAAACCGGAAATCTATCATCTCAAGATAACCAGATAATAAAGCCATGATCATCACATTGATGTTTGATATCTCAAGATAGCAATATAATTGAATTGTTATTTCAGAATTATGGAGGCTAAAATAGGCAAAAATATGCACAAAAATGAAACATTTTTATCAAGAATAATAACTTAATAAAGTTGTGACAGCAGGTTCTGGTCTTGTCTTCTGGTTGCGGGAGGAGGGGAGACTTGTGTTTACATTTGGATAACAGATGGGGCCTTTATGATGTGATCTGAGATAACTGGTATAAAATATTTATCATTTTATTCATCATCGGTGTCTACGGCAGCAACATTAACTGTATTATTAGTAGAATAGCAGCACCCATTTATTTTACACTAGCTCTGCTGCACATTATTACTATACTTCGACTCAACCTACTCTGGAGAGTGGTTATACCAGTATTTATTATGTAGCAGTTATGGAACAAAAAACTACTCCTGTGTAAATATATGCTGTTTTTTTACTATGACAGTAAAAAGCTCGTAGGATAAAATACACAATTAGACAACTTTTATAGACCTGATAATGTGTCAATTAATTGATAATGCAGGTAATAATGAGTTAAAGTACTGGTTGGTACCATTGCCAAAAACTGTATGAACTGTTGAGTTTCAAATTCTGGAATGAACTGACGATAATCAATAAAGACTTGTTGCTGTTATAACTCCACAACATGTGAAATACATTGTGGCATTGCATGATGGGTACTTTTAATCATACTGAACTACAACAGATCATTTCAGTCCTAAAAAACAGTTTTTGCACAGGAACCACACCAAAGAGGATGAATGCAAACATAAAAGGGATTATAAAAAGAAGTGTGAGTGGGTGAAGTACCTGCCAAGCACAGTTTAACCAACATGTGCATGTTCAAGCTAGGGGATTAGGAGCAAGAGGGAATGGGAGGAGGAGGTAGAGAGTGAGAGCGATGGGGAGACAAAACAGGGAGGGAGTGCTCAGATAGTGCTGCAGTGCTGGGATAGGTCTTCAAGCAGAAACTGTGGCTGTGGCCTTTTTGGAAGGACTCCAGGGCTTGTAGTGCAGGTCTCCTTTGATAATGGGCCACAGTATGTGTAAGAGTGTTGGGCTGCAGCCAAGGTACACAGCCTTTTGGTAATAGTTAACAGAGTGGGCAAACAGTGGAAGTCAGCGGCATGGAGGTAGGTCAGAGAACTGCAGTAGACACACCGCTGCCCCCCTCCAGCCCAGCCCTCCCTCCCTCCCTCTCTCCCTCCCTCCCTCCCTCTCAGATAGATCTGGCACTGCACTGGGACGCTTGGCTCAGCTCCTGGCTCTTAGGTTTGAACTGGAGCTTCATAAACATGCTGTTGACTCATATAGGACAAAGTGCTGTGATGAGCACTCAACAGGACTTTCTTCATGAAGTACTGCGGCATGTAAACAGTCCTCTAATGGGATCACAGTATCTAACTGCCCTGTGTACTTGCCCTGTCAATTTCCAATTTCAGGCCAATACACTGCTGGAATTGCAGGAAATAATCACCACATTGTGATGTAGCAGCACTGGCATGTTTGCTGTTTTTTTTTAGTGTAATGGAGCAGATTAGGAATGAGATCAATCAAAACTGTGCAACTACTAACATTTCCAGTGTCCAATGCTGTGCAAAAACATGTACGGAAAACACCAAATCCTTGCTAGGGAGCATTCCAAGCATGTACAAACACACGTGCCCAAAATGGAAAGAATGCACAAAAGGACAAACTGAAGTGTATTCCTTTATTATAATTCTCATTAGACAACTTATAGTACTGAGACCGACACCATGATGTTTTATAGAAATTGGGCACTATGCGATTCCCCTCATGTTGTACTGCTTTATTTCCATACCGTTATTTACATTCACAAAGACTTGATGCTCTGGAAAATAAAGATTTTGCCTCAGTGACACGAGTGGAATATTATGTGCCATCTGTGTGTCCACCACTATTAGTGGCTGACCATGTCACATCTCATTTGGCAGAGATTATAAATGTTATGTTGTTTCTGTTACCCACAATGTTAGCCTGTCTTGGTGATTCTTCATGGTCAAATTTACTCTGGTCGAGGAAGAAGTGCTACGCTTCTGTGTAGGTGTGTGTGTGTGAGAGAGTATTGCTTTCAAGTATCCCTGCAGTTCCAGACAGTCCAAGGACTCGAAAGCGGTAGACATGTCATTACCCAATCCTCTGCCAACCTGCTGCTCTAATCTCAGAGTGAGCAGACCAAACACCAAACCGCACACAGCTCTGCTTTAGTCTTTAGAGCTGGTTTTCAGGGCTGCTGTGGTGTAATGCTGTGCTAACACTAACCTAGGGCCCAGAACAAAGAGCAACACCATGCTCCACTCCACTCCCGCACAGCAATCTGGGGGTTTAAATAGCAGGCTGTGAGGGAATGAGGCTTGGCAGCTCTCGTCACTAACAGACCGTTTCAAAGTAGAAAAGGAGCCCACATGACTCCATGCAGCCCTAAAAACATGCCTTGTTAGCAGTGCTCCTTTTTTGCTGCTTTGGAGCAGCTCCCACAGAGGAGGTTATCAGGTGAACGGCCCTGACGAGACATCATGGTCCTGTTCTCTCAAATACAGACTGCTTTTTGATCCGCCCACCTGATTTCAGTGAACCGCTGCACACCAAGGGCAGCTGACATTGAAAAAGCGAGGATCTGTTTTTTTACTCGGAGGCTGCAGGAAGCCTAATGTTGGAGTTAATGTAAATACACAGGTTATGTAACCCAGATGTAGATGATATTGCGGCGGCTCTATCACTTCCCTCCAAAGTCCCAGTGTGCGGTCAAGGCCATTTGAAGAAAATAATCTGAATGCATCCCAAGTGGAAAAGCAACAGAGCGTGCTGGCATGCACATGCCAAGATAGTAATGCATATTTTGAGTGGGTTCAACAATGAAGTCATTTGTGTTTCCGTTGCTGACCAGAGTTAGCTGTTAGTGTTGGCTGTGCCACGCTCCAGAGGGTTAAACATGAGGGGAGTCAGTGACTGTCCAAGTCTCTCTCAGAGCACCCTAAACAGCAGACTGTCAGCATTCCTACTGGGTGCCAAGGTATTTACTTTGGACAAGAGAGGGAGGCACTGTGAGGGACTGCTTCTAATTAGGAGCAGCCAGTCAGGAGGTCATGGCCAATTGGAACGGGTCTCCTAGATACACAGTCCTCTCCTGAGGGCTGTTGGACGTTACACCAGGCACAGTCAAAGTTTGGGTTTGGTTGTTTTTGGAGCGCGCAACAAGGTCACTGCATTGGCTGTGCTGAATCACTTATTCCACCTGGTGTTAGGCTAATAAACGGCTGGTGGCAGCATTGTTATCACACGCTTCGAGGGAGCAAGTGTTAGCGGTCGACAGCGTATAGAGCTCTAAAACGGCCTACAGAGCCTGTGGTCATGGCATTGTTATGAAGAGCATGCAGTCCTGAACAATCCTGTAATAGGAAAAATATTAGCACACTACACTATCAGTTATTGTTGTGAGTGTAAGTTGGGTCTCAGTCCCTCAGAAACAAATGCACATGCAGATATACATACACACTAAGTGCTTGGACAGCTCCCTTGATAAAACCTGTCTAGCATGTTGGATTTGTGTGACTTTTGATTAACATGGATGCAAATGTCGGCAGGCTGACAAGCCACACAAAATGTATTTGTGAGACATGCATACGTGCATGTCATGCTCAAGGCCTTGTGACACGGGTTCAAAATCTTTGAGGAAGTCACATGGGACTTTGTGTCTGCAGGCTTGAGTGTGCATTTTCAACAAAAACTCCCTGAAGGGGAAGAGGAAAACTCTCCCTGCAGGTGAACAGAGGCGAGCACATCAGTTAAACACACTCGTCTGGCAGACATACGCACCCTTTGTCTGATTCAAAAGCATGCACTTTTCATTTAGTCCAACTGAGAGAACAGACATCTATCATGCTGGCAGGCATGTGACTGGATGTATGAGGATCAGCCGTGTTCACAGAGAGAGCGATCATTCACCTCCCACTCACACAGCAGTCATTAGGAACGGGCAAGCAGCTACAAAGGGGAAAACACAGCCCTGTTTCAAGCCAAAAAAGTAACTGACAAAGTAATTTTCTATTTACAGTGTTTTATATTGTGCTCCCCAGAGAACAATACAACATTCGCTAGGAACCAGGGTGATAACTCTTTCCCATCTTTGATGCTTCTTCACTGGATGTTTCTGCTTAGCTAGATCCATCAGGAAGTTATGGCTCATTGTTTGCATCAGTTACAGGCCATGTTAATCAGGAACACAAGAAAAGCTTATACTGAGGACTAACACTGTAGCCATAACTGAATTCCTAAGATTGAAAACTTAATTTTTTTCTTCCATGCTACCGTTTGTCTTTGTTTTTGTCATTTAACTGTCTAATTTTTAAAGTTCGGTGTGTAACATTTCCGGATCTCTATTTGAAGAAAAGGAATATTCATATGTATGTTTCCATTAGTGTATAATCACCTGCATGTAGGAATCGTTGTGTGTTTGTTACCTTAGAATGAGACGTTTCTACCTACAGAAGCCGCCGGGTCGCCTTCCATGGAGTCCGCCATCGACTTATCAACTCTTATCTCTGTTACCTAGCAACCAACGCTACTTTTCTTATCTCGCTGAGTAACTTTGTAACTGTTAGTTAGTCAAAGATGGTATTATTTCGAAAATTTCAATTCTTTGGGAAACGGTACTCTGGAGATAAAAAAGAGAGAGGGTGGGCTACGTTCCACCTATGGACAAGACGTAGCTAAGACGTCATGGTGGAAAAGTTTATTAAAGATTTTAGGAAGTTATGATGCTTGTGTAATACGTAAGTCAGGATGGGAACATGGATGTTTATCTGTAACGGCTTTTTTCCTAAATCAGGTCCTAACTCTTATTACCATGGTTACGAAACAGTTAAGATTAGGAAGTTAGGAGGTTTCTGGCCACTCAACAAGTGTTTTCAAGTCTTACAGTATATCCCTGCACTTGCTGTTCCACCAGCAACCACAGGTGTTAACAAATCAACCAGGACTTAAATCTGAATGATTATAACACTTACAACACTAAGCCCATGGAAACATCGGCAGCTACTATATTAACAGTCCCATAATCGGCAAACCGGTGACAGCCCCTCTTAGCAGAATTATTGAAAGCATATATACGGGATTTCATCCACTGTGCTCAAATGAACAACACAGAACATCAATAAATTGTTAGTTTAGAAAACACCCCCTTACAACAATGAAGAGAATTTCATTATTTGGCCAGTACTGGATGGGCTGTTATTGTTTCACTTGTTAGCTACTGCATATGCCATGGTGAACAGAACAAACCTGGCTACACCACTGCAGCAGCTAATACTATACAGCCGTAATGGGTGGCCTTCATAAGTGTGATAGTACATTACAGCAGAGAAGGGCCATAGTGTAAAGATTTTTTACAGTTGATATTTCGGCATCTCATACCCTGTCAGTGCTGCCTCAGTTCTTTAAAGGAGACTGAACACGACTTTGTCTTCGAGTGTATACAGTAAAGTTTGACATTTGTAATTAGCTTTTCTAATTCAATAAATCACACTGTGCGAGAAGCAGGGAAGTATGGGGACCATTATTGAAACTAACACTGAAGCCTTTCTGAGAAGAAGGAGGAAAAAAAAAAGGTCAACAACGGGACATGCTGGTTACTGTTTGGAAGTGACCATGTGACTTTTGGAGACATAAAGCATTTTTTGTCAGCAGCGTTATCTCCCTGGATCTGGAGTTACAATATGGCTTTTGTAGTCATGCAGCACTGAAAGATCTAAGTCACTTTGATCCCGCTTAATAGAGTTTGGTAAATGATCTCAGTATGGGAGCTCCACCTCCTGTGCGTGCGCACGCACACACACGCACACACACACAAACACACACACACACACAGTGGACACACTCACAAAGACTCACTCATGCTTGTGCACACATACATAAAGAATCAGACCGTCACACAGGTGAAAGCTCCTCTTCTTGCGGATCGTTGAGCCAAGCGTTCAAGCAGAAAAGTAGAAAAATTTGCTTCCACTCACAAGACTGCTCTGTGGAGTAGATTCTGCTTTTAACAGTATCACTCTGCAGCTCTGATACACATCGCATACAGGAACCAAACAACTTGTGTGAAATTACATTGCTGGGAGGTGTTATTGCTGTATTTGCCAAAGCGGCGAGCACAAAGCCGTACAAATAAGTGACTGGAGGAGCCACAGGGAGCCGGAGAGAGGGAGGGAGTTTGTCAGAGAGCATTTATCTGTGGTATGGTGATGACTCTTTTCCTCCAACCTCTCAGCAAACTAAGCGCTTCCTGCCTTTTGAGTGCACGTAGCCATATTTGTCCTTGAAACTAAAGCACATGCAATGAATTACAACCATTTTAAAGAGCTGTCAAGAAACAAGAAAGGGCTGGTTAGAGCAGAGGAGGTGAGGAAGAGGAATTTGAAGCTGCGCAGTGGGAGAAAGAGGAGCGCGACAAGCAGAGAAATGAAAAACTACGGAGAAGCTTCTGAGCCTTTGATGTTAGCGGGGGCAGAAAGGGCTGCACTCGCCGCAACAGGCGGGGCAGAAGTATTGGCGAATGACTCCTCAACAGAGTCGAGACTTTTTGGCTGAAATTAACATGTCACCTGTCGAACAGTGAGACAGCTCGCATATATGAGGTCACGAGTCATTAAGGTACATCTCCTGGGGAGCATCAATGTCTATACAAGCTTCTGTGCCAATCCGTCTATTACGTGTGGAGCATAGTTCACAGGATGAGGTAGAGCTTTGACGTGCTGGTTGAAGGACTAGATGCCTTTTTAACGACCGTGTGCAAATTCATACTGTTATTGTCAGACACACATTATCGTTCCAAGCACACTATTTGTATATAAGTTGGATGCATGACAAAATAATAAAAAAATGTCATAGGGCAGGTTATGAAACAAGTATCCCAGTAATTATAAGATTTCACATGGGGAGGGGGGGGGGTAACTCAAAATGGACACCATTCCCACCAGTAGCATATGAATTCCACTGCCATGTGGTGCAATTGTCATCTGTCGCAACATGGTTCTCTGTAAATCTCTATAAATGTGGCCTTGATCCCCGGGGAAGGGATAGCTTGGCCTCCACACCCGCTGTGGATCAGCAGACTTTCCTCTGTACTCCCAGTGGATCGGTTTCAACTGGAAGGTTGAGGACAGGTGCTTCACTTGACCTGCTCTGTCAGGACAAATTCAGAAAGGTCACGCAAGATACCCATCTCATTGGGAATGCAAAAATGCCATGGTATTCTCAACTGTTTAACCCCCGGATATTTTACATAATTGAATTCCACTGACCCTGAAAGCACCCTTGCCCTGCCTGGCCCTTTGTCAGGTACGGTGGCATCAAAGGAAAATGAACGTATGTGTGTGTGTGTGTGTGTGTGTGTGTGTGTGTGTGTGTGTGTGTGTGTGAGTGAGTGCGTGCATGTGCTCTTTTATAGTCAGCAGTGACTCACTCCTCTCCATTGTAATGGATGCGTGGCTACATAATGGCACAACTTAAAAGAGCTGCGCGCATTTGCTGCTCCTTCAGCGCCCTGGTGGTTTCTCCGAGGGACAGACAATAAAAGCTCTCAAAAAGAAGAGAGAGACAAAGCCTGTGTTATTAACATTTAATTTAAGTGTGTGTTTATGTGTGTGTGCATGTGTGTGCCAAGTTTTTCAATGAAGTGTGCAAATGTGGAAAGCACACACACAAACATAGTAATGTAGGAGGACAGGCCATCACTTTAATGTGAGATTTGGTAATGCTGTTTGCTTCTGCTCTGATGTTCCCTTTTACCTCTTCTCTCCAACTCACCCTGTCTGTGAGCCGGTTCAAGGATAAGTCCAGTAGTAATGCCTTTACCATACTACACCGTGTGTGTACTTAGCATGTGTGTGTGTGTGTGTTTGCATGCTCTACATGAGTGTGCTACAAAAAACGTGGAATTAATGTGAGTTTTTGCACAAATGTATGAGGGAGTGACTGCATGAGTGAAACAGTGATAGAGTGTATTCTGAAGTAACAGAGACTTTCCCCTTGTTATTTGCACGAGGAGAGCTATGAAAAGTAGAAAAGAATGTGTTGTATAACATTCAAGAATTCCAGACCTGGTCTAATGACTTAAAAAGAAGGGGGCCGGCAGGATTAAGAGATTTGCCATGTTTCCCCTACCTGCCTCTCCCTTCTTCCCTGTGCCCTAGGAAACATCTCGACAGCCATCTCTTGTGGAAGAGGGTGGACAGGACAACACTAGCCCCTGCTTCCTGTGCTGCAGGCTGCAGCTTTGTCAGATCCCTGCTCAGGAGAAACCATTAGTCCAGAGCTTGTCTGATAGGTTGGACACACGTGGGGGGGAGGGGGGGTCTGTTCAAGGCAAGAGCCAGAGGCAACATGGAATTGTAGTCTCGGATCACTGGAGGGAGGAGATGATAGAAAAGCAATAGCTGAACAGACGACCATATGGAAATACAAACGAACAAACACGTCGTTCTGTGTAAGCTGGCCACATAAAGGAATGTGAATAATCTCTGCATCAACAGTGCCGAGCATGTTTCTTATGTTATATGCTGGCTTTAAAGGTTGTCCCTGAATGGCTTTCCACTCTACCCCAACGGCAGTTAATCACAGAAAAGTCAGCGTTCTTCTTAAGAGCCGTTGTGGCAAAGCAGGGGGAAATTGTGAGCTTATAGCGATTTCATTCATACCTTTATGTATGTGCCAGTGTCCCCGAGGGCCAAATAGGACAGATGGGGACGTGATTCTACTGCTGTTTATGTTGAGGTCTCATATGGTGTCCATACCAGTGGACATGGCAGAGCTAACGCATGCCAGACATGAGCACCGAGAATGTGAACTGAGGCTCGCAGAGCAGGCCTCTTCCACTACTGCTATTCTCACTGTTACTTCACTGTAAAGACATAAGGATCTTCTATGACTGAATCTGTGTGAGTTTATACCTGGCGGTTGTTCCTTATTCTTTACCACGCAAATAACTAGATGTTTCTATGCAAGAAAATATAAACTTGATGTAAAAATGCACTTCATCCACACTGATACCTATACACAGCCTTTTTACTGAGACATCCTTTTCAACATTGCATTGCATATTTCCATTCATATTGCTATGTATATCACATACAAAAGCAAAAGTATGCACGGCAGCACCTCCAACAATGTAAAGCAGTGAGGAGCCCCGAGGAGCCCTGTCCAGGCTGTTATCTCATCCAGGGAGATAGGAAGTATGGGCAGGAAATCTAGAGGGAGGGGGAGGAGAGGGCCCATATGGGAAGTGCAGTGTAAACAGTCTCAGTTTTTAATCATCCCAGCTCACGTTCGGAACTGGACACACTTTGATGTTCTCCCTCAGCGCCCCCTCCGCCCTCCCATCCCTTGTTCCCAAACGGCCGTGCCGAGGGCCAGCCGGGGAAACGTGCAGATAGCGGCCTAGGACAGTGGAGGGCTCAGGGAGAGACGAGGAGGCATTCAGTACCTTGTGGGACACTGAGAAGGGAGACGAAAGAATGTGAAGTGGTGCAGAGTTAACTGGTGTTCACTCAATTGCCTGGCCTGCCTTAATTATAGCTGATGTATTTAAGGGAGCTCTCAAAGGTCAATTCAACATTTGAAAGCACAAAGACCCAAAAATACAACACAAGGAAGAAAAGAAAGTCAAGATGGCTTTAAGCGAATATAGGTGGAGCTTTTATGATGTCCTTAATTGGGCACAATGCCCATTGGAGGATAAACTCCTACTCCTTCTCTCAACAGAGGCCAGAGGACAGTTGACAATCCTCTCAAGTTCAAAGTCATCCCAGAAGCCTTTGCACTTCTCCTCTGGTCACAATGTAAGCTTCATTTTGCAAAGGGGGAGAGAGTCAAAATTCCTCAGCACTTGTATTTGTCCAAATAGTGCTGGCCAGACCCCAGCCAGTGTTCCAATGAACGTGTTCATTCAGAGGACAGGGCATACTTCCAGGAAGATCACAGTTTAATAGATCAGAGGGAGATACGTACTAGGGCTGGGCGATATGGCTTAAAAATAAAATCTCCGATTTTTTCACACCAAACCTGATTTACGATTTTAATCGTTTTTTTTGTAGACTGTTTTTTAGCGGGTGTTTGTGGGCTGCGGCCCTGTATATCTTGCAGAGAGCAACATTTCTCCCACTCAGCTGCATGCCTCTGCTTGAGGTGCTGGAATAAATTGGTCATACTGCTACCTTTGGTTGCAACAGCTTTCAAACAAACTTTGCAGTGGGTCATGGTTTGTTCGCTGTCAGACGCCACAAAACCAAACCAGATCCAAACAACCGACGACACTGTGCCTTTTTTGGGGACGAGCTCATCCTGGCTTGCTGCCATGTTGTGTTTATCCGTGGAGAGGCGGGGGGAGGGGTCAGCGCACTCTGACCTACGGGAGCCCAAAGGGAGCGCCGGTGTTGGGGAAGTTCAATCACCAAATCACCGATTTTAACTAAAAATAAATCGTGTTTAACTACGAATTCGAATAAATCGATAAAATCGATTTATTGCCCAGCCCTTATACGTACCAAAGCAAAGTCTTATGACTCGAATACACTGAGGGAAACTGGGAACTTCTTCTGTTCCAAGTGCTCTCTTCTAAAAGAGGTCCAGTTCTACCTCGACAAAACGTACTGTTGCCAAAAAGCTACAATACATGCAGCTGTGCTGTTGTACATTTTTGTCTTTCATTCTTTTTTCTTTGATTTCTTCTTCCAATGCTAGATGCTGCTTTCCTTGATATCAGATGATTCTAATCAGACCGCAAGACAACCCAGGGCTCAGAGGGGCCCCAATGTTATTGGAAAATAAAATGACAAGTAGTAACTGTAGCTTATGAAAAGTAATTGTCATGCTTCATGCTTCCAGAGTAAAATCTTGGGTAATACACTAGCTGAACGACAGCAATTAAGTTTCATAGAAGACATTAAGCCTGAACAGTTTTAACACAGAGAGAGCGCAATCTTGGACAGAAAAAGGACAAAGACAGTGTGAGGCAGAGGATCTATCTGTGGAACTCAACCTCCTTTGCAGCCGTCATCCCCCCATCCACTAGAAGACAAGAACATAAAGCAGGACCGTAAAGCAGCCTGCAGAAGCAGCGAGGACCTGTTGGAACAGGCCGAAGCTGCAACAAAGAGCATCCTGCAGCATAATACCACCTCTGTGCACTTTTGGAACAGCCTGGGAAGAGAGAGTCTCACAAAACTATTCCTTCCAAGTCGTGGACAGAACCACAATCAATGGTCTGATTTATGGAAACAAGAAAACACAAGAGCAGACAAACCAAATGTACTTTTTAACCAGCAGAAAGTGAGAGAATAAACAGGGATGTTATCAGCAGAGGATTAGGCTTTCACCATTCTGACTATAACAGATAAAAACATTAGTTTGAATGTGGCACTGCTGCACCATCCTTCACACCTTCAGGGATATCCGGGCAGATATCACTTCTTGATCAGGCTCTGTCACCCTGCTACCTTAATATATATAATATATATATAATATATAAAGCACAGTATGTTGCTGAAGCTCTTTGCTGAGATGAGACCAGGTGGTTCATAACTTTTCATATATTTACTCTCAGCACATTTGTATTTTGTCCCATGGAACACTATAAAATACCGTGCAAGGTTTTATGGGAAAAAAATACAGAAAGCTGGAAATCCCAGAAAGCTGGAGGTGTCTTTGATCTCAGCCGCACTGTGATATGCATCCATAAGATGTTTTCAACAACCCACACAGACAATAAAGCCAAACGGTTTTAACTGGGAAGGAAAACAGCGATGGCTTTTCACCGTGCGTAATACTGGGCTTTCTCCGTGGACAAGTAAATCTTTATCAATTATGGCTAACTGCAGCATCTGGCTTGCCATTCACAAAACCTCCCACGCCTGGTGAGTGAGAAGAGACAAGATCCTGCAGTGCCTCACATGTGTCGTCCCGTTTCTTTGGAGACGGTAAATAAATTGACACAGGCAAGCTTTACGGCCCTGGAACCCTAATCCACTCCTGAATCCTAAATATGCGCAATGAATAGAGCACATACTTTACATTTGCAGGGTAACGGCATGCTTTCTTTCTAAATGGTACCAAAAAAAAAAACACTTTTGCTTAAATTATGGGTTTGCATGGGTCTAAACATGATTTGCTGTGTTGTTTAACAGCCCTCAACCACACCTTGATATTAAAACTGTTGGAAGAGCATTAGATGCCATAAATAGTAACTGCAAAACAAAGCTGTCACCTTAGAAAAGATACACCTACAAAGGCTAGCAACCACAACCAAACCCTGTTTTTCATGGATAAAGTAAAAATAGATTGAAAACAAACTAACCTCAATAACACCTGTATGTCATCGCTATTGTTAAAGGAATTTAGATATTCTGTCATCACATGCTGAGTGCTGAGTTGGAAGCGTGGTGTTGTGAGCGGCTCTTGGAAACATACAGCGTACTGTAACCCATGGTCACTACAGTATTTTGACAGTGTATAGCAACAAGTACAGGTGTTAACATCATTTGGTTTATCTGACAGTGGATGCTGTGTAAACTGTTTTTTAGGTTAGAGAAACATGCGGAGCCACCAGTCACCCCACGGAGGGATTGATGGACTGAAAGGCAGGACTGTGTTCTGAAAACAGATTTTCAAATGAATGCTTTTCACTGCGACCCGTTCAGCTGTATGGGCTCTGAATGCTGAATTATTACTCTCCTGCTGGCATTGTCCAGCACTGATAGTCCAGTCCAACTTCAATATTTTTTCTGAGCGTCTCAATCATCTGTCCATTTGTACAGACAGTACAGTAGAACATCTACAATAATAAAACAAACGGGTCAGTGTAAGTATATATCACTGCACAAAAGGGTGGACTGTCCTTCAAATACAACACATAGGTTAAAGACCAAATATTCCCACCTATTCTCATAGCTTCAGTGCCTTTGAGCAAGGCATTACAACGTCTAACAGCTTTGAGGGCGCTGTTCACTTTGCAGGGGCCCCTGTAGAAACTTTGGGCCCCAGCAGAACAACAGGTGGTGAAATAACTCCTCTATTAGTGCATGTGTGGGGGTGAATGATGGGGAATGGGAAGGCGCACTCACACAATGTACATTCTCCTGTATGACACCTTACCTGCATTAGTTTTCCCTCCGCGTGGCCGGCACTTCCTCCCACGAACACCCCCTCCAGGGTGATGGGCTTCCCCGTGGGCTCCTGATTCAGCAGTGCCACCTTGATGACCGCTCGGAGGGCCGGCCGCTCGGACTCCAGGCCCGGCTGGCCCAGCACCACCTGCAGGGCCGCCATGAGCAGCCACGGCCCGAGCCCGGCCAGGCGCCGCTGGGGGACGGTCATGGCCTCGGCTGTAGCGGCGGTGCCCGGCCGCACATGGTGGACTTCAAAGCAGGCAAGCGCCGCGAATAGACAAAACGGAGAACGTGTGTTTATGCGTATATACGTCCCACTTCTGCTTTCAGCCTCGACGACCTTACTGCGAAACAGATAGAATCCAAACTTTTAAAGCTGGAGGACTGCCATCATATCTCATGCGTGAATGTCCCAAAACTTCCATTCAGCAGCAGAGTTAATAATCAAACTGCACGTTATAGAAATGCATATCACTCAGTGCCCACATGGAGCCAAACGCGCTCCGTTCCACAAAAAGCCCTCTCTCCAGAGACAAAGTGCGCTCCAGTGAACTTTTATCCAGTGTCATTAATGTGAGAGGAGAAACATTGTTTGCTCAAAAGCACCATGAAGACACGCTGTGATGTGTTAGAGCTTGAAGTGTGCATCGGTCTTCATGAGATAAACAAGTGTCCTCATTTGTAACGTGTTAACAGTTGAACCGCTGTATCCTCTCCCGGACGGCCAGGTCCTGGCACACAGTGTATCGATCTTCATCCGTTATCAGCACTATGCTCTTAATATTACAGTGTGCGCCAGTCACTGTAGCTTACAATCACAGTATGCGATCAAACACCAGTTGACAAACAGAATCAGAAGACAGCACATCCTGTGGGCGCCACATTTTCTGGATAAATCCACAAAAAACGCAGGAGAGAGACGACTTGAACTTCAAAGGCGGTGTTACAGGTTGCCGCCGGAAAGTTATAAGGCATGCTGACAGATAGTGCCCTGCCAACAGGTTGCCCAATACCTTTACAACCAACGAGTTGCGAAAAATAATCCTCGAAGAAGTTGTTAAATTCAGTACACCGCTTTATGTAATTATTAACTAAAGCAAATGGCTTACTTCATTTAGACTATAACTTGGTTATTATAGCAGACCCATCAACTTATTCTCTACAGCCGCTGTTCATTTAAACCCACTCGCTGTAAAAGAAACCCCACACACAGGCTTCCCCCTGAATCCAGTGCCTCCGCTGCACTGTGAGAAATAACATACGATCCTCCTGAGAACACCGAGGGAAAATGAATCGTTTATCAGAATCATCAACGAGTACAGAGCAGAAGCACCACAAAAAGTACGGAATAAAAGTGGTCCAAACTCCTTGTGGTCTCCATTTAAAGTTGATAAAGTAGAGAGACGCCTTGTACAGTTATGACACCGTCCCAAAAGTCTACCTCCCGGACTGTCTCTCGCTCCCCTGGGATCTCATTGACAGTCTCTACCTGCTCACTGTCCTGCTGCCTTCCCGTGCTGTCGGACATTGAGCTTTTCCAGACACTGTGCATATGACCGAGCAGATGTGTTAGGGGAAAAGTGGATTTTTTGTTTAGAGGAAGGAGAAACCTATAAACAAATGCAGTTACAGGTGCTTTAAGTCGTTATTATAACGCATCTGTCTAAATGAAACGTAATAGGTGTTTACTCTCTCTATTTTCCCGCAATCTGATGTCAAATTGCTGTCTTTAATAATAAACAGCTGTCAAATACCACGTCTGTTACAGGGTCATTTCTGACCGCAAAAAAATTAAATGTTGCGTAATTAAAAAGTTTAAAAACACAATGTAACAGGAACGTCCGAGTGGCACTTGAAGGCCACGTTGGACGCTGAGGGCGGAGCAGCAGCGCTGATCAATGCCGAGTGAGTGGCTCCCTCTAGTGTACAACATCCTGCACAGCCAGGAGACACCGTCAGTACACTGCTGCAGCGTCAACAACAAATCATATAATACACATCAACACACCATCCAACTGCATCAACGGAAATATATTTCATTTTAATGATAATATTTGTACACACACGCCTTTAAAAACATGTTAGTTACACGTTCTCAAAACACTGCAACTTTTGAGGTTATGCAGTAAAAAAAAATAAAAAGGTGGGGAAATGCAACCACCACAAAGCAATCAATCGCTAGTAGATTAAATTATTATAATTTCATACAAATATTTTATATTTTCTCCCCCATTACAGCAGTTTGTTATGACAAACACTACCATGAATGCTATTAAAAACAAACTCTTAAAATGGGGAGAGGCTGAGTTTAGGTAGGCCTAATGCTGCACATCTGTTTAAATCACACTTTAAATTAGAAAAAACAACATTACAAATTCTGTAAAAACATCACAAGTTGGTAAAAACATCTGAGATAATACTGTATTAAAAAGTAGAGGTAAAACTGTCTTTAAAATGTTCTTCAAATGTACCATGGTACAAGCAATTCCAATACTTAAATCAAATATGACTTTGTGTTCCTCAAATTAATGTATCGTCCAGAGTCACTAACAATAAGGAAAAACACTACTATGAAAATGCATATAATGTACATTTAACAAGACTTAAATTAGAATTGAGCAACAAACGTTTATACAACAAAGAATCATTCAAATGGAGAATAAAGTCTGGTTACAGTCACAACTTAAGATCACATACTGGAGTGAATCCAGACTCCCTGTCACATCCCAATCAAATCAACAAGCTGAGATCTAATCGAGGAATATAACCATCTGCCAATAAAGCTGTTGCAGTGATGACCTGTAAACATACATTCAAATGGTAAATGCCTTTCCTTCCACTAGTTTTATTCTGAATGTGCTCCCTAAATGATCAGTAATGTCTTACCTAAATATCTGGGGTATTGTCTTTGCAGCTGCTGCTGTAAGCCTGACTGGTATCCAAGAGAGCGTCGCTAACCTCGACACCTTTGACCTTAGTATCCTTTGCATCATCACTGGTAACCTTGCCGGGCACAGAGGAAACCACAGCAAACAATAATACAAGATAAAGCTGAATGTCTTGAGGAAAACTTCAGTGTAGAGACTTACCTCAAATATGGCATCTTCAGGCATTTGCTCAGGCACTGAAAGCACAGACGGCTCCTGCTGTCCGTATGCGACTAGATCAACATTGCCTGATGCAGACGTTATAATGGGTCCAGAGCAAAAAGGGTCAGCTTGCATGGAGCTGGCAGCGTTGTCACTCAGCATGGTGTTGCAGGTGTTGGAAGAAGGCACTAAGACTGGGCCTGGATTCTCTGGGTTCACAACTCTAACCAGACAGCTACTGGGCGGAGTTTGCATCACCTCATCTGCAATCTGGAAAATTGTGTCCAAGTTAATTTCACATTTTTTCACTTCCTGGTTGTCCTTGTTCTGTGGGTCCTGGATGTGGTCCCCACGACACAACACATTGGCAGGATATCTTGCCTAAAACAACATGAAAATATGTTTTAGACACAGTGCATTAAAAAAATACTCATCTTTCTGTATCCTCACAGATTGGTTGTAAACAGATTTAATGATTACATGAATACACACCGATACACCTACCTGGTAATAGCCTTGAGGAGAGAACAACCCCGTCTGAAGCCCACTATATGTCATATGTGGCGCCACAAGGTTCGGCTGGTAGCAATGGCAAACTTCAAGAAGGACAAGAGATCTTTTTTAGATGATAAAATTTAGGGGTTTGGTTTGTGCTCCTACTGGAGTTAAACCTACAGTCTGAATTCAATCTTAACAAACAATAAACATACAGATCTTTAGAAGTCGATTTAGTACACTAGAAGTAAAAATGTTTTAAACTCATCCAGCTCAGTGTGTAACATTTAAGAGGATATACTGGAAAATAAGAATTGTGTTGTTTTTATACACAGAGGGGGAGCGGGTTGCTTTCCATGTTTTATTTTTAATTTTTAAAATATATTTTTGCCGGCCACAGGTTGGACTTAAACCAATGGTCGATGCATCAAGGACTGAGCCGTGGTACATGGGGCACCTGCTCCACCATGTGAGCCATCAGGGCGCCCAGAGGCACCATGCTGTTTCTACTGTAGCCCAGAAGGGACAAACACTGGCTTTAGATAGAGCCTCTCGAATCTTTCGTGGCCGCCATAGTTTGTCCTTTGTGCAGTAAGGGGAGGGTGAAGCAAGGGAGTTGCAATCTACAGCTACACCACTACATGTCACTAAATCCTACACACTGGTTCTAAGTAAAGTGATGTAACAACCGTGGTTTATAGCTCTTTTTATCCATATTCCTAACAGGTTAACTAATGTCTTGCTTACCTGTGGAGTAGAAGCCAGGCTGATATTGTGCATTAGGAGGATTAAAAGTGGCACAATTTTGATTACCGGGGTTTGCATGGGCCAGTAAACCCTGCGGAACGTGCACAGCATTGGAGCTTGAGGCTACTCCAGCGTAGTGGTGGCTTAAGGATACTGGTATCCCTTTGTCTGTAGCAAAGACAGTAGGAGAAAGAGCTGCACCATGACCCCTTATCAGGTATCGTGGTGGGACTGGGGTTCCATTGTGCACCGTCATGGCCTGGGCTTTACTTGAATGGTAAGGATGAGTCGACTCCTGATGTGCGGCGCTAAGCAGGGAAGAACTGCCTGCAGACACAGGAAAAAGCAAAGCATGATAACAAACAGTGAGACAATGAGTGTCAGGATTAAAGCACTGGATTGTGGAATTAAAAGTGCAATCAACTGCAAAGTTTGGTTGGAATGAAGAGGGGTGATACATGTAGGATTTATTGTGATTTTAAAATGGGAGTTGTTTATAGAATAGTTTAATTTTAAAGTATTATTCACTAACACACTATAGAGAAACGTGTGTGACTATAACTGTAGGGTTACACTATTTACACATCCCCACTGAAAGAAGTCATGCTCTTGCCTCTTTTCCCAAATTTGTCTTTGCCAATGTCACCTCCACTCAATCGCTGCCATCGACTCGGGGGCCGACAGTTCACGTTCAGACCAGCTTGTATCTTGGCTTTATTGTCGACAGTGAGTCTCCTCAGGCTTGCAACAAGTTCAGGGTAATTCCTCTTGAAGTTTGGGTTGTGGAAGTAATGGTACGCCCCACTGTCCCCGGCGGAGTGGTAGGTGTCTGTGACAGCTGGGTCGGCCTTGCGGAAGCCGTACAGGTTGAGCTGACGGACGAAGCTGGAGAAGTTGGTGGTCTTGAAGGCGTCAGGGCTGTCCGAGGAGATGGTGCCAGGAGAGAGGATCTGTCGCTCGAACAGGTGTTGGTCAATGATGATGAACGTGCCGTCGCGGTCCCAGCTGATGGCTTTATTTGTCGGGTTGTTCACCAAACGCCACAGTTTGGCAGGAAAGTTATTAGGGTTGATGCATTCAGGGAGGGAGCTTCCACCAACATCCATGCTTTTGTCTCTAGAACTGGAAAAAGAGAGGTAAAGTCCCTGAACACAACGCCAACTGTCACCAGTTAGCCACCGTCACACCCTTACTACCAGTTGTAACGTTAATTATGAAGTATGCTAACGTTAGCTAGCTAATGAGGCTAATAGTGCACATTTTCATGTTAAAATTAAGTTAACTATTGTTGGGAGTTATTAATGTTAGCAACAAAAAACAAACAAAAAAAAACATACTCTCAGTCTATAACAAACCTCCATTAAGTCAACCCAAAAATAATTCTTAAAACTTGTAAAGTTAACGACAGTGTTAAACTTTAGAAAGCTGTAAACCGCCGGCTGCACTCAAGTTATAAACCCCGACAATGCTAATAATAGCATTAAGTTAGCCACTGATAGTCAGCTAGCATCAGGCGGACGTTAGCTCACCAATGAACCCTCTGTATTTGAAATTATTCTTTTTTTGCACAATAATGTTAGTCAAGGCTGCATAACATTATTTCTGTATCGCCATTGATGTTCTGGGCCATGCTACATCAAGAACAAACACCGTGAGAACCGTACCGGGATCGCCAAAGATGACCGCCTGCTGTTCTCAGAACCGTTGGAAGTTCCGAACCGTTGGAGCTGTTGAGACGTTTCACCCGACACTGACTGCGCTGCCAACGGCCAGGGTTCCATCAGGGTTCCATCAGGGTTCCATCACCTTCAGCCAGAGTTCGGGACCGGATCCTTGTGACGCAGCTTCTGTTGGATCAGCACAAATCTGTTCAAGTCCAAAACTACACATGAAGAATAATCCACGACATTCAAAATGTTAGCGGCAACAGTATAAAAAGTAAAAGTGCTTTTTTGCTGAATTTTTCTTTTGCAGAGGTTTACATTTTTTTATATTCATTTATATTATTATATTCATTCAGTTATTATTATTATTGCTTGGGGAGTAATGAATAACATGTAATTAAGTTACGTGATCAGGATACAACAAAAGAACTGTAATCCACACACATTATTTTACATTAAGTAAAGAAAATACATCAGTTTTTCTTTTAAAATACACTGAGCAGAAGACACATTTTATATGCTAACAGTCTTTCTTTTTTCCATTTTTTCCATTTCCATAATTTTTTAAGATTACATTATTCTGTTGTCATTGTTCGGTTACACTTGCATCAGTACTTTTTGACATGTATTTTCTCTTGTTTTTATTTACATATTTGCTGTTGAGGATATCCAGAAGGAACATAAAGTAATCAAGTTATGTCCCTTTAATATCGTGATACTAGTTGCTGTATCAGATTACATTTTAAAAGTAATCCTCCCAACCGTGGTAGTTACTGAAGAAGTAACATGGAAAGTGGTCAAACTGGAGCTGATTTTTGGGCAATTTCATCCATAACATCATTATTTATAAACTATAACGTGTTATAGTTGAATAAAATGTACTATACTATAATGTCACATTTCACTTGTAATGGATTAGGCTATAAAGTAGCATATTATAAAGTAATGACATATAATAGAAGTACAGGAGTAAATGCATTCAGCTGCTTTTGGATAAATTAGCTACAATTCCCTTATCTGAAAAGTTTTAATGGCCTACGTTTATTAAATATTATTATATGAAGTACTAATAATCTTTAAGAGATGGCAAAAAACTTTTTTGAAGTCTGTTGACATTTATTTTGAATGTAAATAGACTGTTCATAATTTAATTTAAATGTACTCGGAATACATTGTTGAATTGTATAAAAAAAAACAACAACACAGTTTTAATCCAGCACCTCTGTGAGTTGGCTGTTTGTCTTCACTCCTAAACAGTTTCCCCATCCTGTGAATCTAAACAGGGCAAAATGTGACATTTAAAATGTGGTTTACTATAATGCCAGAGCCTAAACATACTTAAATACATTTTATTTATTTTTATTGGCAGTGACAAGTGATATAACAACACAGTGGTATAATATTAATACAAAGTGTAATACAAATATAAAGTAAGAAAACCAACAATGTAAGACATTTTGAATATAAGAATAATAATAAGAATAATAATATACATACAGATATACATTCAAAACCGAAAGGAGAAGAAATACAAAATTAAATTTGATATATTTGGAAAATGTTCATAATTAAATTGTAGTGGAAGTGAAACAACGGATTTCAGTATAAAGTATAAGGATTCGTGAGGAATGTCTGATCCAGAAGGCAACCAGGAGAGTGTGTGTATCAAAGGGCTCCATTAGGGAGATAAACATGGCATCAACAGTATGGTACCAGGGAAGTCTGTAAATATACAGGATTTTAAAATGTGTCCTAGGACTAACAGGGAATCAGTGTGCTCAGATCTACCTGTAATAGGCATACAAAGCAGGCATCCATGCACCCATCTGTCTCTCTCTTTGTTTATTTGTATTTCTGTTTTAGTAAGATCAACAAGTTTTCACTGGTCCGGATCTCTTAGAGATTGACAGTTGAAATACAGTACATATGTTTTAGTATATTCATGAGAAGTGTCTAGACATAGTGGGTCAAATATGAAATGTGTGACTATACAAAACAATTCAAGCACAATCCCAGTAACTTAGATGATTATTTTAAATGACGGAGATATATATATATATTTTATTTAATTTTTATTCAGGCGCACAATAGGGCCGCCTGTGCTCCTTCTTTACTAGGGTCCTTACAGACGTGACGTAATTCCCCGGCGACTGGACCATTTCGTAAACATCAATCCGTTTGATATTTCCGCATTATCGAGGTATTTCTCCCGGAGATTAACGGAATGGCTTTGGAAACGGTCCCCAAAGACCTTCGCCATCTGCGAGCCTGTCTTCTTTGTTCTTTAGTGAAGGTAAAGCTAGCTGCTCTGCTAACATGTAGCCGCTCTCTGCTGTTGTTTCACAAACAGGCTCAAACGTTAAAGTGTCGCTTTCCTGTGGACTCTGACTGACTGAAGACCACACACACATCTTTTAATTCAACTCTACAGGCCACTTAATCATTGGTCGTCTGGCCAAACGTCAACATATAACGTCAGTAGACAGACAGACAGACAGACAGTAGTTGGTAGTGTTGGTACAGCCGAACATTTACCGGACTGACAGCATCAGAAGGACTTTATATCTACTTTATATCTACTTTATATCTACTTTATATCTATTTTATATCTATTTTATATCTACTTTATATCTATTTTATATCTACTTTATATCTATTTTATATCTATTTTATATCTACTTTATATCTATTTTATATCTACTTTATATCTATTTTATATCTATTTTATATCTACTTTATATCTATTTTATATCTACTTTATATCTATTTTATATCTATTTTATATCTACTTTATATCTATTTTATATCTACTTTATATCTACTTTATATCTATTTTATATCTACTTTATATCTACTTTGTATCTACTTTATATCTACTTTATATCTATTTTATATCTACTTTATATCTACTTTGTATCTACTTTATATCTACTTTATATCTACTTTATATCTATTTTATATCTACTTTATATCTACTTTATATCTACTTTGTATCTACTTTATATCTACTTTATATCTACTTTATATCTATTTTATATCTACTTTATATCTATTTTATATCTATTTTATATCTACTTTATATCTATTTTATATCTACTTTATATCTATTTTATATCTACTTTATATCTACTTTATATCTATTTTATATCTACTTTATATCTACTTTGTATCTACCTCACTAACCCTCACTGTAGAGATCCAGTGTAACTCTGAGGAGGATCTGTTGGCAGATATGGAACATCACATTCAGGTGTTTCATTAGTGTGTAATCACCTGAGTAAGGGATCATTGTATCTTCATTACATTAGAATGAGCTGTTTTTATCTTCAATGGAGTCTGCCATGTTTCTACAGTAACCCAGAAGGGACAAACCAAACTCTGGCTGTAGACGGGGCCACCATAGTTTATACCTACACACACCTCACAGCCCGTTATACCTTCATGATGGGTGTTCAGCTGGATCCACTGCTCCTTTACACATCTGTATCCATTATTGTAATCTCTGGATTCACTCTTCTCCTTCTTGTCTCCTTTAGACCATTGACCAGTTTGAATATGACGGCTGTGACAACTGCGAGTCGTACCTGCAGATGAAAGGGAACCGAGAGATGGTTTATGAATGCACAAGTTCCTCATTTGATGGGTAAACATTGATTTAGAATTGATGATTCAAAAGCGTTCACGTGGATTGGATTGTTTTCTGAATGTTTACCAATACTGTCTGTGTGTCCACAGTGTGATAGCCATGATGAGTCCGGAGGACAGTTGGGTTGCTAAATGGCAGAGGATAGGTAAGGATGTCTGCCTGTACTTAAAGCTGCATTAATCCATTTTTGACCAGGACAACTTTATAAAACTAGCTAACTATCTATAAACCAACTATAAAGTTGTTGCAGCTAACCTGTAAAGTGCTGCTGATTGCACATTCAGCAGACACAAAGCAACATTATTATCCTATTGAGTCATGTTTCGGTTAACTAAAGCAACATTCAGTGTAATTTTAGCTCCAGTTTGGTCTTTGCCAACTCCTGAGTTAAATATCTGGCTCTTTAGCTGCTACATGTTCCACTTCCTTCACCAGCTAGCCGCTAACTTTCTGCTAATCTGCTGTTTGGTGCAGGGCAGGCGATACACAGTGGGTTTATTTGAAATTGTTTGCTTAAAACAACAATCTATATGGGTTTATCAATCAATGTAGTGCCAATAAAGACCATACTTAAAGGCTAAGATTAAGGTAGTATACCCCAATGCTGTTCATTTTATTTCTAATTCATAATTTTGTGTATGTTTTTTTTTTTTGCTCCCTCCTACAGGCAACTTCAAGCCAGGTGTATATGCAGTGTCAGTGACAGGCAGACTACCTCCAGGTACGCTATATCTAACTGCACTGCCTCAGTATGTAGCCAGTCATGCACACTTAGAAAGTAAACATTTGTTTCACCTACCTGCTGTTTACATTGCTTTTGTTTTCTCCTTCTCTGAAGGTGTGGTGAGAGAGTTGAAAAGCAGAGGAGTAATCTACAAATCCAGAGATACAGCAGTGAAGACATAAACCGGACTGCTTCCAGTTGTCTGGTCAGAGCGGTATGACACTGCAGCACCAACGCCAGGAAGAAGGAACACCAGTGGGACTAAATTTGATCAAGTCTGTAATGTCTTATGAAACTGTCCTCCAGCTGTTGGAGCCCTAGAACTTTTGTCTTTTGTTGTGATTAGAAATGTTTGCATGAGGGCTTATTGGTGAGAAAAAGGGGATGTTTTCTCTTTGTTTTTTATTAATTGCAAAAAAAATAAAGGTTGGTTTTATAAGAAATGTGAGTAATTGTCATAAAATCCCAGTTTATTCTTGATTCATATGCTGCAAACACAGTGAGCCTGCTGATTCAGGGATAGGAATGAAAACCGTGGAGGACAGAAAGTCTGCACTTTAATCCAAGCTCAGTCTCAAAGCTGTTTGTATTCAGTGGCTCTATGGAGCGTCACATTGTGCTAGACCGTACGTACACTGGAAGATCCCCAGAAAATGTCCCAAAAAACAGCAACTAGAACAAACACAGAACACGTTCAGAGGAATAATGAGTTAATTCCAAATGTATTATTTCCTTTCTAGTCATGTTAGCAGTGTAGCTCTAGTGATGGCAATGTAGGTCCATCCGTACACCACTGGGGTCCACACTGATGTGTCTTAACTATTGTATAACTTTCAATGAAATTTGGATCAGACATCCAAGTCCCCCTCAGGATGAATTGTAATAACTTTGTGAAGCATCTTTGGCTGCTAACCTTTCAGTCACCATCAGATCTGTCTATGACCAAATACCTCAACAACTAATGACGTTCCCATCAGCCTCAGCTTTACTTTGTGTTTGGTGATGATCAGCAAATGTAAAAGCATGCTAGCACACTAAACTAAGATGGTAAACATGCCTGCTGAACATCAGCATGTTAGCATGTTGACATAAGCAATTCACCCAAAGAACCACTTAGCTGCTAGCATAGCTATGGGGTGTTGTTGTTAGACCATTCAGAATTCAAATACCTCCTCATGTATCAACACAGAGTCGTGTCCAGATCATTGACTCATCGCTGTAGTCTTTAACGAGTGAGCCAGCTATTGATCTGAAACACCAGAGAGGAGGAACCAAACAGCTGATCACTTTGGGCTTGAACAAGTGCTAATGAAACATCTCTGTGCTGATTGATTTGGGCCACAAGATGGTGCTTTTTACTGAGGAGCTGAATTACATGCAGTACCAAACTCTACCAGCAGGGGGACTCAAACTATTAGTGGTGTAAAGCTGCAGGATTCTCACCTACTGCATGTCATAAATAGTTTCTGTTGATAGTTTACAGTTTCATTATACAATAGCCTGTAAGAAGATCTCAGGTTTGTAGGTGGTCATCCTGTGCTGCTGTGTGTATCAGATACTGTTCAGCTGTAACACTCTATTGTTGGCTTATATTACTGTGTAGGAAGAAACAATATTTGTTTATGGCCAGAGGGTCTGGGTATTGTGTAATTTCACTGTAACCTGATGGATCGGGGTCATGCACACAGAGGACTCTGTGAATCTCTGTAAGTGAGCACATTAAGCTCTCGCTCTTGTCTTATTAGATTTGATTAGGGTTTCATTGCACTGGAACCTGCTGCTCATATTTTGTTGCAAAGGCACGGTTAGTGAACCTGCTCTTTAAAAAGCAAACAAAAAACCAACTGGGTTATGGTTTAGTGAAGTGTGGCAGATGGTTTTTATCTCAGGATCCTCTGACATACTACCAGTTCACAACTGAATGAGGGCAAAAACACACACTCCCTAATACTGCCTGGAAATGAAATTCATAATAATCAAGATGCAGAGCACAGAACAGCATGTGAAAGGCATTCAGAGGGCTACCTTATGACGTACAGATAAAAGCCATGACAGTTTTCCACCATAAAAATTTAATATTTCTGTTTAAATTCAGTAAAATAACATGAGGTGAAAAAAGCCTAAAAAAGTCTTCTGTCATATGATATGAAAGCTGACCCAGTTTCATGTATGTAGAAACATTTCTTACCTTACTGTTCTGGACAGATTGCCTATGACCTAAAAGAACCAAACTATACTTGCTCATACTGTAACTGTGAACCTGAAAGTAACACCTATGTTAAATAATGTTGATATATCAGGAGGAGATTTATTCTGAATGATGCTATAATCAGTATTTTCTTATTTACTGTAGTGAAAGATGTACTGTAACCAGGTCACAGAGCGGCACACGTAGAGCTGTCACATGGCTCTTTGCAGGCAGAGACAGGGCGGCCAGGTTTCCACTAGAAGCAGGTTGTAACAGCGTGTGAGGACTGTTTAATGGAAACACTCATTCAGCAGTTTGCACATATATAAAGTAATCATTAGTATTAGTATTAGTAAGTATTAACAGATCACTGAGGCTCATCAAATCAAACTTCTTTAGAAAGGTTCTAAAATAATTGGTTGGTAGCCTTGAGAGCGCATTTCAATTTCCCACTTTAAATGGACTACTTATCCATCACACCTTACTGTGATCATTTTCTCATTAAGCTTAACAGGAAGAAAGCAGATGCAGAGGCACCGTTGCTAAAGAAAAGGTGATGTTTATTGAACTTTGGTTTTCCTTCCACTGCCACAGTGAGGTCACACACAGCCTTTTATTAATGTTAAAATCAGTTGACTGGCTGTTCTTTTCATATTGTTTTACTTCTTGCGCCATTCATCTGATTTGTTACTGTTGTCTTTTTATCTCTTGGGGTGGTATTAAAAATGTCTCAGTAATGAAAATATACTGAATTTTATGCTGATTTAATGTCACATATATCAATATTTACTTGGAAAACCACCAAATGAAGATATTTGAACTCAAAAACATTACATTATTGTGGAAATCTAAATCTAAAGGTGGAATTAGAAGTCAATAAATAGTTTTCATTCATCCATTTCCAGCCCTCCACCCCCCTCCGGCCTTCGACATGATGTCAAAAATATAATTCGGGCCACAAGGTTATGGTTGTTTCTTTTATTATTATTTTGGACAGTTGATATGGAGCGAGCAGCTTCCGGGACTTCATTTGTTGTTTTGCTGTCAATATGAAACACTGAAAAACTCATATGAAGTAGTGAGGTGTGCCTCTTGGTTCAAGGAAATGTCTTTGCAGTTTTGAACAGAACCTAAAAACTGAACTGAAAAACATACACATGAATTATGGCTGTTATTCAAATGTACATACTGTTAAGTATTTCTCATTCTTTCCATCTTCAGCAGAACGAGACTGATCTGAGAATCTACCTTCTGTGGTCGGAGAGAGAGAGACAGTTTATAAGCAAATGAGAAATAAACCACAAGTCGCCTCCGCGTGGGTTTGTAACTGAGAGAGCAGAGCTGTGTGCATGTGTGTAGACAAGTGCAACATTATCATATAAACATAATCAGTTTTACCCCTTTTCTGACATGTAAAACCATACAATTCCAGACTAAAGTGCAGTTTTTTAATCACTTTTCTCCCCGTGTGATTTGAGCCTCTGTTCTCTTCCACACTACATGTGGGTGAAGTCATTTCATGAGCGCTGCGAACTAAAAACGAAACCGAGAACTGGGCCCAGTGCTGCAAGACAACCACAGGCGTTGTCAGGAAGGCTTTCAGCTCCGCCCAGCCGCTCTCCTCTACACATCAAGTGTTGCACTAAGTACGCCCTTCATTTTCACACTCGCAGGGACACACAGGCCCGTCTGCCACAGCCTCATTGGTGCTCACAGCTCTGGCTTTTGCCCTTATTTGGATATGTCAAGGCTTTAAGCTAAAGGGAAAGTATTAGATCAGAAAACGAGGTATCGACTCTGCGGTTTATACTGCCTTTGCTGCTTAGTGACCTCTGTTTTAAAAAAAAGGAAAGTGGAGGATTCTTCAACTCAGGCTAGAAAAGTGCTCTTGTCTGACAGGGATAAAGTGGAGATAGGGAAGTAAGGGGATGGACATTATCAACAGAGGGCCACACACACACACATAAACTGCTGTGTGTGTGTGTTTCATAAGGCTGACAAAACTTCCTCTCTTATGTAGACTAGATAACAGCTACAGAACTGAGAGCAGCTCATCATATTGAAGGATTTAAATTCCTTCAACTGAAAGTGATCTGCTTCACAGTGTCAGTGTGTAGAGGAGAAAAACAGGACACACACACACACACACACACACACACACACACACACACACAGCCGCAGGGGACAATCGGGCCTCTTCAAGCCTCTAATTAGAGTGTGTTAATTCATCGCTGAACACACTGAGCATGTTTTACTTACTTATGTGACACAACTTTATTTATGTGTCATGGAGAGATACGTTGAGAAAAGTACTCATATGGGGCTTTCACACACTCATTTATGTCTGTAGACCGTAACAAATGTTTTTTAAATTTTAAAACTGTGAATCAGTAGTTTTCAGATTTACAGATATACATAATCCCCAAAACCAGTTGTAATAAAACCACTTTACATGTAAATAGACTGCATTAAGGTTTTTATTTCTACCACCTGAGTGCTGTGTTTGTGTGTATGAATAGTGTAACAATATGTTTTTACAACCTTAACTGTTCTATGATAATATTCTGGGTGCTTCACTCAATCAAGGTCTGTACATTTTGTCTTGTAGTTTCAGTTCCTGGCAGCTTCATTCTTTGTTAAACTGACAAAATGAGAAGTCAGACTTTGAGTTTGTGCTGAAAGAAAGGATACATGCAGGTGGGGTAAGGTGCTGAACAAAGACAAAGTGAACCAAACTAAGCCTGGACTCCAGGCGGTTAAATGATACCATGTGAGAGGTTTAGAGGAGAACTGTCTCTCAATGACATCAAAGACGTGACAATGAGCCCCAACCAGTCAAATGTTTGGAACCACTGGATTAATCTTTAACAATGTGTATTTTAGAAGCTCATCATCTTATTTACTTAAAAAATGAATCTGAAAATTAGCTATAGCTGCCAAATAAATGTATTTCTCAATATTTACTAGTAGTACAAGTACCTCAAAACTGGACTTAAGTAAAGTTCTTGAGTAAATCTACTTTCCACTGGTGCTCTGTAGAAGCCGGTTTAGAGCAGCTCAGGCCTCTGTGGAGCTTGCGGGTCTGGGAGGGATCTAAGCTCCTGGGTGGCTCGGCCGGTGGTGTCGACACCCGGCCGCGGCCCAGGAGGAGCTTGGAGAGCGCATGCAGGGAGGGGAAATGGCTGCCGGCCCAGATAAGGTCTATCACAAGAGGCAGCGTGGGCTCGGGGAAGGCCACAGCTTTAGTGCAGTGTTCAGAGTTAGGATCACTTCCCCACTGGCACATGCACAGACACTGGTGGTGGTCTGCCAGATGAAGCTGCAGTGGAGGCTAGTGGCTCAGTAAATTGAGGAGGGCATGGATTAACAAAATGCAGGCCACGGGTCAGGAGATTGGAGGGTTAAAGGATCAAAAAAAAAAAAAAAAGTGTGACTTTTAAAGACGCCATATGCTGGATATTTTCAGCAAGTCTTCATTGTGGTTGTTTTATTTGTAATTGGAGCGTCAGTGACCCTTTAAGATGAATAAACAGATGAATACACAGAATCCTCATCCCCGATCACCTTCCCAATCTTTTATGAATTTTGTGCCATAACTGTGTCATCTTTTCTTTAATGTCTTTGTTGTGTAGTGACACACACACACACACACACACATTTAGGATTTGTTTCCCATCCACTGCCCTCAAAGGTATGGATGTCTGGATGACGTCTGCTCTTATCCTATGTTAACTCCCAGAGGGATTATATGTCATGGGAATAAAGCTAAAGAGGACCTGACCACGTCACATCTTTCTATACACACTCAAATCCTTAATGGGAAACTGTGTGAGAACAAATCCGGACCCCGCACAATTTATAACACATTGTCTTTTTTGGTTTGTGACCTCTCATAAAACAGAACCTTTCCTCGTTCCTCTCTCATGAATCATCTCACAACCCCTCAGATTTATCAGGTGACCCTTTGGAGGGGACTGACCCCTAGTTTGGGAACCATTAAGTAGCTAAAACCTTAACCAGCTACAACAGTAATCAATGTCATATCTCATAATATATCAGTGACAGGGATAGGGGTGGAAGAAAATATAGAAAAATATCATATTGCAACATTTTATTTTGTGTTGTTGTATCGATTCTGAAAAGCATTTAGTAAAGTTTTGTAAACAAAATATCACCCTGCTTACTGTCTCGCAGTATATTGAATCGTAACCCCTGTACCGTAATACATATCATATCACCACATTCTTGCTAACACACAGCCCTATACAGGGATGAACAATACATGTTCTGAACTTTTGCTTAAGTAGAGCTTATCAGGCCAGTTTACATAAAATGGAGCTGTGAGGACTAAAAATAATGCAAACCTTTTTCGCATATTTTACTGTGGTAACACTCCCGCCCTCGTTTAGCATTTATACAGTAGTACAGCACTACACACGCATTTAAGAGTTTCTAACACCCTAATGCAGTTGTAAAGAGGTTAAAAGTAAACCTGAGTCACTGCTTGAATGAGTATATATGAGCAACAGAAAAGTTATTTGGAGCTTATTGAATAAACCAGCTCCATTATCACTGCTGTGTGTTACAGTTGGTAATCAGAAAATGAATCCACTCACTGTGTCACTGTGCACACAGGCAGGCCCGTTCATCACTACTGGAGCTTCTTTAAGATATTTTGGTGACCTAGATTAAACTACCAGAGGAGCAGAAAAGAGAAAAGCTGCTTTTCTATTGAATTGTTTTTAGGATTGTAAAAGGCTGCATTTATACCCTACCAAACACTTCAGTGCGTTCTTAATAAAACTCACATGCTAAAGCATCATTATTAAATGTCCTCAGTGTGACTTTAATTCATCATCCACAGTGTTTTTTGACCCGCTCTGTGCGTTATAAGAAACCACGCAGTAAAAGTTGGACATTTACATTTACGAGGAATTGAAACCTGCCTTTCACTTTTGAAAACCAGCAGAAAGGTAATGGCAATCACAGTGACGCACATGTTGCTCACCATGCAAACAAGTCGTCTTTTTAACAACAACACGCAGGTTAGAAAAAACTGGCTGCATTTGACTTTTACATGGAAGGATAGGTTCCCATTTGAAAACTGTTCTCACATGCCAGTATTCATTCACAAAGAGATCCTCTCAAGGGATGGAGGACAAAATCCAGAAAGTGCACTCTGAAGTGACGACTGTGGATTGTGGATCAGAAACCGTTACTCTCTTCCTGCCACCAGTAACAGTTCATCTGAGTACTGTATGAGGATTCACTTGAAAAAATGTGAATCTATCCTTTAATGATATATTCTGGTGTTTCACAACTGATTTCAGTTCAGATTGTTTCATTCTGAATAAACTAAAAGAAAAAAACACCTCCCTGCAGTTCACAGTGCTGCTGTTGAGCCTCTCATCCTGCAGCTTCTATCCGAGTTGGTGGGCTTCGGTTCAGTCAAACCGACACTTCAGTGACAGTGAACTCAACTCACAGTAAATACACTTGGGAGACGTTTCTATTTCTAGCAAAGGAAAGTCAGATTATCAGTCACCTCACAGGAACTGTTTTACTCATCAGGTACTTGACTCACATCACCGAACCTTCCTCTGTGTCATCTGAGCAGTTATTCATGCACAAACAGGCATGAACAGGCATGCTCCGAGCCCTTAATGATGATCAAAGGAAGTGTACTTGACGTATTACACACACACACACAACATGTGAAACTGTTAATAAGATGAAGTTAATGTGAAACATAATTGTGCAATACGCTCTAAATAGTTCACATTCACTTAATGGGATCACTGCAGATGTGCTCACAGTGTTCTCCACTTCATTACGGGCGTATTACCCAACTGCATATTGCAATGTGCTGGAGACAAACTGTATGTCTACATGAGTAGAAATGACATCATCATCACGCCGGTACAGACACAGTCAATATGGAAAATTTGATTTTAAGCCTTAAAAGAATTTGATTTGAATATAATAATAATAATAATTCAATAATTAAAAGGAAATCTGGGATGTTCTAATGTTTGTATTTAACACTCAGAAAGCTCCAATGTTGTGATAATGCTGTTCCCCGCGCAGTTTGTGTCATCATAAAGTCTGGAAAAATGTCAGCTTTTTAAAAAAGCGTCTGCAGAAGGCAGGGAGTGAAGACGGAAGAAGAGAAAGAGAGCGCCTGTGACTGTTAGACCTCTTCCTGTGGTTATATCACGTGGTTGTGGAGGGTTCAAAAGGAGACAACTTCTTCTTCTTCTTCATCCACTCCTTGGACGGACAGAAGACACCTGTGAGGCTGCCGGACAATCGTCACTCAAAACCGAGAAAACAAATGAAGGTAGAGGTGAAGTATGATGGACGATGGTATCTATTTAATGTTAGAATTATTATAGACGACATGGTGAGAATGCTTTTTATCTGTGTCAGATCATGACCGATATGCCAGAGTTAAAACTTTTACTTCTTTATTTCTGCTTTTGTTTGATGTAACTTTGATGCAAGTCACCTCTATTCAGAACTCCATTTGGAATTTGATGAAAAAACATTGTACTTAAAACTGAACAATCCACTTTTGCTACTGTGACTTTATTTGTATGTTTAAGTGTTTAATTTATCTGCTGGATCTTTTTGTATTCACTCTAATTTGTTTTTGATCTGACAACAAATGTCTGCACTTATTTTTTTAACCTTTTTTTTTTTTTTTTTACATGACTTTTGATTGTACAGGGCGATCTGTTGCTCAGACAGAAAAGCTTACTCATGCCTGCCAAAATGGCTTCCTCAAGATAGCGCTTCCTCTGGCAAGCCCTTCTGGCAAGTTCTGACTTTTGCCTCAAAAACTGTTCTGATGGGAGCAGCTTTTGAGGCATACAGGCGGGGTCCTTTGTCTTTAACAAAAATGTTAATAGGTCTCACTTAGATTTGGAAGAGCCGACTGAAAAGCTATGCATGCAAATGTTTCAACACAAATCAGGAAGTGTGCTTTTTCTGGTTTGACAAAAGCGAGGGCTGTTTGAGTGTTGCGTGTGCGTTGAGCTGAGAGGTTTCAGTTTGGTGTAGAAGTGTGTGTCTGGGCGGGGGGGGGTTGGGTTGATGTGTGTGTGTGTGTGCAGCTGCAGACCCGAGCGCAGGTGCAGAAGAAGAGAGAAGTGGGAGAAGACAGAAGACGGAAGAGGATCGGTGGATGTACAGTGCAGTCATCCATAAAGTAGAAAGCACTACTAAACTCCTCGCCACAGTGTAGTGTTTCCTACTTTATGGATGAGTGTACTGTTGGCTTCAGGGAGAGAGGAGAGGCCCGACATGGTGCCCGCCACGCAGGAAGTCACAAAAAGAGGAAGCTGCTTTGTCTCACAGGGCCACACATTACCCAGAGTGTCGCCACCAGTCAGTTCACATGGGCGGTGTGTGGCGCGGAGCAAAGTTCGCAACTCTTGCCTCTATTTTAGAACTCATTTGTTTCAAAGAAAGAGAGACGATCATGTACATGTGTATGCTATGCAATAAAAGTGATTAGAAAGTATCTTGTGTTCTCTCCTGTTGTCCACGAACACCACATGCATTACAAACTCAGCATTTTCTGTGAAAATATACATACTTTATTCCTGTAAAAAGATCCATATTGAAAGAAACCATCACAATTTCAAGTCCTCTGCGTACTACATCTTTAGTTACTGTTCCTCCATCGACAATGCCTGGACATGCAAAAAAAAAGAAAAAAAGAAAAAAAAAAAAAAGAAAAAGGAAAATCTGAAAAACAATATTAACAAAAATATTTACAGACGAGCTTCCAAAAGGGTAATAAAAACATGAGTATATAAAAAGGTGAATCTTCCACTGGTTTCAAACAATGAATGCAGGTCAGGAAAGACAAAAAAAAAAGAAAAAAATACGTTTCCCGCGCTGTATGAAAATATACCACAAGTCCCAACACTGTTCATTATATACAGACAGCTCTTACAGCTTCCCTTCCACTGCATCGACAATCTACAACTCAAACATTGTAGACAAGTCAGCCTAGAAAAACAAAAATATGACAGTAACATAAATAAGGCCGAACATGGGTATAACATTGGTATGCATGCAGTCAATAAACATCCTGTAAACAACATATTAAGACTAAACAAGGTCTTCTTGTAAGGCTAAATATGATCAAACTGAGCTAAAACACTACATATATGGGTCTAGGTCCTATTCAGTCAACAGTGGAGCCGCCTACTCACTACACAGCAGGTAGAGGATTAACTTGTGCATTAAAGGCCGTCAAATACGAGATCAGTACAAATATTCGCTGTACATTTCGGCAACTTTTTAACCATTCACCCCCCCCCCCATTAAAAATAAAATAAAAATACAAACATAAATAAAACAAAAACATACAGTCTTGCCTCTATCCCGGCTATTTCACATCTAAAGTGTCTTTGTCAATCCGCCCCAATCCCGTTTTTTCTTGGCATCATCATGCTCCCTTTATGTAACACTGACAGAAAACATTCAGGACATTAGAAGAAAAACATTTGCCTCCAACTCGTGTCATCAGGTGTGACTCAAACCACTTCAACAACGTGAGTGAAATCAGGTCTGATCTTCAAAACAAAGCTTCAACCCAGACTAGAGTAACCCCCCCCCCCACGCTGCCGGATGCTTGGCCTCTCGTAGCTATAGTAACAGGCAAAGCACCTAAGATTTTGGCATATTCTGCAGTTTTTGACAGCCAGAGTCCACAGGTGGCTCAGCATTAATAAGAAACTACAAGTTAAAACCTGAGAAGTTACCGAACAGCCCTGTGTCACACAGATAAAAGAACCAATCAGATGGAGGGAACAATCACTGCATGTGTTGTGACTGACTGACTGAATACTAAGGCCTGCTCCACACATTCACATCCACACATCTTCAGTCCAGTAAAGCTGTCACAAACCACTGAAAGATACCGAATGCTTGTCTTTTTTGTTCTAGTATTGCAGCCCACAACACGCCATATTGCTAAAGTTGTGTCACTTAACTTAAACCACTCCTCACCACTACACTGCATGGGCTGATGGAGAACACTGTTTCTAGCCTGTCTGACCCAATATTCACACACCGCATGTTGAACTTCATTACACTCTTAACGTGGAGGCAAAAAAGAAAAGATACAGAAACAACTTATTGCAGTCTATCACAGTACAGCAGTGCCACAAACCACCAGTGCCATAACTGAAAACTGTTAGTTGTGTTATATTTAAAAACACACAACATGCTACGTTCAATACTGAACCCCAAAGGCCTACAGACTATGTATAACTTTTTAGAGCTGCAATTAGTCGATTGATTAATGAATCAATCCAACTATTTTCAATTGTGGGTTAGGGTTGGGGATTAGTTGATCAAGAAAAAATTTATTTAAAATAATTTTTGTTGTCTTACTTTATAATAAATTGATCAAGAAAAAATTTATTTAAAATAATAAATAATTTTTGTTGTCTTACTTTATAATAAATTGAATATCTTGACGTATATGGGCAACGTGGGCATGTTTCATTGTTTTTTGATGTTTTATAGACCAAACAATGAATCAATAAATAGAAATAAATAATCAAAAAAGGGGGGGCATGGTAGCTCACCTGGTAGAGTCCTTACCGCAGGGGCCCCTTTGCTGCATGACACCCCCCCTCCCCTCTTTTCTGCCTATATTCCTCAGTCCTATCAAATAAAGGCATAAAAGCCCCCGAAAATATTTTCTAAAAGTAATCAAAAGATGAATTGATAACGATTTTATACTAATCATTAGTTGCAGCCCTATTAGATAATGATCGGCAGGTACTACATTGTTTTGCACACGCTGCAGGTCTCTCTCTCTCTCACACTCACACACAGACAGAAAGTATGTCGTATGCAACATTCTAGGCCAGTTGTGACTGTGGTCACCAACATCAAGAGTTCCTGTGTTAATGTCTGAGAAAGGCATCTGTTTTCAGTCTCACCAGTGGACTGGGCAGCTTCATCTACACCCACACACAGACACACACACACACACACACACACACACTCACACACACTCACACACACACACTCACACACACACTCACACACACTCACTCACACACACACAAAGAAGGACGAACCTTCACATTCTCAGCATTAAACATTATGTTCAGCTTACATAAACCTCAAAAACCATCATTAGATTAGATCTAAACTACACAAAGTGGATCATCACCGTCTCTGACAGCTCTCTACGACTACCCTCCTGCTCCGATGTCACTTCATGCAATGTGGTGACGATTAGGGCAAGAGTCTGATACAAATAAATAACATGTTCTGTACAAAGTACTGTATAAATACTCTTAAAGACGAGAAACACACGAGGGACAAGCAGACATATTTAAAATACATCCATTCAGGATGGATAGTGCATTCTTTATAGTCTCGCAGAGGAAGAGATAGACTGCTGCTTCTGTTCGTTCGCTTCAAATAAATAAAGTGGCACCAGTACATGAACATTAAAGCTAATATTTCATTAGCTGTGCCTGGGCTGAAGTCTGATCTGCTTTTTCAACATCCTTCTGTATCAGATTGTTCTACATAAATCTGATCCATTAGGAAGAACTAAGTGTTTTATATCAAGCATTAAAGCCTCTAACGAGTTGAACATTTGCAAATGCTTAGATAATTAGGAAGAGATATATTTGTGAGTTTGCACACTTCAACATGCGCTTCTACATGCTCTTGTGATGCTGTAAGCTGTATGCTGAAGTACTCTAAATTTGACAGCGGGTCTAGCAGTGCTCTAAGGCAAATGTATAATTTATAAAACATCAGTTATTAGATCTGATAGCCACTAACAGCGCCGACTACCAACTGAGACTAACAGTGAAGATAGAAAAAGTGCTTTCAATGTGACGCGAGGATTCAGAGTCAGATGTCCTGACTCTCATTCTTTCTTGCTGGATCCCAGCTTTTTGAACAGCTTCTTGCCTTTGGAGAAAAAGCCTTTTTTCTTCTTGCTTTGTGCAGAGCAGTCAGTCTGTGTCGGGCTGTCTGCTGCTGGGAGGGGGGCTGGAGGGGAGCAGCTGGTCTCCGCTGCAGCTGGACCTGGAGCAGGGTCCAGGTCTGACGTGGGGCTTGCAGTGTGGCTTGAAGTGGGGCTTGCCGGTTTGGGCTGTGGGTCTGTGCGCTCTGTTGGGTCAGTGAAAGGAGGTTCTGTTTGGGGGTCCAAAGCCTCTTCTAGTGTTGAGGGCCCAGGATCTTGTGGCGCTGTAGAAGACGTCAAGGTACCCTTTAGGAAGAAAGGAAGACTTTCAGAACGAGCGTGCCAAATATATTGTAGTCTTAATGCAAATCAAACATTATCTAAAGCTTAATTATGATTACAATTATAATACCAGGGGGAAACACAAGGACAGTACACACACAAAGGTGGATTTGAGATCTCAACTTTTTATCAGTTTTAATAAACCAAAACCAAGGGAGGGTGCAGGAGCCTACTCAAAGGAGCGGTGTAGAACTACAGCTAAGGTAAGAGGACGTAAACGGGGAGTGAACAGGGGACACTAGTGTCGATCACTGAGCTGCTATAGTCTCATCTGTAAACACTTACGATCAAGTCTCAAAGTGTACAGTTCGTTTCTGCTTCTGCAAAAGGCCATGCAGGAAACAGCGGGGTGAAAAAAAATGTGACAGGGCAGAATTAAAGAAACAGAATAGAAAAACGACTGCAACCAGACTCTGGAAATACTTGCAAGAGATGAACAAATACAGTAAAAAAAAAACTGATGTCACCGCTTTGTGAAAATGTCACATAAATGAGGCGGTCCACAGCTCCATATACAGTGGTGCATGCTGGATAGACAGACATGCTGTGCTACCTGTGATTCTTTCTTGGGTTCTGGTGCAGGCTGAGCAGAGACCAGTTCTGCTGGAGCATCCTCTGGTAAGGCCTGCAGGAAGTTGGAGGGCACTAAGCCCCTGTGTCCATTCAAGTCTCCCTGGAGGAAGAATACGACATTAAATCATAAGGGCGGCTTCTAACATCAAGGCTGTAATTCAACTAAATCCATGCTCTGCAGGTTTTTATTTCATTGTTACAGACAACAGAAATGCCTACTTTCTGAAAACCTTGTCACACATTAACTTTGTTACTTATATCACTGTATAAGAATAATATATTATAGAAATGCAACAATTAGTCAATCAACAGCAAATGAATCAACAACTATTTTGACAACCAATTAAATGTTTTTCAAGCAAAATGCAAAAAATATTTGATGGTTCCAGGTTCTCAAATGTAAGAATTTGATGCTTTTCTTGGTCTTAGTCAGAGTAAATAGAATATTTTGGGGTTGTGGTTTGACAAACCAAGACATCTGAAGATGTTACATTGCGCTTTAAGAAATAATAATGCACATTTTTCACTGTTTTCTGATGTTTTACAGACCAAACGATGAATCTAGTTATCTAATTATCTTAATGATGAAATTATGAAAATAACTGTTAGCTGCACCCCTACTATACGGCTACTATTGTTATCATTGTATTTTTATATTATATGTTATATGGCTTTCTTTTCAATTCCTGTTATTTATATGTACATCACAGTATTATATTATTACTATATAGTGTATGTATATTACATATACTGCACATATATTATACCATGGTACCATGGTATGCCAACCGCCCAAGGGGCCAGTTTTGCTTTATTTGGTTGTTCTTGGCTGACCTGTGGCCCTGCTACGGTATACTTGTGGCTCAGCTTGTGGTAAAGAGGAGCGGACTGCCCAAGTGAAATCATCCCATGTGGTATGTGGGGCAGATGAAAGAGTTGGGTGTGGCCCAGATTTGGGCCAAAGCAATTCTGCTATCTGGGTATCATATATAATCTATATTTTTTATATATTATGTATATTATATTTATTATTCACTTTAATACGTATAGTGTAATCTACTGTAAATATTGTATATAGTTGTATATAGTCTCTCTCTAATTTTCTTCATTTATTTTTTAAAATTGTATTTATTTCATTCAAAATCTTATCATATGTAGATCTGACCACTTCAAATTCTAGAGTTCTGCCAACACTTACGTAGAAGAAGCCATCTTCGTCCATGTCACCAAACACGTGTATGATGTCTCCTGCACTGAAGGTCAGCTCAGCCTGAATATATAAAAAACGAGTCAGATAATGAGCAAAAACTACTACAACACATATAGTACTTTATCTCAAAAAAATATATCACGCATGTGCAGGTCTGACCTCTATGTCGGTGTTGGGGGAGCTCTCTCGTGGATCATAATCAAAGATGGCGACCATCCTGCGAGCTCCTGGGGCCAGGTTCCCCACAGCTGGAGCAGCAGCAGCAGTCTGGCTGGGATCTGTCAGTCAAACAGAGAGGGACAAACAGTCTGACATCCTGATAATTAGAGGACTAACACGTCTCTGCAATTCCAATCAGCTCATCGGCATGCAGCTCAACGTGTCTGCATGTCACTCAGCGTCATGCTAAGCTGAGGAAAAGTCACACCACTGCAGTCAAACAACACATGAAAATAAAAATGAAAACAACAGGAGATTAGCAGTGACAGTTAGCATTTCTATTCAGATGTGCTGCTGTTTTTAATCATCAATCAAAGCAAACATTTGCTGTGGAATGAAGACTGTACTGAACTCTGCAAAACCGTTAGTAAAAATGAAGACAACAGAAATGATTTGATGATTAAATGATGCAACTTGAACTGTGAAATGAAAAGAGTTAAGAAAAGGACTGCTTGACATTTAGTACTGGGGTATTATGAAGAACGTAAGAACACAAGATATTAGATTTGGTACTTTATGCTACCAGTTTTATTATTTCCTTTAACTTTCATCATTTAAAAACCCTAAGAAAGTGCATTTTGTTTAACATCCTTTATTGAGGATCTTTAAAGAAGGTCAAACGTCGTCACTATACCTCCAAATAATCAAACAGTCCTTTATAAGGATGAGCCCCGGGTTTATCAGCAGCTAAAACACAGTCCTCTTGTGTGCAACCATTAATAAACAGAGGTCAAAGGTAATGGAAAGTAAACACATGCTGTCCCCCAGTGGACACTGACGTGGTCGTCGGATCATGCGGGTGCAAGCAGAGAGGCAGAGGGCCAAAGCGCTAACTACAAACCTTGGCTGGAGGAGTCTACGCTCTCCTCCCAGAGTGCTGCAGACTCCACTGGAAGAGACAGGGCGAGGGAAAAGGGCATAAGCACAATCACAAAATGATGAGAATAATCCTGTCTGAAGTTACAGTATGTCTCATCACACCGCAGTTCACAAAGTCAAAGATGGAGATCAGAGGGGATGGATGCTTCAACAAGTGAACTTTAGGTGATCATGTAATGCATTTGTGACATGGGAGCAGAATACTGGCACTTTTTTCTCAATCAATAAGCGACATGCTGCCACATTCTGCTGCTATGTCTGCACTGCATTACATCAATAGCCAATGGAAGCTGACAGGACTGACTCAGTACTCATGTATTGGCATTTTTACATTTGTGAAGCTGTCAAAATCAAAAGTGAACCTGTGGAAAGATGAAGTTACTCTGGGGAGCCTATGAGCACTAATAAAGAAAGTTTGGACTTAAGTTTGGTCTTAATTATAGAAAATGAAACTACTGCAGCTACTAATGCTGGGAAGTTGTCTGGTTTAATTACTACAGTAGCTGACCTAAAAATCCCCCCTGGTCTCTGAGTGAGAAGCAGCAACTGAAAGCTCAAGTGAAAGAGACAGAAAGAGAAGCAAACCAGAGAAGAGAATAAAGGAGAGAGGTGGGAAGCCGCAATCTGCAGCGAGACACACCTTTCTTGGATCGTCTCGGTTTCGGCGGTGGAACAGGGCGACGCGGAAGCTGTGCATGTGTGCGAGTGCCTTTATGGAGTTTTAGAAAGGAAAACCAAAAATAAAAATAAAAATAAAAAATTGAAACCAAAAAGAAACACAGAGGTGCAATTTTTGAGAGAAGCAGACTGGACAAAGTAGACAATGAAAAGCCAGTGAAGAGCAATTTAAAAATGACAACCAGTGAGCAGCAGACACAGCAGTGAGAACAAGTGGAAGGGAAAAGGTTAAACCATCTGCAAATACCGCTCTGGGTAGAAAGCAGGAAACAGAAGCAAAGACTTTGCTGGGTGGCTCGCTACCACTCACCACAGGCAAACACTTTGACTTGAGTTTATGTTTTTAGACACCTGCTTGAAATGCAGTCAGTGACTGAGAATAGATGGTTATGATTTCCTTAATAGCAACACAGTGAACAAGAACCCATATATACATACAAAGTAGAGCCTCAGGGAACATTTTTGGGTCCATTTAAATGTATTTGAACCAAAATGTAATCTGATCTGATGAGGGCTTTCATTGTGCTTCCTGTTACGTTAAAAGATCAACAGGCCAATCCAAGTCTCATCTGGAAAACAGCTTTTTGAAAGTGTCGCTTTACACAGCCGGCCAATGTGAAGGCCAGGAAAGTAAAATGAACTGAATGATGGATATTTTCGGTGTGGATTCTGCAACACATGTGCTGCTATTTTCACTTCCCACTTAAACATGAACAGCGGTGAAATCATGAGTAAAACATTACAAATTACACCTATGGTAAAGGATGTCAAAATGTACCAATCTGTAACTCTAACAGAACTGCTAAACCTCAGAGTGACAGTTTCACCTACCTATCTTCTCCATGGAGGCCGCTGTAGACAAGAAGCCCTGCTGCAGGAGCTGCTGCCGGGTCTCCTCATCCTCCACCTGGATCTCAGACACCATGTTACATGGCACAAAGCCCAGACGACCACCAGACTCTCCTCGGTAGAACCCGTCTGGGTCTTTATCTCCGTAAACCTGAGGAGAGGGGTGTAAAAATGTATCTACTTTAATGGAATGAGGTCAACTCTAATGCCTCTTTCACACGCTTCTGTAACATTGCTGACTTCATATATATATATATATATATATATATACACACACACACACACACACACACACACACACAATATATATGTATACATAGAGTGTAAGCTGTGTGGGGACGTACTTTGATGATCTGTCCTTCAGTGAATGGCAGCTCTTCCTCAGCAGCATCAGGATTGGGTGACATAGTGGCAGGATCGTAAGGGAAGAGGGCCACAAAGATACGTATATCACTGTCTCCTTTCACCTTTGACGAATCAACCCCACCTGCAATCACACACACACAGTGACAATGCTTAATTTGCCAACAAGGGGCATAAGGAACACGACTGCCATCATTAAATGATGCGTGTTCTCAGCTGAATGATTCACACATTCCTTTTGTTTAGAGCTCTGGTTGTATTAAGACCCCCGCACTAAATGAGTAACCTCTTGAAAGTATTTCTATAGGTTTAACAAGTCTGGCTTGTTGCTTAAAACAAATAATATATAATTCTTTGTGTTCATGTTTGCATTGTTCTATATAGATTTTTGCCTCAATGCAATTCATTTTTCTTTTGCCTTGTAAACTTTGTCTTTATAACATTTTTATTGTCACTACTATTACACTACTTCGCACACAAGCCATGCATAGCTTGCAATGAGTTCTGCAAACAGTACAGCCAGCATGCCCCTCCCCCACTGCCCACCAACTGCAGTGCCTCTCTGAGCAGTTTTCGCCGAGCACAGGCATGTCCTTAAAAGAGGTAATCAAGCTAAACCACTGATCCTAAGCTGTGTGAGCCGTTTGACAAACGTGCACCCGTTCATGATCTGCAGCAAGCAAGCCACGGGGGAAACAGTGTTTGACCCACTCTCTAATCTAAATCTGAGGACGTTTAATGACGACACACAAGCTTACATACAAAAAGAAGGTGGAATGTCATGCAAAGCAGCAATTCAATTTGACTTAAAGCACTGTCCAAAGCATACCAACATAGTTATGACACCGGTGTGGCTGATGTGTCGCCTATTCGACTACGAGCAAAACATTTGAAGAGCTGTAGCGAGACTTTAAGCTGCACCAAAGAGACGTGTTCTCTATCTCATTAGGGAGAATCAGCCCATCTGTGGCAAAAGTCACGGGCAGAGAACTTGCACACTTTCACATCCTCACTGATATTCTAGTAGATAGGACAGAACTTCTCACTGCTCCCTTCCTCTATCTATGCGCACGTGTACACTTATGCATTTGTGTGTGTAGTCAACTGTGCACCCACGCATATACCAGAAAGGTCAGGTTTACTGAATGAGTGCGTGGCCTGTGTCATCACAACAGGAACTGAGAAGAAAAGGAAGAGAGCGGGAGAAGATGATGAGAGGGGGCTCAAACGTCCACACTGCAGGCCGTTTCTTTGCTGGCTAATCGAGGTTACTATTTTAATGTCTGTCACTTCCTCCTGTCATGACAAGCCACTTTGGGTTAAGCCGGTTCTCAGCTTAGCAGGCTCTCTCCCTCTTCTTCACTGCAACTATAGCACCTCCTCCTCCCTGACCCTCTCCCCTCCCTCCCTTCCTACACAAGGTGCTAATCTGACTACCATCATGTGTGAGAACTGCCAACAGAAAGCACAGGTGTTTTCAGCGTCGCAGCATACATTTCCACTGCATGTTTTAGTAAGAGGAAACCAGGAAAACAAAAGAGGAAAGAGTCTCTGACCTTTGAGTTGCCTGGTCTGCAAGCATGCTGGTTTAGAAGAAAGCTCAGCCTGGGCTCCCCACGACGGACCTGCATCAGCTGGAGGGATTTGGCTGGAGTCCTGCTCAACATACAGAAAAAGAAACAAGACAATAAGACAAACGTGTAATACAGAAACACATTCACTACTGGGGAGGAGAGGACACCTGTTCATTTTTTAAAACAATAATCTATGTTTCAGCTAATGCTAATCCATCTGAGTTACTTGTCATGTCAGTAAAGATGGAGACCTCATGAAAAACAAAAAAAAAACCCAGGGGTTTCTATCATTCTACTGTTTCAACATACATATGTTCCTTTTTTGTTTTGTGGTGGTGGTGCAGACACAGACCAAAGCACATCCACTGTAAGCTAATGCAGGACAAGGCAGCACTGACTAGTTTAAGACAAGCGCTGAGTGGTTTCCAAGGTGCAGTCAGCCAGAGGGAGAACAGATTCAGATACGCTGATGGCTGACACAAAATCTTATGCAGATTACAAGTCTGGAGCCACTGGGTGATGAAGGTTTAAACTTGTTTTTGCCACATCTTGGCAACTTGATTAATGTGCCATTATTAAATAAAATACTATATATTGCACTCACAAAATGTGCCATAAAATGTACCACCTAACCTCCCTCTGTCCACTGCAGTGAGGATGATGGAAACGTAGATCTACTGAGCAATGGAGTTAAGTGATATCCACTAAAGGACTCAGAGGGTTAGATCCACACTGCTACGGGGAGGAGGAGGGAGCAGGACAACGCACCCGTTGTAGCTGGCCTGCAGGAACATTTACCAGTGGATCGGCCTTCAGCCCACGGCGGTGAATAGGTCTGCAGGGCTCCATTTGAGCCCCCTCTACCCACCACTCAGAACTCATCTGCTCTGTCACCACCTCCCTGGGACCGTACTCCACGGGCTCCTCGTTGTCATCTGTGCCGTACTCTACGTCAATCTCCACCCCGCGACTGACAGGGGACCTCAGAGTCGGTACTGTTTTGCTGACTGGGTAGGGTCTTGGCGGGGTAAGACCATAGCCGGGGTTGGCTGCCGCGGCAACAGCCATCTGACTCCTGAGCATGGCCTCCCTCCTAAGGCGGTCCCCTAGCCCTCTGAGCAGTACTCTTTCTTTGCTGTTGGGGGTCGGCTGGGGAGGACAGCGGGCCGAGACCCGCCTGCTGGTGCGACCCTCATATAAACTCATGTCTTCTTCTTCAGGGTAACTGATGGTGTCAACTGTATCTGCGTAGTGCACCCTATGCTGTGTCTTAGGCTTGACCTGCAAGGGTCCATGCCTGAGTAAAGGCTCTTTGGTAAGAGATCTGGGATCCCTGTTGTAGTGGTGATGGTGAGGGGGAGCGTGTGGGTTGGGGTGATGTGAGTGGTGCTGGGGGGCATGATGGAGGCGTTCTGAGTCTCTGGGGTGAACACGGCTGGACCTGGGCCGAGGCTGACTGTGGATGAAATGCTCTTCCTGACTGCTATCTTCCTCCTCTGTCACCTCAGGAATGATGAACAGCTGCTTGTTGTGGCAGACCTGAGGAGGCAACTTTAGAATCCTCTCAAGAACGTCCTCATCACTGTCTGGGGTCTCCAACTTGCGTGACTACAAGGGCCACAGGTCAAAGCGAGTAAGAATGGGTTGGTGGCAATGGGATATCATATCGTTCAGTGAAAATAAGGGAAGTGCAGACAAAACAAAGGACAACCCGGTGATGCAGAGGAAAGAGAAAAGAAAGAGGAAGAAAAAACAAAAACAATCTCAATCATGCATGATCAAAAATATGACTGAGAAACGAGGACAATGACAAGACAAACTGAAAGAAGCATACTGAATCAAACTAATCCCACAAAGTGCCTGTGCAAATGTGGGTACACTACATGGCTAGAAAATATCTAGTTACTCATTCCTTTACCCTGTTAGCTCCAACGTGGTAGCCTCTGCCCTGTGCTTCACCAAGGTGGTCAGAGTAAAGATCCTCCTCCTCCTCCTCCAGGATGTCAGACAGATCTGAACGACTGTTGTCTGCATGGTACTGGTCACTGGAAGGCTCCACAAGCCCTCTGCCATAACTCTGCAAAGAAATGTACATTTCATATCCTCATTAGTCATTCCATTGAATATTGAGCAAAATAAATAAATCTGCAAGTTAACCAATAACATGTTGCTGATACTAATGCACACATTAAACAAAGCTATACTGCAGAATTAAATATAGAACATGGCTGGGCTTTGTACGGTCTTCTGGCTTTGTCCCAAGGCATATACTTGTGAAATATACTTATCAACTAAATAAGTATATTTAATCAGAGTGTCTGCAGGGTGCATCTCAACTAGACCACATATTTTAATACCACAGCAGCAGGGACAACATGGCCCAGAATTTTTTATTATTATTTCACAGTTTCAGTATTTCTCAGCAGTATAAAACAATCATTCCTAATGATATAATTAATGTAATTAACCTGGAAAACCAGCAGGAAATATTCAGCTCTGCTGGCGCTGACTGAAACTCCTGCAACAATCCCACTTCATTTACAGGCTTACAACTGACTCCTCTACGCCTACGTGCTGTATAGATTTTTGTAACGAAGACTAAGTAAGTAGGTGTCAACAAATTGGGGCTGACCTGCTGTGTCCTACAGTATGCTGGCTCTTGGTCCTGTCTCAAGAACTCCTCAATGGACACCAAGCGTGTGTTCTCTCGCTCCTCCTCTACCTCGGACTCCAGCGGTGAAGTGCAGGGGGGCTGGAGGAGGTTAGTGCCCTGAAGGTTAAGGAGTTCTGTGATCGGGGCTTTGGGTGGGGAAGGGATGCGCTCAGGTGTCCTGAGCTTGGCACTGGACTCCTCAATGAACTCTGTGATAGATGGGAAAGGACGTATTGATCCAGGGCTGTCGGTGTCTCTGCGCTGCTCCAACACTGCTGTTGCTGCTGCCGTCACTAGTGATTGTGTAGGTGCTGGTGATGCTACTGGGGATGGTTGTGGTGCTGAGCTGGTGGGGGAGGTCACGTTAACCTGAAGATGAGAGACACTGTCAGTACAACACTGTCTAATTAACTTCAAGGACAGTCTGACAATGTGGGCCCCCCATTAGACGAAACTGAGAAAACTATTATTTCTGAGCAGCTTTATGGAAGTTTGTTTGCGATTGGCAATATCCACGGAAAGAGTAATATTTCACTGAGCTGTGACTCAGAAAAAGATTACAAATTTTGATGCAAACGTGTCACTCAGGGCCCAGACTACCTTAATTGGCTCCATGAGCTGTATGTCACAGCCTGTGTTGATAAGCTCACCAATCTACAATAACTAACTTGTTGTTCTTTTTAATACACCAAAACTCTCCCTCCCTCTCATCTCATGAACTACCTTTGCCTCAAATCTCTCTCTCAGTATCCTCCCTTAAGCTTTCCCACTCCCCCCTGGAGACGACACCTCACAGTTTGAAAACCTCTGATCTAGAAAAATAAACAAGTTGTGGCCTCTTATATGTGCAAAGATGGCAGAGTGAGGATTACCATTGGATTAATGGTGGAGGCTACTGGTAATGTGGCCTCACACACAGCCAAGGCAGCACCAGACGAGGGGTTGGCCCAGGCCTGCACATATGAGGCAGATGAGAGAAGACCTTCTGAGTGGAGAGCATGAGGAGTGTTGGCAGCAACCTCCACTGTGAGGCCAGCGATGTGTGTGTCTGATGGCAAACTGCTGGGCAGCATGGAGACTTTGGCAGCAGAGTTCCCGTAGGACCGTGGTGAGGGCAGGTTACTGGATTCTGCAGGAGTGCAGGGTAGGGGTGGCACAACTGGGGTGGTGATAGCTGGACCTGCCATGATGGCGGCGAGCTTGGAGGGCACATTGACTGGAAAAGAGTCACAGGACTCCCCATGGGCGGACATGGTGCGGACAGTGAGATCCTGAGCTGCCTGCAGGGACTGGATCTGAGAGGGGCCCAGCAGGGCACTGCCGGCTGTTGGGGAAGACACCTCCAGCACCTTGGATAGGAGAATGACAGGTGTGTTTTTAAAATGGCCATGTCACATGGACATCATAAAACCGTATGCCAGCTTACAAAATCCCATAGAAAGATAGATATACACTGAAATTAAACAATAACAAAATGCTTGGTTGAAAGGAAAGTCCCACAGAAAATTCCACGTTCTTGCCTTTTTCTTGTCAGCATATATAGTGTATCCAGTGACACGGACTCCGTTGGAGGTCCCTGCCGCATCTATTGTGACTGGCAGCCAGCTGATGAGGGCAATCCCCGGGGAGGGACCGTGCTCCAGCTGTACATCCAGAGGAGCATCAGGTGGACCTGTAGGAATTGAAAGCATCATACCACAGCCAGTGGCAGGCACAAGGTGAGAAATGTTTTCATATTAATATAGTATATAATGTTTTAATAATAATATAATATATTAATATTCACTCAATGATGAAAACAAAACAAGGCTTGGGATACGAAATAATTATCACAATGGGCACAAGATTCTACCAAGAAAAAATCTAATACTACTTAAGAAATTTAGAAACCATATACCTGGGTTCCCAGACTGTGGGCATGAAACTTTGAGCAAAAGCAAATTTGAATGATCATTTAGAGAAATACAACTCAAATCTAATATGACACTCATCACAAGTATGCATCTTACAGGCCTACGGTTTATTCATGAAAATTATGAATGACTGTTAACTGGGAGGAGCAGAATGGAAATGCCGTACCACGAACTGACATCAAATGATGTTTGGGATCAAAAACTCAACGCAGAGCTTCCTCATTTACATGGATTTCCAATTCATTGAGCCTCCGCTCCAGGTAGTAAAATGTCAAACAAAAGGGAAAAGTGCACTTCAAGATGAAGGAAAGAACAACTTGCCACGATAAAAGAACCCTACTTCTCTCAAAATCATGTCATGAGTAGGAATATTTGATCAGTTGGTGTGGTAGAGGATGGCATCTGTCATGGCCAATCGAATCACATATTTTCCTTCCCTTTGAAGAAATGCATTCAGGGCCAAGGTGCTTTGGCTATTTAATAAAACAGAGGTACGTCAGAGTAGCACAAAAGCAGCTCTCATGAATAAACTGATGTCCTTGTGTGGGAGGCACAGAATCCCCACTACTGAATATAAAATATCTTAATTTGGACACATTGGGTTAATATGAAAGTGTGTTCTTCTAATTTAAGAGGTGCGTTTGTCTTTGAGAGAGGTCGCCTACAGACAGTCCCTCACATTAATGGTGGAAGTGACCGCCTCAACAATCCCGACCAGCAGTGCTACTGTCTATTAAATCACCAAACACCATAGCCACGTGTGCAAACTGTTAGAATTACAAATCTTTCCAGGAAATTGCTCATCATATTATCCACACAAAGCTTTGGAAAGCTTCTGAATAGGATCTCGGCTCTCTTTCTTACACACATACACACAAACAACAGAGCTTATACACGAAAATGACTTGAATGCATTTTAAGTTGATTGAAGTTCAGAGAATCTACTCATCTGAGATGTCTGTGAATTCTGGATCAAACATTTGAGGCAGACTGGGCCACTTACTCTTGTCCAACTTAAATGTTTGATATGATTTCATTCTGAATTAGGAAAAATTGTAGTGTACCTTGAGAAAACAGATAAAATTCTAAATCCTGACCTGCCATCAGTGTGGTGAAGGTGATTGTAGCGCTTCTGTGTTCACGCCGCTCCACAGGTAACTCCCATGGTGTGCGGTGCGGCCGTGCCTCCACTTTGACTGTGTGCTGCAGGCTGGGCAAGAGGTTATTGAGGCACAGCGAGTAGCAGCCAGCCTTCACCAGCTCACACTCCTCATCATTCAAGGACACAATGTGCACATAGTTACTGTTGCTGGGCAGCCAGGTCAGGTTGGCAGAGGTGGCGGTGATCCTCTCCACACGCAGCTGTGTGGGCGCCACACAAACGTCCCGACCGACCAGCAAGCTGCAGCGCAGCTGGTCTGAGAGGCCCTTCTCTGTCAGGCTTTGCACTGACACACGGTAGGCCTTGAGGTTTATGTCGAGCCGCTCCAGCACCGCTTTGGTCTGAGAACCGAAGGGCACATTGAGCCGCAGCTCCTGGTCCACATACACATTATAGCTCCACACATTGCCCCACCCAGCCGGCACCAACGGAGGGTCCCAGCCGATGATGATGCTCTTGGCAAGCTGCTTGATGAGGGTGAGCTTACGTGGGTAAGGCACAATGTCCACTCCCACCTCCTCCAAATCCAAGTCCAGGCCGTTGGTGAGGGGGGCTGGGACAGCCAAGGCCGATGATGAATCTGAGGGGGCTGAGGCAGGGCCAGAGGCGGCAGAAACCTCTGTCCTTTCTGAGGCGCTGACGCCCGTGTGGAGGTGATGCTGGTGGCTGGCACTGTGCAGACTGCTGTCTAGCAGGGAGTTATGGGATATGTCCCCTGTCTCTGGATGGTGAGTGCTCATGACATCGTCATCCGATACGCGTTCCACAAAGTTAGAGGGGACCAGCCCTCTCCGTCCATCCATCAGCTCACCTGTAAGGAGCCACAGCAGAACACTGAATACCAGGTAAAGACAGAAATATGAAACTGTAGATGCAACAGTTTACACTCCAGACCTACCTTCATAGAAGCCATCATCATCCATGTCTCCATACACATAGATATATTCTCCAGCAGTGAGTGGGAGCTCAACTTCAGGGTTGTCATTGGGTCCATCATATGGATTATAGCTGTTAAAAATGTTAGTTAGAAGTTATTTTCAGCACATATTAAGAAACTTAAGTATACATATTGACATAGTGAGTCAATTCTTAGCCTTAGTTTAATACTTACCTATATCTTGCAATGAAGACCTGAAGCTTTGCTGCTCCTCTGCTGGCTGTGTAAGGTGCCGGGGCTACATCGATGTCCAGCTCCTCCACTTCACTGGCAGTGTCCACCTGAGAACACCACGGACACAGGGTGAATTGCCTGGCCTAAAACAGCTTGCACTAGTCTGAAAAAACTAATTGAAAAGGGGTATGTAAAAATATTATATCATTATTTTAACACAGTAAATCCATATAAACCAGAAGTAGACAAAATGTTGTGAAATGGCTGTGAAATAGCATATTCCAAATAAAGTGGGTGTTTTCTTCAGTGCAACTAAATATTTCTCATGTTTCATATATTTTCTGGGGAAAGGATGGCTTCTCCAAAATCTATTTACTGTAAATACAAAGCTAGTTATTAGCTACCATACATTACTTCTCATGTGAAAATGCTGTGTACAATATTCTTCTTATAGGGAGTTACTAGTTAGTAGAGAATCACCTCGATACCTGATTTGGAGTTTGATTCCCATTCATAGTGGTTACACACAATACAATAAGAGAGGCTGTATATTTATAGCTCCCTGGAGAAAACCTTTTTAAAGATAATCACTTACAACTACTACTGTATAACCTTCATAATCCACAGAGGAGAGTGGATTATCTCACTAAATATGAGCTTTATTGAACTGTGTGCAGACGAGTAACTAGATGAAAAGACCACCAACCTGTCTGTCATGCGAGACCAGACACTGACTCTTTTGGAGACATGGCACAACAAAAATACTAAAACATGGCGGCCGATCCAAAAAAACGTCTTTTATGAATGAGCAGAGGGAGCTCTAGCATATTCAGCAACAGTCTGCACTCGCGTGAGATGACAGAGAGGTTAAAGAGGGCTTTTTAATCCATTAAATCCACACAATGTGATCGTGCATGGCGGTCTTGGTAATCTTGATGAGCAATCTGCCTGTCTATGTAGAAACAAAGAAAGCAGAAGAACTGCAGGCAGGGGTTCTGCACAATGATATAACCTGGGTGAAAAAGGGAGCATTATTACAAATCTACAACCAGGGCTTCAAATTATCACTAACCAAAAATAAAACTATTTTGTCTCGCAGATATTAAGGTTGGCTTCAAATGTAGTAGCCCTTTGACTCAGGTTATAAACATATATAAAAATAGCTTGTGAGACAGCTGGACTCATGCTATGCTCCTGTGTCCAACCATAGTGGTTCGGACCAATCAGCTTCCTATAAGGCCCTACTGGCAGCTACGGCACGACGAATGACTTGTGAGCGTTTGCTCGAAAACAACAGTGGCTGCTGCTAAAGAGGTTAGAGTAGATGCTGCTAGCATCAGTTATATGTGAACTGGAGAGTGTTTCTTCATTGAGAAGATTGAGAAGAGCAAAGAACAGCACTGAAGGCATTTCTTGATGGAAAAGATGCTCTTCTCCCGATGGGCTTCGGTAAGAGCATGACTACGTTGTATTGTTCGTTGATCTGATCTGTGAAAGACAGATGGCTCATCCAATCACCTGCAAAGTATTTTTTTGAAAGTGCCTGCCCTTTTACAAAGCTTCCAACATCAAACTCCTGTGTAACAAACCATCTGGTGCAACCAGGTTAATAAACTGTATTATGTAGTGAAAGGTAGCATATACTCTTGGGTTTTGGCCAGAATTACCATTATTTCTTCGCCTGACATGCAAAATATACCCCATGTGACATAAATTGAATAAACTTATTAATCAGTGATATGCACACTGACTAATTAGTGCATTCAATTTCACTAAAAATAGTCATAAGTATATTTAATCACAGTCAGCGCTGTGTGGTAAAACATTATTAATGCACTGCAATAAAGTCAATATAATATAATTTTTCTAGCAGCAAATTACAATTTCAATTTGAATCTGACACCACAGTGAGTGTCTGCTCCTGGGGGATCACAATTCAATTAAAAACGAACATTCTGATTTTCTTCTATTTGTATTTCAGGTTTGTTTATTAATGCATAACATCAACCTGCAGAGGGGCAGCAGATAAAAGGATTTTGTCTGAATATGACACATATTGATGTTAATTAATGTGTGTTGCCCCTGATAAATAATGAATAAAGTAACGTATTAATTATGAAATGAGTAGCAAGTGATGCACTGTACATCCTGGGCTGGTACCTCATGTGTTGGGCTCGATTTGTGTGGACTGAGGTGGGTGTCGGACTTGGGGGTGAGGTGTGCGGTCTCTGACTTGCTGGAGGAGGAGCCTGACTTGCTGACGCTGATGGTGGGCAGCTCTCTGTGCTTGGTGACTGGCGATCGCTCCACCCTGGACAGCCCTGCGGCGTGAGGGGTGGCCCCCATCCGCAGAGCAGCGGCCACATCTAAAAGGAGAGAGACAGGAAGAGGATAATACCTAATCCATGACTTTAACAGAAAACCCCAGCCCTCTCGCTGGTTAACCCGGCTGAATCCATGAGCAGCTAGGTGGGTGAGGTCGCTGCTTGACATGCAGGAGGCTCAAGGTTGAACCTGGCTGATTAAACAGTGGAGGAAAAAATCCTGTCTCCATCTGTCTGAGGTCAGAGGTCACACCACCTTGTGGCGACGTGTGTCACACCAGCACTGTTAAGGGGCTTAACTGGTTTGTTTCTCACCGCGGCGCGCGAGCACCGACCCTCATGTGATGGTGAGCAGTACAGACAAGCTCTGTTACGGCGCTGGACTGTGACGGTGAGGGTGGGATGACAGGTTAAAACATGCCATGCTTTTGTGACAGTGCCCAACACGTATCATGAGTAACAGAGACAGAAACCGAGCGGATCATTACCCTCAGGGCAGGAGAGAGTGTCACCTCCCTCGAGACTCCAGAAGGCTATTTCACCCAGAGACACCATATCCCATGAGCCACCAGTGCAGTCTAAAACACATGGACAGGGTAGGAGAAAAAGGTTGGATACATACATCAGGAAAGATGTGGACTAGATTTGCACTGTTGTGGCTGTGACCTTACTAAGAAGAAACTGCAAAGTCAATAATGAAAAATCCCTATGCTAAAAGCTGAAAGCTGAAAGCTGATGGGACAGTTTAAAAATGGATTTGGATGCTTTTCAAGGCATTTGGTCCATGAGTGAATTGGCGCTATTGGTCTACATTTTCAAAGCCATGCTTTGTGCCAGGAACTCAATTCCTCTTTTTTATGATAAGACGTCATTTGAAACTGAAAGAATACAAGAACACTTACAAAGATTAGATACAGGTTAAATTATGTTGAGACAATTATAATGGTGAGACAAAAATAACAATCACTATTAGACTATTAGAGTGAAAGAAGACTCTGAAAGGCAGATCGTTGAGGTTATTTCTTGGTTCTGAGAGTCATCAATTAGGGGAAGCTGATACCATTCATTTACTGCTAATATGCAGTTATATGCAGGTAAGCATTCTGTAATATTATAAATTAACCAAAGCAATCTGCTTCTTTCACCTAGTTTTTAAATACTCTTTAAAGCACTAACTGTTATACAAGAAAAAGCACAAAGAAGCTATTTGTAGTAAAGAATCTATTTTCATGAATATTACAAGTTCATGTCATGGTGGCAGAGCTCACCTCGTTCAGTAGTCAGGCCCACCCCATTGGTCAGAACAGAGAGGCTGGGATTGTTAAGGAGGCTAGAGCCGGCCAGGTCCACCTTGGAGGCCTGCAGTCGAAACTTCTCCAACTCTTGGGACAGCAAGCCAAACTGTTCACTCTGGCTGCGACATTTCTCCTCCAGATCTCGTACCTTTGACTACACATAAGGCGTAAGAGACAGAGGAAACACACATACAATAAAAACACAGTTTTTAACCATTTGACTTTAAATGGGAGAATCCACCTTTCAACACCATTATATGAGGTATCACCAATTTGTTATAATCAATACATTTCAAGTGTTAGAATTTACTATGTGCTTTTAAAAACACACAAGCAAGTGAGGTAAGCTTTGCTTAATAGGTTGGCAAAGTAGTGTTTAAACACAGGAGCGTTTTGAGTGTTTTATTGTAACACATCAGTAATGTGGAGGGATCTAACCCTATTTTTGTCGCAGCGCAACGACCAGTGCAGCCAGAGTTCAACCGCTTGATAGTTTCTTGACCCCTGAAATTTGTTTTGCCCGCCCACCCGTGACACCATCTGCCTCTAGCTGCAGATATGAGGTGCTGTGTGTTCACATCATCCCGCTCAGCACCATCAAGACTACAGCGTAATGTTGAGCTTGTGTCATCATGCACCATTGTGATTGGCACAGTGATGTGACTGGCTTAGAGTATATTTATTAATCCCCACACTCTCAGATCTCTATTTACCTTCACCCAGCCCTTTTTCTATTTGTGCTTCTGCACATACATGAACCAAAATAGCAGGTGCACTTGGAGATACCCACACAGTCCTTGCACCCACAGCTCTGTGCGTGTCATTGCACGGTTTAAAATAGGACCCTGTATGTAAAAGTAACCCTCTCTCTAATTTCTCAGTGTCATGCAGAGACCTTTTATGCATATACAGCCGCTAACTTAGTAACTATGGAAAACTTTCTTTTTTTTTCATCTGATCGCTGATTATTTTGGTGGATTGACAGATGGAACAACACAATATGGCAAACATATAATACACTGCTACTTCCATTACAAAATGAAGTATTGCAATATAAGGTTACATCAAGACAATATACTGCAAACTGTCTGTGAAACATTTGTTATAAGCTTCATGAACTAGAGGTTCAGTGGAAAGAAAAAGGGAGGGAAATAAAGGCGGGCAGTTCTCTGGTAAGATGGGAAACAGGAGTAGCATAGGTTTTGAGAAGTTATATGTTGTGCTTCTGTCTTACACTGCATTCACTTTAATAAAGCCACTAAACACAAGGGTTATTTGCCAGAACACTACAGAGGTCTGTCGTAGCCCTACTGAGTTTCTATATGTGGTTGATTTCACTTCAGGTTGCGGGGGGAGTTTCCTGGCAGGCTGATCTGACAAAAGCCTCTGCACGAAACTGCATGAAACAACATTTCCTGTCAGCTCTCACCTACGCAGTCTACAGTCAGTCGTTATCTGGCTACACTGAGCACAAATGAATACTCATTTACAAACAGCAATGCGACTCTCAGTGATGTGTGGGGTATGCACAAAGGGAGATTCTACCTCAATATAACAAGATCAAATAAACAAGCCAGCATGATAAGCATGATAACTGTGCTCAGTGCAACTGTGCCACAGATACACCGCTCTCTGGCCCCATGTGAATGACCTGATTTACACACACTTTGGTAAGCTAAAAACATGTATCAGCAACAAATGGGCCTTGGTGGCCAAATGAAGCGTTTAGGAAAGACTGTTTTACAGTAATGTCCGCAGTGTTGTTGCTTTCAATGTATGTATAAAACACAAATGAGGTACAAACCTGGGTACATTCTTTCAACTTGGGAGGGTTCAAATCAAAGTGACTGGGGTTTGGTGGGTCTATCTACAGGAGCTAGGGATGGTTTTGTGACAGGAAGATAAATAATTTGGCCCAGAAGGTAAAGCAGGCTAAAGGTTAACAGTACCTGCATGCAGTCCAGTGTACTCTGGTTAGCAAAAAGACAACACAAATGACAAAAAAAGTATACAGAAGTAAACACATGCTTGTGAAACAATGAATCTGGCAAGACAAAACATATTAATAGAGTAGAAACACTGCAGTCTGAGAACAGGTCGGCAAGAAAATCCTGTCAGGAGCCAGAATCACTAGACTGTGTCTTGGCACTCACAACACCTGCCTTTTGAATGAACACAAATATTCTCTTTAATCTTTCAAAAACAGTATTTAACAGATTGCAAAAGGCAGGTTGTTGACATGGCAACAAAGCTCAGGGTTTCAGAAGGGAAAGAGACTTTCTCCTGTGATGCTTCGGGTTTAAATAGAGAGACAGAAAGGGAGAGAAACAAAGCAAGAGGAAGGAAATGGGCATTTTTTAAAAAAACAGGAGCAAACTATACTCTACCAGCTCCCTCCGCAACACAAGCTGAGTCAACTCCTAAAATAAAATACACACTTCATTTAGAAACAAACTCACGTAACGAAATGTACAGTGTGAAAAACGGAGCACAGACAGCACACATATACAGTCATCAACTGTAGATAATGAAGTATTTGAGGTTTTGTTGCAGGCTCTGAAGTTTTTTTTCATCATTTAAAACTAGCAGCCAATCAGACAGATGGGGACTTCAACTGTCATCGACTGTCTGGATTCATTTTGAATTCAACGTGTGTTACACTCACACTGAGACCAAGTATAAACGTCACATGGCAGCGGAGAAGCCATCTGTTCAAACGGTTTTCGGGGCCCATGAGTGCTACAAAAATATGAGATCAAGTATTTTTTGCCACAGCTTCTCTGCCAGGTGTTTAGATAAGAATAAAGAGCCCATTGAACTGTATGTCCATGCTGCTTGGGTCTTTTGTCTGCTAAGAACAGGGAAATAATTCAATATTAATGCTCTTTTTGCTTAGTGTTGGAGATAAGAAACACCCTCTTCAATAATAAATTAGATTTTATCTCCTCAGACAGGAATATGTAGTGCAACAGAAAAACACTGAGGAAGTCCAAACAGCACTCCTCCTCTCTCTTATGTTGGGGCTTAGTGAATTAAGTTCCGCTCTCTTGTGTGACTGTAATAAACACTGGCACCTTTGATTTTTGCTTTGGTTAGTCATCCTAAATTCTTGAAAAAAAAAACTCAGGGTTTTACTGTGGGGTTATAAAAGCACTACATGGGATACAAATTTGCTTATCTTCTTTGCCGAGTACTCACAGTGGCTTTAATACACACTCACCTCCAGCATCTGAACCACTCCCTCATGCTCCCTCTTGGCGAATAACTGAGCCTGACGATTAAAAAGACATTAAAGTCAGTGAACTGTTGACTGTTTGCTCATAAAAGTCTAATTAACAACACAGTGAGCTCCGCTGACAAAACCTGATGTTTTATTGGTGCCCAAAGGTTGCCTCCTGCTGGACAAAGCCCCCCATTTCCCAGAATTAGACTAAAAGCAAATATGTGCAAGAACCTGTGGTTCTTACCCGCTGTAACCGTTTGATTTCATCCTGTTTGAACTTAAGGATAGCCAGTGCCTGCTCATGTTCCAATTCCAGCTGCTGCCTTCGCTCGGCGACCTCTCGCATATGCTGTTCAGAAAGAAGGCAATCATTCAAGTGGTACGGTAAAGAGTGAAATTTAAGATAACATAGGATCTGACCCCCAGCAGTACCTTTAGGACCTGCTCTAGGTTCTCCAGTTTGGCACGGAGTCTCTGGTTCTCCTCGAGAACTGAATTGTGTTGAGCGGTCACTTCAGAGAGATCTTCCCTCAGCTCCTCATTCTCAGCCCGAGTCTGGAAAAACAACAGCAGGTTAGCTGACTGGACCGTTTCACAGTTTTGGTCATCATCCCTAATGGGTATTGCGAGATTTGAATCCACAACTACGTGAAAATTTAGAGTCTTTTAGAACCTCTTTGATTGTCAGAGCACTTGTCTGGCTTGACTTACTGAGCTCCTTTCTAGTGATGTCACTGCATCCCCAGATCTCAGCATTGAGTTGGTGAGTAAAACATGATCTCAACTGACAGCTATATTGCTAAAACTATGAAACTGAGATCCACTTTATGTGGGAAAAAATAAAGGAGCTCGACAGAGAGACACTGACCTGGTCGAGCAGCTGTGCCTTCCTCCTGAGGAGATCTGCCTCCTCCTTTAGTTGCTCATTTTTGCCTCGCTCATCCTCAAGCTGGCTCTCCTGTTACCAGACCACAAGACAACATTCAGATAAATCTGAGGAAATCCATGCCATGCCAGAGAGTATGTGAGAAGGAAACACTGGAGAGGGAAGATTGCTTACCAAATCCAGACATCTCTTCTGTCGCTTCTTTACTTCATGCTCAAGGTTTTCACATTCTTTTCTCTTCTTGCACAGCTCACTTTCCTGAACCGACAATGAGAACAAAGCAAAGACACCAAATCCTTATTCTGAAATCTAATATAGCTGCAAAAGTACATCTGGCTCGTATGGTTCTAAACAGAAAGGATGATATACTGTATAAGAGCAAAACCATGGAAAATGATCTGTAATGACTGCATTTATAGTTTGCAATGCAGAATACATTGGGTTTAGGTTCCATATTGACCTCTGACACAATAGCAATGAGGTATTACAAAGCTTAGCATCCTTTAATTATTCTAAATGCAGCTTACATGCAGGACCAGCATAGGAGAAATCAGCTTATTCCAGCATGGCCACAGGACCTCAATCAAGTATTACCACTGTCAGTGTGTGGGGGGAGGCTACACAACAGACAGGCTAATTGCAGACCACCAGCAGCCGAGTGGAAGAGATACTGTACTCTCACCAGTGATGACACAGCAAGACAATAACCATAATTAAACTGCAATCTGTGCTCTGATTTGCTTGATTGTGTATCAGTCACAGCTTTAAAGGCCTGAATAATGCGTACCAAGAGAGAATGTTGTGTTGTATAGTCAAATCATGACTACCACCACTGATTGGAACTTAAATGTACCGTCAGCTGTTTCACAATCAGACACTGTCACTGAACTGTTCGTTTGCTGTGGGTCCAAATTAATTTTTGTTTGGAAAGCTCAATAGCGTAGGTCAAACCGGTGCCATTAACATGCAGGTTATATATTTTTTTGTCCTGGAATTTTCTATAAATAAAAAAGAAAAAGTATTCAGCCATGCTCTGTGAGGCTGATCTGGTGCTCTGAGCTAAATGCTATGGCAATGCTATGACAATGCTGCAACACTGTAATGTTTAGCAGGTATAAATGTTTACGATGTTGATGATCCTAGTTTAGTATGTTAGCATGCTAACATTTGCTAATTAACACTAAACACAAAGTACAGCTAAGGCTGATGGGAATGTCATTAGTTCTGCAGGTAATCGGTCATAAACCAAACTTTTGGGCAAATAGAGATTTTGACCTGATGACCTTTGACCTAAAGTTGTTACAAATCCTCCTCTGGGCACCATGAATGTCTATATCAAATTTCATGGCAATCCTTTCCACAGCTGTTGAGATATTTAAGTCTGGACTGACCAATATTGTTAGCATGGTTAAAAATATTGTGTGTGTCTGCTCTGTCCTACATCTGTAAGTCCTTTAACCTATCTAAGATATCCTACTCTTGAAGATCCCACTTTTACGCAATGACTTAGTCATGCTTTATGAAAGATAGCAAGTTAGTCTATGATGGATGAAAGATGAGGAGAAAAACCTTCAAGCTACATTGAAGCTGTTTCCACATATTGCTTGTAAAACCAAAAAGACAAAGCTCAATTACATTCAGGTACTCCCTTGTGCAGATCAATGTAATACACAGCAATACACTATCTAACTAAAACAACTGGCTCATTCCCTTCAGAATGTTGCAGCTTTAGTTAGGACGGAAACTGAGAAAGCTGTGTCTACATAAAGTATGCATTTAAGGGAACCATGTACAAATAAATACATTTTAGAGAACAGAATTTAAAAGCAGCACATCACTTCTTAGAAAATACACTAGCACATTAATTATGACTTCTTCTAGCAATCAGAAAACTGCACTACCAGCTATTAACTGAGGGGAGTGCAGATATGATCTTAATGGAGAGAAATTTATATCATGAAAACACAATAATTGCACATGCATGGCTCAGTGAAGGGTAGGGACACATGCAGCCCGTTCCTGATACTATTCCTACTATGTAATCCGTTCTCTAGATATTGTATGCTTTTTTTTAAATTTATGCTGATGTGATGTAAAATGTCATCAGCTCCAAATAAACAAAACAACATCAATTCATGTCTAAAATCACAATTTCCCACCCTGACACAGACAGTCAATACAGAGCTGAGAGGGAATATGGTCTATTTAAGCCATGAGACCCACTTGTACAATCAGCAAGGGCAATGTGCTACTGTTCTGTTTCCAAGGGACACGATCAAAATAATCCCAGCATTACATAACAAATCTGACCATAGTTTTTCCTTCAGTTGCAGTCAGCTAAGTCACAGCACTGAATTCAAGTTCCACTTTCACATGGAAATGCAAAGTGCAAAGCAAAGCTAGATACCTGCAATCAGGCACAATATGCAGTTATTGTTGCTAAGAGGTGTGTAAGACTCTCATGAATGAGTGTTTGGAGGAGAGGCCTGATTTGAAAGCTGAGCCAGTGACATTTAGTAACCCTCTGCATTACTAACCCTCTAATTTCAGCAACAACAAGCAATAACAATAATTGATGCATTCTATTCGATTATGTTGAATAATATTAAGAGCAAATTGCTTTCATGAGTGGTTTTGTCCTCATGAAAGCAATCTTTAACAGAAAAAACACAAAAGTGGCACATTACATCGGTGTGATTTGAATGTACACTATATGTTAGCGTCATTATGAAATATCAGATGAATATAGTATCAGATAGACGCTCTCACCAGAAACTGTAGGTGCTGCTCCTCTGTGTGTTCCTCCTGATGGGAGGGGGTCGGGCTAAGGCCCGGTTGGGGCGTTACTCGCAGCCCCGACTCCTCCTCCTCTCCGGGAGTCTTCTCACACCTGGATGGAGCTTCATCTAATACCACACACGGGGTCTCTCCTACAACCTGACAGGGACAGGGAGAAGCTTTCAGTCAGTCACTTTATATTTATAGAGGTAATCTTGAAAAGTCAAGATCTGAGGTATTGGTACTAAAAAGCTTCTGTTCTTAACCTCAAAACATGACCAACTGCTGAGGGGAGCCAATGTACGATTATTTTCCTGTCCACTAACACTTAACATTACACCCCCCACTGTGGTGGAGGGATTAGCAGCAAGCTTCCCTCCCAGTGGTCCAACTACAATCAATGAATAATCCAGGGGGAATCCCTCTAGCCTGCAACATGACTTCAACACATTAGCAGGAAGTCTGTCCTGTCTAATTAGGTGGGGTGTAATGACTTGAATGTTTCACAGTAGGTTACTTTTCTAACTAATTACAGGTATAAGTTCATTTTTAGAAATAGTTTGATTTGTCTCACTTGGGTCCAGGTGGGGGACAGGCTGACATTGGTTAAGGGTTAAGAGTCGGGAATCAGTATCTAATTTTAGAGCAAACCTACTTATGCTCAGAGTAGAACTGTGCTAGTGCAGCCAAGGCCACGACCCAATAACAGGATCAAAGGCGCTCTGACACGTGCTGCGAGGGGGATCTCTCCTTTACACTCTCCTCTCTTTTACATAGTCACTAAAATGCATTTCACTCTAGCACACTTGTTAAAGACATGATTTCTTTAGTCAGAACACAATATGGAGAGATTCATATACTGTGCTGGCAGTTTCTATGTAAGGGTACAATTAAGCCAGCAAAATACGAAGTGTCACTGCAGCTAGAACGTTTCCAAAAAGCTAATATATAACACTCATTTGTCATTTGTTTCTTCTGATCTGTGTTGTCAGAATTTGCATTAGATGGTAAATTTTATTCTAGCAAATGTAACAAAACTAGTTTTGTAAGTCTATGATCTGGTAGCAGTTACCTGCAATGCATGTTTAAAATTTGATAACAATGAATAAATTCTGTTGAATATAGCTCTTTTAAATGGATATGGTCATGAAAGACTCAATAGAGAAACAGTGAGAGGTACCAAGACATACCACAGACTTTTAAAATATTATTTTAAAGAACAGTTTGTTTTGCATTTCTCATATAAGACGAGTGCTGTTCCTTCACACAGTAGATGTATATGATACAAGCATTCTTCCAAGCAGTTATAGAATACCGGCAACCAATTCAACCTCAAACACATTGCATCTCTAATGTTGGAGCAGAGCTATTCTGGAAAGGCTGCAGGTTCAGCGACAGTTGCAGTTCCATAGTTCCAGTGAGAAACTGAAACCTGACAAGACTTCTGACTTGACTGAGAAAGAGTACTTTGTTTAGGCTGATGTGTGCGGCCATCATTGCTTTTAGAAACCACTAAACTGTCACTAAAAGCAAATTGGCAATAACAGACAGATTGGCTTCTATGGAAGACAACCATTAATTGGTATAAATGAATACTATGTATGACGATACCCATTCCCATCATCCTTTAATTCTATCATCTGCCTTGCTACTATTTGCAGCCTGAAAACGTTGTGAAAGTCTTCTGGCAGGAAACTGTTAAATATCTGTTAAACGCATGTTGGTTAAACATGCGGGTGCTTAATGCCGTAAGCTTGTCGTCCTTTCACACGTAAAGCAGCTTGCATTAAGACGTATGTTCAGGCATCATGGTGCATATGCAAGACCTCAATATATATCTTTTTTCACAGCAGCCATTTTGACATGAAACAGTAGGGTAAACACAGGCGTTACCAAGGATACTAATTGTCTGTGAAGTTAAGCGAGGCTGCCCCTGGTTTATCTTTTGGATAGAAGACCAGATGGTGTAAGTAGTGGTGATGAAAGGCCAGCAGGAGGCACTAATTCTGTTGGCCCCTGTACAAAAACACAGGAGTGAGGGCTTTCAACAAGTGCCCTGCACATTTCTCAGTTTCTGGTTGTCATTACAGATCCTGTCACATCCACCACAGGTGCAAACACGTCAGGTGATCCCAGCCTCCTGGCGAAATACCCAGCTCTATATTTGGTCGGCCATGGTTAAACTAGTCCGTCTTCTTGTTACTCTTAAATAGCTTGTTGCACTTCATACCCATTGAGTGGGCTGGCTTAAGTGTGTGGATTTCGCTGCTACAATCTGGCAGCCATGCACCAAGGTGGGAGTGACACACACAGTGGTGGCCAATGCAAATCTGAACAAACCCCACCCTCTTTAATTATTATTCCTCCACTTTTGCAGCTCTTCTCATTTAATTAACTTTTTCGCAATAAACAAATCTGATTCAGCTTAGCTATACTTCTACCACAGGTGAGAATCTAAACCTTTTAAGATGTAATTAAACAAATTCCTACTTAGTCATGGTGTTTACCTTTCTTTGACATATTGTCATATAACCACACAGGGACAACATAATCAGTATGACATACATTGTGCTATTAGTCTACAGGTCAAATCCCTTAAACGAGCAATCCTTTTTGTAAAGGGAATGCGAGAGCTCACAATGATGAGTTCAAAGCAAATATAATCAGCATTCAGGCGACGTGTGATATAATTCTGACATGGTTTTGACGAATGAGCACAGAGGGGGAATATTACATAATGCCTCGTTTATACAATGTTATGAGGAATAAAGGGTCTGTCATAGAGAGCATTAGACCAAGGCTTAGGCTATCATGAATCATTTCAGAGGTTTATTTGCCAACACACTAACCTAACAAAACTTAGTGTGACCTAACAAGCTGTGCATGTACTTGGTCATGGTGTAGTGTTGAATTCTCTATTCTCATGAGGACAATTAACAGAAAAGATGTTAGTGCTCAAACAAATTAAAATAAGTAATCCCATTATAGTAGTAAAATATATATACTATATATACAAAATCAATACTTGACAGTTTTTGGCACATTGTGTTATTGCTCAACTATTAGCAAAGGAATATTTTATATTTAGTGTTATTGCTTATTCTTTTTTTGACATTAATTATGGACTTGTGGAATTCCTGTACTCACTTTACAGTGCCTAAATTCAAGTCATGTCTGGGCAGTAATATCCTCCTACAGGTGATAAGATGGTTTTAATAGGAATTTTCAAGTTCAACTTTTTTTTTGTTATTTCTCAATGAATATTCAAAACATTTTGAGCAGTGGTGACATTTATTTTAAGATTAATATCAAAATGTATTACGCAAAAAGGACAAAATCTCCATTTAGAGCATCACATTCACTTGAACTAGTGAAGGAAGGAATCACCAGTGGTTTCAATCCAACGACCAAACAGAAGAAACGTCCATTATCGTTAACTATTTTTTATCAATTACAGAATATTACATGATTTTTTAATGAAAGTGAAACAATAAATTGTGTCAGAGCACAATTAGAACAGGACATTTAAACATTTGCAGGGAGTCACCACTCAGCCAATAGACTATACGTTAAATATATATAATTGGCCTATGCTGGTTTAAATCATTACCATCCATATTTCTATGAGAAGTAGTTGCATTAATACAAAGCTGCTGCCTTTAGCAGAAATAATAACTTCTGAACAATTAGAATAAAACATACCCTCCCTAAGGGAGTAAGGATGGTTTAAGGACTGGTACAGACAGCAGCCATTTCTCAAACATTTTTTCACATTTAGTTTTTTGAGACCTTATAAAACAAGTATATAGCTGGTTCCTGCTCTCTCCTCAGCCAGATATACTAAAATGTTACGTTATAGTTAAACTCTACATTAATTTGGTGGTTTATTGTGTCTGTGTTAGTCTTTCATTAAATGTGAATTATAAACCAACCCTTCAATATCATGTTGTGAAATTTCTGGTCAAATTCAAGGATTAGTTATGGTTAGCATTGGCTTCAATTCTAATAGATCAGCTTTCAAAACTAATTACTGAATTCCATTGAATTTAAAGTGTGATGAACTTCACACACTGAGATATTTGTGCAAATATCATACCAGAATGTTCTCTTTGTTTTACATAGTAATATTAACTTCTTATTTCTAGTCAGTGAGCAGCACAAAGCATTCAAACACTCTGCAGACAAATACACTTTGTTCCTGAAGCTACTGGAGTCAAATTAAATCATGACTAAGAATAATTTGGAAGGACAAAAGCTGGTTGCAGGGTCCATAATTACACGACACTGTAATTATTATATCATCAATGACAGATAAAATCTGTACGGATCCTAAATCAGAGGAACAGAATATTTCCTGGCATGCAAAGATGTTTTATTTAAATTTGAAGGGGCACTAATTTATAAGTGAATATAACTAGTACATGTCCTTTAATAAAATGTTCATAAGAGTCCATTTAAGCTTTCAGTATACCTGTTTACTATGCATCCAAGCACTGAGTTCTAAGTCAGGCTTTTATACAGAATAAATGTATAATTATTCATAGACATTTGGCATTAAAGAACAGTTCCAGCTTGACTGAATGTTTTGCTCACTTTTCTACATTCCCTCGCTGTGCAGACTACACCTGATGGAGGCATGTTGATTTGGTCTGTGTTTAGGCTTGAATGGATCAACAGGGAACACTAGCCCTTGTTTAAACTTTGAAAATAAGTAAATCAGAAACACCTTCAGTTTTATCTCTACTCCTGTGCTCTTTGCAAATGCACGTTTACTATGACACAATGAACTGAACTTCTTTATTGTTATTATTGCCTTTGAGGTCACAGTAAAAAATTCTTCACGTGTCTTTTGACAGTGAATGGGACTGAGGGGGTGTGGCAAAACTGATCTAAAAACTGAAACAGTGCACACATAAACAATAATAAAAACACAATAATAAAAGTAATGAATATTGTGAATATTCAGTATATTCAAATCCTGCTGGATGTGTAACGGCCAACATCTTTAACAGAGCTGGCCTGAAAGGATGCAGCCCTGTCTGAAGTCTATCCTCACGTTGAGGCCACAGCAGGTGCCACTGAATGTGTTTGGTTTGATGAGGTCTTGGCTTAGACACTGCTCCACACAGTGAGGTGCCATTGTGTACACTTCACACTGATGTGGTCCATGTACACTAAAGGATCAAGTACACCTTGGGCCCATGCGTACTAAAGCAGGGTCAGCTCCCATTCAGCAGGCCCTGAATGCCATAAGCACATTGGTGTAATCCCTGCAGACTACTGAAACGGGTAACTGGATCACTTCTTTTAAAAGCACCTTAATGGATTGGCCTGGTCGTTGATTTTCTTTTTAATACTGAGCATATCGATGTCCACCAATCAAACGCTCTACCACCCTGCCACTAAGTCGGCCTGTCTAAATTCTGTATCTGGAAGCTCCAAAATATGACTGTTATAAAACCGTGTTTCTGACAGGCTGCCCTTGACTAGGCCTCATGCATGTCCTGTCATTCTAATTTGTAAGAAAGTGGCAGTCCACCCTAGACAGGGGTGGGATTTACCTTAGGGTTTACTGAAAGGAATATTAAAAAAAAAAAAGCTAAGCTATGAGATCCCCGTACAGTAGCTGCGAGTCATATTCTTACACTAACATGGGGCGTGTAACATACTAATAATCTTTCAGAATAAGCCGGTGGTTTTAATATCTAACACAAATGCAACACTTACTGCCTTGAGCCAATTCCCTCACACTCCCGATTCGTCATGACACTGATTAGTTTTCAGTGTTAAGTCTCAACTTTGAGTCTTGTACGGCTTCAGTCTCATATCCAAGAGGACACATAGGAGGTTAGCTAAGGAGATCTCCAACGGACCACTGACAACTACACACAGAGACAACCAAACTCATAAGATGACCTACCCCTTTTCGTGTGATCTGTGGCAACGTCAAGGCTTCCCCTGGCCTGCTTGTTATCCAGAGCAGGGCGAGATAGAAAAGTCTTTAGTGCGGCTGGAGTCTTACCTACCACCCAAAACCCTCTCACCGCTGCCACAGCAACAGAGAGCGGATTACTGGACTGTACCATTCTGTTGTTAGAGGGGATTAGAGTTCACACAACATGGCCCCTTTCTGGGCGCGCGTGTGCCACTGGGAGTGCGTGTGTGCGTCCCACAAACGAGAGATTACCACAATCGGCATTCTTATTTGAGCTTCACAGGCAGAGAATTTACTCTACTTCACAGGCAGTGGCAGTGGTCTACCAAAATAAAATCCATAAATAAGATGTATGCCTTTAAGTGATGTAAGCTGTTATTAATACGCAGAATTTGCACCTTCCAGATGTACCTCTCATGCACTCAGTGTGCTTCCCTATTACAGATGTTCAGTGGTGTGGCCAACTAAATTTCACAATTCCAAATAATGTATTTTCTGCATTATGTAACCTGTATATATAATTATGATTTGTGTGCATTTTTCAGCTGTTTGGCCAGTGACTGATATATTTGGGCATCACTTAACTGGTGAAGAACTGTTTCTAAGAACTGAATAGAGAGAAGATCAGTATTAAATGCAGAGAGGATCAGAGTATGTGACTTTGGTATCTTTGATCAGGCCCAAGTTCAAGACAGGGAATCATCTCATTATGGCTTGTGGCAGATTAGTATCGAGTCCAACGACAAGCCATTATATAACACTGCAAAACTGCATCAATGCCAACATAAACATACACTAGCATTTAGAAAAACTCAGCGGGCTAAATTTTACATTACCCAACAACATATAATCCAAACTGTACTGCAGTAGCAACACATTATCGACGCTCCTACGTTTAAAAGCATGATCTGGTCTGTATTTGTAATCACATACTTAACCTCAAATGAGCTGAACAGTTTCATCATACCAGTTTTTCAGTGTTACAATTTTTGAACCTTTATACTGACTGAGGTTAGAGTATATGTGTGGATATTTTATTCTCAATAAAAAATATCCTAACTACACAGCAGCTGTGATGGAACAAGCTTAGCCATTGCTACTTTGATCTCATGTCTAAAATTACAGTTGATTTGATGTCATCAGTTTTAGTGTGCATAGACAAGGTTCACTTATTAAAGCTGCTTAAGGCCAACAGGGGTCAGCGTAGAGTTGTGCTGTGTTCTGATATGAGGGCCTGACTTTACCTTGTCTTCTCCTTCTTCGTCCTCCTCCACAATTTCCTCACACTTATCTGGGCCACCGGGGTCATGGGGACTATGGTTGTGCTGTTGTCTGGTTGATGTGACCGACAGCTGTCTCTGGAGCCGAAGCACCTCCCTCTGAGACTCCCTGAGAAGCCTCTCAAATTCCACTCGGCCAGATGGAACCGGGGAGCCCTGCACAGACACATGCATCAGTGACAGCCATAAGAAAATAACGTCATCGATTCAGCACATTATTGTTCATTTATTTTGAGTAATTAACATTTTCAAACTGCAAGCAAACTGAATCAAAGACATGTATGTAATCATGTGCACTGTGTACACTGGCGTGTTATTCTTGCAGTTTAGAACTGACTTCACAACACAAGTAGTAAATATAACAGTCAGAGGGGACACTGCATAAATAAAAACAAAAACATGCACTAAAACTGATTCTGGGTCATGGACATCAAAATGTGTACATTATATTTACATTTCCCTATTCAAGATCAGAAGAACACTCCCTCCCTGTCTCCCTTATTGCATGTTGAAAATGTGTTTAAGTTGAACATCCATACATTCTCACTAGATCAACGCACAGCTCACACTGTAAGACCCTTCATTATTAAACCAGCAGATGTTCACATTCAGCAGAATGAGCTCCTAAGTCACTGGACCAGTAATTAAAAACAGGCACTTAGAAGGACAACCTATTCCTGCACTGTCATCTAGTCATCAGTAGTGACGCAGCCTTTGTAATACGGGCTTAGGAGGGAGTTAGGATGAGTAGTACCCATGTTGTCCAGCAGAGAGCGAGCTTGTGGCATTATGAGTCTGTGGCAGGGATGATAAGTTAGAGGGAAAACTGGGGCTAAAACTTGGAGGATCCACTTAGATCGGAGATATGTTAGAAGAGCAGAGGGCTGTACTAAATCGGGCTTTCAGTCGAGAATGATTCCAAATAAGTGAGCATGGTACAATGTGGGCTGAGTTACTGAGGAGCTGTTTTTCTAAGTACCTTGGTGGTGCCCAGCCGTGCCTCCAGCTCTCTGCACTCTTGTTGTAGGGCAGCAATCTCTTTGTCCTTAGACAGCAGTGCATCTGCGTGCTGGGCAAGGTCACGAGCTCGCTGACGGGCAAAGGCCCTCTTGTATTGTTCCACTGACCCGGGTCTCATCAGTGACGGCGAATTCACCTGCACAGGAGCAAGAAGGAAATGTGTATCAATGACCAGAGAGGATTTCATAGAGGACGTCTGGAATACACTCATTGACAGCTCACACATTGAAGCTGAGGGGATTCACAATAAAATAAACGCTAGGAAATTGCTTTGATTCAGCAGAATATTTTTATTAAATCTAGGGATGTATTGAATTATAAGGCCTTTTATTATGTATTGCTGTACTTCCTTACATATCTTACTATGTGGAATTGTAGGGGTCGACCTTTAAAACGACAAAAAATTCAACAGTCTTACTACAAAAATGAGCCATACATATTATTAATACGGCTGGTTAGTATTATCACACTAATCCACTGTTTATAAAAGCCCATGCTATGACTTTTAAAAATTTGGTTTATCATAAATGAATGCAAATAATGTTCAGAGCTCAGTCAAAGTCACTCCGCGAGTAAAAGTTTATTTAAAAAAAAAAGAGATGTTTGTAAGTTTACAATACAAACTGTAAAAATCTTTTGTATTTTTATTGTTGGGGTTAAATCATGGAACAATGCTTATATAAATTTAAGAATGTGTAACTAGCTTTTGGTTTTCAAAAGAATGGCATATAAAGCTATTTTTGATGGTTACAAGTGTGAAGCATCTTTTATTTCTGGTAGCTTAAACTGAATGTAGGATAGGTATATATGAGCTTTTGGCCTCTGCTTGTGCCTTTTCAGTCAATACTTAATGCATAGACTGTTCACTGTGTTTATATTGTCTATACTATTAATAGTATATAGTATAGTCGTATAAATATATGCAGGAATGACTGCTGTAGGTTTGCAGTATTGCCTGGTGGTACAGGGAAAACTGTTGAAGACAGCGGTTATAGTCAAAGATGAGCGGACAGAAAGACAGAAAGACAGGATTATAAACACCCCACAGAAAGGTAGTCAAATACCACTGTCCAGCTACTGAGCATGGAGCGCTCAGTGCTTTGTGAGGAATTTATGGCTCTCACTTTGGTGCCAATCAATACCAAATAGAGCAGCAAAGTAACTCCCCCTTTCTTAAATAACTATAATTAGATAAGGTCCAAAACAAGGTTTAATGAATGCAGTTAATGTCGTAGAAGTCTTTAAACTTTTTCTTGCTGTAGCTCTATCAGAAGTACATTGCTCTGTCCTTCAGTGAGTGGGAGATGAGGGGGGAGGGGAAAGGTCTCCCCCTCAGTCTGGTCAACAGGTGCACTCAGAATACACAGCAGCCGGTCAGCGTTGCAGCCGGGACAGACACTGGTGGTCCTTAAATTGTTTACTGCACTACTGTATTGGTTTAGATTTTATTATGGTGTTCAAGTCATTTTTAGGAGGAGACTTTATTTAAAGGTAACTCTAAGAAAGAAATACTACACAAGCATTTATACCTATAACATTAAAAAGTAGTTTGCTGTTATATTTTGCTGAACCTACTGTATATTTTTGTGTTTTGCATAGTGAACAACACTCAGTACTAAACTGTCTTCTCAGCCTTCTGTCTGTTCAGTTAGCTGTCTAACAAGCTTGTGCATACGCTGAGGGATTCAGAAAATTTCTTAACATGATCACGATTACATCTTTCATACTCCGCAAAATAAATGTTTATAAAAATATTTATGTACAGATGATAACTAATGTCCATCTGGAGGAGTTGCCATCTTGTCAGGTTTTAAAATACTGAATACAAGACATGATTTGTGAGGAATATAAATGCTTCCATCCTCGACTGCTGCGTTTGATCTTTAGTTTGTTTTATGTAATCTTTTAGTAGATTTTACATCTCAACAGGTTTCCTGGACTTCCTACTGAAAACTGAGTTCTTGTAGCCATTCTAGTGATGCATTAAATTATTCAATAGGGTGCTGTTTTTTTCAACAAGGCTCCCATTCATCACATGCTGAAATATTCCATTCAACTCATTACCGGACATTATGGTGATTTGGTTGGTGGTGCTCCATAATGAGTCACCGCCAGTATTTGGGTCAGAGTGAGGGCACACACGGTGAGCAATGCAGTTCACTGTGAAAATGTTGGGGGGGTATTTTATTTGTGTGGTATACCACTTTGAGGTTGGCCTCCTGCAGTTTTCGAGCCCTCTCTTCCAGCCTCTTAGCAAGAACAGCCAGCTCTGTGTTCTTTCTCCTCAGCCGCCTGACCTTCTCCTCAGTCTCTGGGGCGCTGCTCTTCCGCTAAACACATGGGAAACAAATATCATCGTCAGACAATGCCTGCAGCTAGTACTAACACCAACGCAGCAATGCCAAACAAGAAAGTCACAAAAACAGTTATTCAGGAGGGCCTATTAATGGTTTGAAGAGGGATTCAGTCATTGTTGTATAACACCGGCCTGTGTTACCAGTGGAAATTCACTGGGACACGGGGAACCTACATTGTGGTATATGGGGCATAATGTATGATCTAGTTACATATTTGGAAAATAGGTGTGCTGTAGGGAAGAGGTGTTTTTGGGAATGCAATTTAACTTTATTTGTGCATATACTACTACTTCTCTAACCTTACTCGAACCCGGGCCGCTATGGTAAGGACTTAGCCTCGACATGTGGTATATGCTCTACCCAGTAAGCTACAGAGGCATCCATTAATGTGTTCTGTATATAACTGAACTTGCTGTTCAGTTGGATCAGTGTCCTGTTCCTGGTCTCGCCCTCCTAGATAGAGAAGTGAAGTCTCTGTTTTATGCTGATGATCTCATTCTATTGTCTTCTACTGAAGAAGGGCTACAGCAATAGCTGGATATGGTAGAAATGTATTGTCAGAACCGGTCACTGGAAGTAAATATGAAGAAAAACAATGTCATGATTTTTCAAAAACGCTTCGTTATTTTTAGTCCTACCAGCAGGCCATTCTCCTCCCTCAGTGTGGTACAAGTCTTCTCCAGTTCATCGAGGGCTCGCAAGAGTTCAGAGTTCTGACGCACCAGGAACCCATAGTCAGTACCATTCTGAAAAACAAACACAACACAGAGTTGACCAACTACTGGCTTGGTTTTTGTTTTTACGAAACACAAGATCAGTGTATCTGCATTCTAAAGAGTGAAACAGGGATTGGGTTTCATTTCTCCAGACTTGCTTAAATCATGTTCTATCTCTGAGTTACAGGAAAGCCTCCCTCTGCTGTCAGCCAATGTTTACATGTTGCAATCTAATGGTGACAGATGACAGCCCACTGAAAATGCTTTTCATTAGACCATCTGAATCAGCCCACCACTGGCACTCAGCACCCATTATACCACACTAACTCAGCATAAAAGGAAAGATAATACTGAGCTATGGAGAGAGGGGAAGAAAAAATGATGATCACGTACAGTAGATTCACAAACTCAGACACTTTTATCTTTCATATTTTTACTCCTTTTGTTATTTTATATACGTAACATGATCTACATTCTGCACCCCACATTTGCTTCTTCCTTGCCGATGCTCTCACCTCTTCTTTGGATAGGAATACCAATTAACTGGGATATTCAGGTCTCTTAATAGATTTTTTTCTGACTCAAGTCGGGGCTGAACATTGAATGAACTGTCCCAAAGCCACTTGCTGTGTGCTTTGTTTTGTCACTGTAAAGACAGATGAACCTTCACTTCTTTACTGATGCTTTAACGATGACCACATGGCTAAAACATTTGCATATCAATGGGCAGCCACATACAGTAAATTGGATGTGGAAAGATTTGTCTCAGGCTTCAGGTCTGTTCTGTGCAGCCTGCACACGATGGACTGTGATACCAATTGTTTGGTCAAAAAGAACTGAGAAAGGCATCCTAATATACTTTCCAAATCCAAATCCTGGACAAAAAGCAAATAAGGTAAAAAAAATTCTGCATTTTAGGTAAATACAAGATTGTAAGCTTTGCAAATTATATTGATTTTCATCATGTAAAGCTTGTCTTCAAATGTTTTTTTGTTTGTTGCTTTTTTATTGCCTTTAATTGATAGTGCAGGAAAGGAGGGAGAAAGAGAGGGGATGACATGCAGCAAAAGGCCACAGGTCAGAGTCGAAGCAGCTTCAGGTTTCAAACATAAAGTTCCATTCTGTAAAACATCAGATTTTTCTGTGAGAGGAGCAAAGTCCTGGAACTCGCCTCCTGATCGCTTGAAATTTGTTACTAATTTTACCACTTCTAACAATCGAAAAAAACCCTGGTTAATTCAGCAAACAAACCTGCACTCGCATAGTTTTTAAATGTAATGTCTTTTTTTATTCCGTGTTTTTCTGTATCTTTTTGTTTTCCGTTTTAAGTATTTTTTGTAGTATGTTAAAGATAAAAGCCATTCTAGGGGCGGGTGTTTCGAATTAGCATCTGCTACCAACACTGTTATAGTTGCATTGGATAGCTGTTCAGCCTGTTTATGTTTACTGTATCTGTCCCTATCAAATAAACAATAAATAAATAATGACTGCAGTCAGTTGTCGTGTACTGAAATATATACACATTGAGGTTTTATTGTAGTTGTATATAGTGTAACAGGCCTGGGTGTAATAAGCTTGTTATCTTGCGAGCTTGTGAAGAGACAGCTCCACAAAGCAGCAGTAGACGGCCGATGTGACAGATAGTCAATGTGGTGATCAAGACTGTCACTGGTGTTTATCATCCAAGTGGAGGAAACCTGGAAGTGGTGGAAATCTCACATGTCTCATTTGAATGGAAACAATGTCACCCTGCCTCTCTGACTGTGACAGAGATGCTCTAAATGAGCCCTGGGGCTCAGAGGGAAGGGTTGAGAGTAGACCTGGCACACATGAATGTAATGGCTGCAGTGAGAGCAGATGGACAGACAAGGTGAACAGATAAGCTGGAGGTAAAGGGAGGGTGAAACACATTCAACAAAACAGTCAACTAGACTGACTTTGTCTGCTTACGTATGATGACAGAGTAATAACTGTTGCGAAAGGTAATAGTGTGAGACAATTGTGAGGCAGTCTGGAGTTTTTGCAGTATCCACAGACGGATGAAGAAAAGAGGAAGGAGAATGTTTGTGTAGAAGCCCACCTATCTTCACAGGTGAAACACCAGTTAACCTGTTAAGATGTCTCATTACTAACCTGAAATGGCCCTCTACCACAATGACACCTTTTGTAACAAAGACTAATGTTACATCAAATCCTGATGACATGGCGCGATATAAAAATCATGTGACTGTCATCTTGTGAGATTATGTTGTCTTGGTAACCGCAGATGATGGGCAATCTGGTGGCTCTCTGGAGTGTTTTAATGCTACTGTACCTGTTATTTAAGTCAACACTAATGACCAGCTGTTTACTCAACCAGCAGCTGAGGCTCCTGTGTGTTCATCGTCCAATACTATTGTAATGGTAACACTGGTGATCCTGACTGAATATCTAGTGAGTGGGTTACAAACTAGGGCTGGAGAGACCTTATGTTTTCAGGGTAACAACATACAGACAAGCAGACACAATATTTTGACTGACATCATTCACACATAATCTTTTTTGTAAACAAATTTACAAAAAAAAGAAGAAATTAAAGCTGTTGAAGTAGTAGAATGGAAAAATAAATGATATGCAACACTACACATTACTCTGCACAAACTTCCATATCAAAGCAGCAGAATCTTAAGATAGTCGAAGGACATAAAGGAGCTATAAAAGCAAAATCCCTTGGTTAAGGTCTAACCCACGGCTGTTTCCCAAAATAAGTGCAAATTTAAGTAAATTTCCAACACTGTGTAAATTAGTTGTGAAAAGCTTGCAGTCAAAGCAAAGATGTGATCAGTATTTGTCACTGTGGGCAAAAAAGATGCTACATGGACGACATTTCCAATCAATACAGGCATTTGAGTCAGCAGGTATGTTCTCCCTAAACTTAAATGCTGTCTTTGGGCACATCCTGGCACCAGCCAAGATAGTGTCAGACAAATTTGCACCTCATATATTTGACAAGGAAAGTACTGATCTATTAAACCATATCACATTTAAATTATAGCCTCAGACTTGAAATCAACCCCCATTTTTTATACTATTTATGGTCAGCACTTTCTGCAATAGCCATTAAATTTACATTCTGTAATTATCTCTCTATACAGTAGTCTCTATTGGTAGTGGTGGAGTCCGCCATATGCACACTGGATTCAGACTGCCTACTAAAACACAATAGATTGAGAATAAAACAATACATACACGTAATCTAGCACAATTTTATCTCACAGATAACAACTTCACTGTTAACTGTTCACTCCCTTTACATCGTGTCAGAGTTACTATGTAACATCCTACTGCTGCTGCTTCACATTAAAAGCATTCAACCGGTGAAACACAAGGTGGCATTTACTGTAAAGCAGCCAAGGGAAATCCAATGTGTAGGGCTGACTGCAAAAAATTAACTACAAAACAACAGCATTTTGTTATTTTATTAGGTATTTTATTTTGATATTAAGTAAAAAATAATTGGTTGCAAATAAAGTAAACTCCCTGAAGTAAAATAAATACAAAAATGTCATAACTTTTAATTTAAGTCTAATTCTTGTTTCTTGATATTGTAGAAACTAATGCCTCTGACAGACAACAAGAATACTGTAATAAATCTGTTAATCCATTCTCTAGACACTCTTTTTCCTGGTCTGGATCACAATCATCTTAAGATGATGTATTAGTGCACACAGAGAAACTGCACAGTTAAGTGTATAGTTGGTCAGAAAAACCTATGAACAGCACTTCATGACCAGACTATTTGCTTTGTTGATGATACATGAATTTTTCAGGGACGCAGGGATGCTGCTAATTCAACTGTCTTGGTTTGATTTATGTCCTGTACTGTTAACTGTACTGTTAGGGGATAAGGGAGTGCTTGAAGTCCAAATATCTCTTCATTCTTAAATATGTATTCAACTCTGACAAAATGACCTTGTACTTAAGTGTGTGCAAATAAGTAAAAGTTCTTTAGGACAGGCTTAGCATTAATACTAGAGAGTCTGAACATAAAGCCATCAGCTCAAATGAGACACAAAAGATTTCCCACATTTTAATTGGGACACCTGCACCACACTGTGCTGTAAGCAGCTGGGATCAGAAGGAATGACACAGGAAAGGTGCTTTTCTACAACAAAGGAATTGTACACTTCATGGTATGGCATATTGTACCCAGTTCACTGTGCATGCTTCTTTACCCTTACTACCTTGAAATACTGTAGACTGCTGACAATATGCAAATCTCAATATAGGCCAATTTTCAATCAAACAAGGAGTGAGCAATTAGTCGCTAACTTCAATGCTTACATCAATAATTATTATAGTTGCCTGACAATAATAACCTTTTAGTGGTTTACTAGTTCAGTTAGTTCAGTCTTCATTGTTCAGCATCTGGGATTTATTTAATGGGTTAGAAAAAAGTTGCACACAACAGCAGTGAAATATAAAAACAAATTCAAGCAAATAAAATAAATCAAAAGGAACAAGTGAAAAATAAAAACAATGAGAAAATAAGACGTGAAGGGACAATAATAAGGGATTGTTTTGTTTGTAACTGCAGAGGATGAAAGAAAACGGGGTGGTTTGGATACCAGTGGAAAGCTTTTACCATGAAGCAGCAGGACAAAGTCCTCAGTTTGAATTACCAGTTGTTAGCACAGCAGCAGACTTCATGACAGTTCTGATAGTACAGCAATGGAGGGCGGATCAGAAAGCAGTGAGGCTATTATCTGTCAGATAAAGGTACGAATGGTAATGAAGAACTCAAACAAAAGCTCCAAACTACAGCCAGTACTGAAAAACTGAATATAGTACGTATTTGAAAACGTCATAATGCAGCTCAGGTTAAGATGGGGAACTTAACGTATGGACTTTGCTCCTAAATCACAGCAACGTTAGAAGTGACACACCACAGGATCGAACACTACAGCTAGCACAAATAGCTGCAGCCTAAAACATTTTTTCAGATGCAGAAATGTTACGTTGCCTTTTCTACAAATCAAACATTCTTAAATGGCTCAGAGAGAGTTCGCCTCAGCTCTCAGAGGAACCTTTGTGTCCTTGAGAGTTATTTTGCCATCAGTTAGAGGACTCAGCCGGTCCCAACGACCCAGTCTTCCTCTCAGGAGGACGATGCTAAAGCCCAATCAATCACCTCAGAGGAAGGCCAGCCAGAGTGAACTCAGCCTCCGCCTGCCTCCATTCTGATTCTAATGATCTTGGAGTCCGTCCATGTCTTGTAATTGTTCCCTGGGAATCACACTGAAATACACCGGAGGCTTTTCTGTAGGCATGAGGTAATGCTGGCTTCTTACAAAACTGAAAAACCACCCTGCCCTTGCTTCTCTTGCTGCCACAGAAAAGGGCTGCAGGTGGTGAGGGCCACTCAAGGCCAGTGTATTAGCATTCAGCCAGTTCTCCTCTCTCACAGCAGTGCGGTTTTCACATGGGCCTGGCTCAGTAAGCGAGGCAGATGTAACTCAGTAGCAGGAGGGCAGGGGTCTGCACACAAACGTCTGTCAGGAGAGCCTGTCTGAGCCCTGGGCAGGGCAGGAGGGTCTGATGATGGAGCCATCTCCCTATTCTGATTAGAAAATGCACACTCACACCATACACTGCTTAACATAATGGTACTGTCTACAGCCTACAGGGTCCAAAACACATTAACATGTACTATAACCTTCTGAAGCAGTTTTCGTTCATCATTGTATTCTATTTGATTGTGAAGCTGCATTTTATTTGTTTTTTGTTTGCATCTATAATTCAGTGAGGCAGAATTCATCTGAAATGTGTGATTATGTAATACCTTATATGAACTACACAGTTAGCCAAAATTGCCCATTCCTGTCACTATTCAGTCCTATTCGACTGACTGTGCTGTGACAGCTGATAAAAGCAGAGTGCTGTGGGAGATATTTTGTGCTGAGAAAAACCTCCATGGCATCTGGGTCAGCTTTTCATCATAACACCATTCTCTGGTGCCTTCCTATCCAAGAAGAGGAGTCGAATCACTTTGGGCTTTTCAGATTATTACAAAGAAAGTTCTACTTTCAGGCCAGTAAACAGCTTTTCAGACAGAAGCCCCTTTCACTGTTTGCAACTTTAACCGACGGTGAAACTGAATTTTCTGTATAGGAGATTTGTATGAAAGACACTAATCCAGATAACTGACTGTGAAAGGGGCTATACTTGAAAATACTAAAAACTCTAAGAATACCCACTGAAGGACAAACTCTACCATCACATGGCTGTCACAATGTGGCAACACAGCAGGTGGTTCCAGCACCAACATATGCTACTGACCTTGTTAATAAATGCAACCGGAGCAATGCAGAGTCACTTTTATCCGATTTCTCATAATATGAAGTTTTAAAGGTCAATCAAAACAACAGAACTTGAATTAAGTACTAAAATAAAACAGTTATTTTAAAGAGAAACATCACAGGTGAAGTCAATTGTTATATAGCCCAATATCACAAATGTTCCTCAAGGGGCTTTACAGTCCGCACAGCACACCGCACCCTCTATCCTTACACCTTGGAATTGGGATAAGGTAAACAAGTGACTTGTTATTAATCCACGTGCATTACTTATGTTTCTTATAACAAGCTGACACTGAAAAGACTGAGCCTTGTAAAGGGAGCGGACTAAATTGCCTCTTGATTATCTGGGTCAGAAGCTGTTTTATGTGCCTCTAAGGGTCTGAATCAAAATGGCTCAGGGTTTTCTGGAATTCATCCCCTTCCTTGGGCTTTTCATGGCAAGCTCTTCAGTAGAGAAGCAACACAGACGCCTTGGATAGATTAAAAGCTAAATAGCAGATAGGAACCTGTCTATTATGACAAATGATATTAATTTAATTAAGTTGGCCACTCTCGCTGTGTTTAACAAGTCCTATTAAGAGCTTATGAAACTGCTCATTAAAATGTGAGGTTAAAAGGAATATTAACACTGTAAATTCTGATTTGCTTGTGTTTTCTGTGTTTGGTGGTGTTGTGTCTCCTTGCTTGAGTTGTCTTAAGTTGCGGTGCATTGAGCTTTCAGGGCCACCATAAATTTTTCTGTTTAATTTTTCCTGACCTTATAGGATTTCCATTTCTCCACTGAGCTTTACGTAATTTTCTCTATCACAAAGGGTAAGCTGTTAAAAGAAGCATAGATGAAAATGTAAAAACACTGCAATAACATTAGACTTATATCCCTGCAGTATTCATTCGTATCGTGTGTAATGCAAATGGAGGATGTTGACAATAAATGGACAATTTAAAGGCTATAAGGAACGGAGAAGAGCAGATGTCATATTTTTGACACAATAGGAGACTTTAGTTACCTATCCACATAGACTTGAATAGATCATTTAATGTCCGTGGACTTATTCTTACATATTCATAAGGTCTCACAACCAGATTATCCTTTTGTCTGGGATCCACAGCGAGCTTTTGTAGGGCGTATGGAAATGTCTACAGTCTGGTCCCACAGAAACACCAACATCAGCATTTTTAGCTGACAGCTAGAAATCCCCCACTATAAGCCTCTAAGGAGACAGCAAGACAAAGGCACAGACATGCACACAGGCACACAAACACACGTTTTGCCATTGTTAACTCTTTGTTGGACACGATATCTAAAGTGGCAGTATTAAAGCTCCGATGTGCAACCGGAGTGCAGCATCAATTCAGCCAAGCTCCTTACAGTTTGTATTACAACCGCAAACCCATGCAATCACAGGATCTACTACTGAAGCAATACATCAATACACCACTAATTATAGAATGGAACTTGAAAAACATACTTTTGGCTAGGCCTGGATGGAAAAATTTAAAAACTGAATAAACAGTTATAGTAAATGCAATTCAGTAGATCTGCTGTCTGCATACTTAAAGAAAGCAGTAGCACAGTATTGAAGCATTAAAGGCCATTTTTGCAATATGATAATCAAATATATACTGCATTGTGTCTCAGTACTTCTACTACTGGAGGCAGCTCCCTTCAGACGCATAAGAGTTTTTAAAAATAGTCCACTCAAATATAATTACTGTGAGAGCTTGTGGAGTCAAGCGAGTCCGTTTTTTTTTTTTTTTTCAGATTCATATTTATAAATACAGAATGCACAACCTGCAAGTACTTGCTGCTGAGCTTCATTCAGTGACGCTCAGAGGATTGGCATAAAGGAGGCAGTCTGCTGAATCTGGAAATGTGCCTTAATTAATCCAGGTCTTGTCTGCTCCCAGCAATAATGAACGGGGGAAAGGCCTCCTCCCGCAGACCCAACCCTCAAACACCACATGGTCGGAGAAATTAACACGGTTTTAATCACCAGCAGAGGCGAGAAACAGACAAACTACATGCAGCAGAGACCTTCCACTCAAGTGGATACTAATGGACTTCACAATAACAGTGAAGCGCTACAATTTAGAGCCAAATCGATGACTCTGTCTCCTCCAACATCAGTGGTTTTCTAATGAGGTTTCCTGAACGGCTCTGCTGTCACACATCATCAAAAGACATGAAAAACGTTTAAGAATGTATCTGTTATGATCTTCTACAATAGAAAAGAGAAGAGAGTACTTTGTAGTCTTTTTTTGTTTTACTCTGTTACCACCAATATCTCTTGTGGTTTAACACCCCACTGCTTGTATGTGCACAAGAATTTGCCAGACATGTTAAGTCTCCAGTGCTCTACCACATATTATTTCTTTCCGCTTTCCAAGCCTGTACTTTGCGCTAATTGCTATGATCAAGGTAGCAACATCCACCTTATTCACAGTACAAAAAGCTAGGCTATGGCAAGTGCTTAAGCTCATTTAAGATCTGCGGCATTGCAAAACTTTCTTATGGTTAGAAACAGAGAGCGGCCATCTACAGAGCAAAGAAACAAAGCAGAGAAATATCTCGTTAAAAAAACTACACATGAAAAGAACTACAAAGCAGTTTGTTGCCCGAGGTATTTTAATAAACAGCAGCTCCCTGCCTATACTCATATATAAGTCATGAAGAAACCCTCTTAAGTGTCCTCTCAAATCCCCTCCTGTATTTATCACGAGTCATCTCCCCCAGGGTACCTGACGGTGACAGATTAGGGGGTCTCTCTTACGGCGTTAGAGAACAAAGAGCCAACACGAGACTCCCCTTCACTCCCCCCCAGGCATCCAGCCACCATCTACCTCTACCACCCCTCATACAAACGTCCTCTGGGTGAGGTTGTGCAAAAATGAAATGCACTGTCTTGTTAGTGCAGTTTCCCTTCCATATGTTTAGAGTATAGGATGTGCATACATTTAAAAACATAACCTTTATGTGGTGTGAACTAGTTTACATCCAGGGGTGGGATTTCTAAACATTACACTCATGTCATGAAGTGATGTAGCAAGGGGCTAATTCACCTGTCAAGCCAGTAGGGTTGTTGTGCTTATAGGAGCAATTTGTGGGATGCAGTTAGAATTTAAAGTTAAACGATAAACAGAACATGAAGAGGTAAAAGCTGTGACGTTTTGTCAAAGATGTCTATGTATTGTGTTGCAGAGATACGCAATCTACCAAAAAGTAGAGATTGAGATTGCTTGGAGAAAGTAAGGAGGAAGTTGGACTATTTGGAAGTTCTGGAAATATGTGTCTGTTACTTGATTCCAGCCATCAGTACCATGAGCTAAGCTAGCATAGTCTTGTTCGATCCAAATTCTGTTCAGAAAGCAAGCATTTTAAAAGTTGCTTGGTTGTTGTCTTGCGGACCGACCTGACAAAGTATGAATTTATTTTGAATTTGTTTATTTTGGTTCGATCATGTGGCAAAGAATTACACATTGCTCCTGTAATCCTTGGATGCCATGGTAACTATGATTTGGCATCTCCAATGCATGGTAGATGAAACATTAATTATGATAACCCGTCCCACCAGCCTTCAGATCTTGTCTCCACTATGGAGCTCGGAGCTTCTTTCTTACAAAGCCATTACAACACTGCCCTACCGACACAGTAATTAAAATCCATACTAGCATGACTGCCTCATCTCGCAGTCCACAAATAAAAATGTCCAATCCCCTGAGCCTCCAGCGGATTAATAAGGTGTCAGACATGCAGAGAACATCTGGCTTATAAAAAGTCGAATGATGAACAGAAGGAGGGGTCACCAAATTATTCCATTTAGTGCAGTGTCAGCATAAATGGATAGAGGGGGAGACAGAATGTAGCGGAGATGATTTGTTTCTCCCCCGACCCTCCACAGGTTCAACCCCGAGAGCTTCAAAAGAATATAACCCTTCATCTTGTCAAAGAAAATTGCATATGCATATAAGCCCCTCGACCCCCTGCTATCACACTAGCAACAACTTAATATGTGGTCTAGCACAACACACACACTTAGAAATGGTTTCTGGTTTAACATTTAAAATCGCATCAGTGATCATAATAAGGAAAAGAGGCAATATTGGCTTCATTAAGTGTGAAGAAGAAATACTCAAGTGCATGCACATTGTGCCCACATCCTGCAATACACAACTCTGATTTGCTTATGCACTACAATGTAATATTATATTGCATACTGTCTCACATACTGAATATTGTATTTCTCCCAAAACACTGAAATTCATATTGGTTCCTTTGGTACTTTGTCAGCATGGCATAATGTGTAAAAGCAATATTAAAGAGACACTAAAACTGGCATTTAAATAGCTCTTTTTATGTGAAGATGAAACCATATTATCATTACTATCTGGTTGGTGCTGTTTACATTCAACCAGATGCAAATTCAAAAGATGTACTGCAGAATTATGTCCTGGGTGTATATGTGTATGTATATCTCTATATAAATAACTGTATATATTTTACTTTATTTATTTTTTTATGTTATTCTATGAATTTAATGACCTTTTTCTATCTGTGTTGCATGAAGGATATACAGACTTTCATTTCGTTATGCAATCTTGTGTTGTCTTATAATAAATAAAGTTCCCTGGTGGCTCATGATGTGACTGAAGTTAAACTGTCTTTGTTAACCAACAAAGTGAGCAAATGAGAATATGTGCACACCATGAAGCCAATTTTATTCTACAGATTGGGCTGACCTCCAGCCACAATGCACTCAGACAGAAATGGAAGTGCATGAAATTAATTGAAAAAAATGCATCCAACCGGCCCCGCGAGGACCTTATCGTCATTTTTGATGTTGCCAAAAATCACTCCTCCTACTCAGTCACTGTCATCACTGCACTTTCCCCCAGCCAGCATCTCATCACCAAGAGCTCACTGATAAAGAGCTGGAAAATTCCCCCGGATGTTTCCAGTGGAGACGCATATTCTTGGTGAGCATTGGAAATTCCCGTTCCCGTATCACCAGCCAGGTGCAAACATGCTTAATCATTTTTATTTACAGAGGTATTTGAATGTAACATCACACTAAATGTCTGAACACTACCATACTTGTGTTCATCCAATGGCTGATCTCCTCCAGAGTTCACAGCTTATTGATGGGTGTGTGTATTTGTTCTCTCTGTTGGCAAAGGTACAGAATATTGATTGGACTGTCCTTGACACTAGGCGTTAACATTGCCTTTAAACTAGCTACATCACTCTTCAATACATTGATTTAGGTAGCATCTCGTTTAACAATCAACTCATCAAAATAGAGCAAATAGGCTGACTTAAAAACACAGTATAAGTCTCCATATGGCTCATGTGATATCATCATCTCACAGCAGGCTTTGTCAAGAGGCAGATACTGTATATTTACCATATTCAGGAGAACATGGGGGAGACCGGGCTTTGAGATTAGTTTCCAGACGACAGAATCATTAATAAAACACACACACCCACACACACACACACACACACTGTCTAGGACAGGACAGCAGAGGGTCCAGACAGTCAATAAGTCCCTGACAGCAACACTGCACACTATTACAGTGTTCGGCAACAAACTGAGTTTACCAGTCACATTTAATAAATGCACATCTGGCAGAGGCACTCCAGTAATGAAAGCCTAAGTGACCTTTGTTGACATTCAGTGCGTCAAAAAAAAAGAGTCTCCTTTTCCTCCTCCAGGCAAAATGCATTTTCCCATTGTGAGGAGGAACGCAGGTAATCATGGATCTAATCTCGCCAGCAGTTTGGGAGCAGGACCAAATATTGTAGAAATGTCACAGACAGTAGAGAGCCCTTGGAGGACGCCAAATATGTAGCAGTCTGGATTCAGGCTTGGTGAATGTAAATGTGTGGAGTGAGAGCCAGACCCCCTCTGTGTGATGTTGGGTCTGAGCTAAAGCCTTTGAAGAGGCAAACACTGCAGGCGCAAAACAGATGAATAAAGAAACACCAAGAGCTGATGACAGAGTTGTAACACGAACCATTTCCAACCAACTACTGTATAACTACTTGAGTGCCATTGTTCTCAAAATTAATTAGGTGTCATAATTTAGGTTTATTAGCCGAAGGTGTGGAGATGAAAGGAAAATGGGAAACAATAAATGGGCAGTTTAATGGTACCCATTCGGTGGATAAAGGATAGGAAGCAAATGTTAGGGGTAAGGATGGGAAAGGATGGGAAAAGACAGGTAGTAGAAGGTACATTTGAGTTGTTCATAATAAAGAGGACCATCATTTTCAACAGTGCTTTGTGAACGCTTCTGAGCCTTCTTCACATTTCAATCTTTGTCACAGTAAACAACCCTTTAAAGCAAATGCCTCAGGGCCTACTGATCAACAGGATATATTCTATACACCCCACATTCAGTGCAGTATATGGTGTGGCAGTGACACCCCCCCCAATTTCCTGGTTTCGCAGTTGTGAATGAATGCAACAGTGAACACAGTGTCTGAGCCCTGTTCCATAGAGGGAGTCTGCACCTCGTTGCAGCTAGACAGCAGACAGACAGACAGACAGATATGTTTGGGCTGGAATATGTGGAGAGACCAATACTCCAGAGATTCCCCTCTTACTGCCCTATCAATTATTCACAAGTCATTACATGGCTGGCCAATAAAACACACTGATATGTGTGCGTGCACACACACACAAATAGGACCTTGTGGCAACAATGAGCCATATAGAGTCAGCAACAGGAATAAATCTTACACAGATTTGAATCTTATCTGGATTGTTAAATTAAATTGTCCCAAAAAATACTGTCCTCTTTTAAGTAGAGCTGCAGACTAGTCAATTAATCGATTGGTTGATTGTAATAAAATAATGATGCTTGTATTTTGATAAAAAAAAATGCCAAAAAACTCCAATGGGAGTTTGGCTGCTTTTCTGTTTTATAACGTAAACTGAATCTATTTGGGTTTGGGGCTGTTGGTTGGACAACATTCACTATTTTCTGATGAGTTACAGACTAACCAATTAACTGAGAAAATAATAAATCAGTGCTATGTATGTGTGAATGTAAAAATCTGGTTATTTTACAAATACATCACAACTTGAACTTTCATCCATCACGTTCATCCCTCATCATCACAACTAATAAAATACTATGCACAAATTAAGTTGCCACTGTTTGTTAATGCATTGTCATTATATTCGGACTTACTGATTTGCCAAGAAATTAAAAGATTGATAATAATTATGTGACTAAAGACAAAAAAAGTGTTTTAATCAGCTGTATGTCTGCAGACTCATCATCACATACTTCATCAGAAGCAGAATAAGCGGTTACATACACGAATAACATGAATACATCCTCTTTGAGATTTGAGATTCATTTCAGAAGATTATGAGCAAATTGAAATCAGGTCTTCTATACAGACACACCGTTCCACTTTCAGTGCTCCCATGGGTACAAACTGGGTCGGTGGTGTCCTGTCCTGTCCTAGGGCTAACATCAGAGCGTCAAACACCCAACCTTCTACATTCAGCAATAGATCATTAGTGAAACTGACTTTCAATACTGCCTTTTACCCTGAGAAATGTGACTGCACTTATTACAGAGCTGCTTTGAGTAGGCTAAAAAATCTCTCCAGAATTTTTGCTGAGCATCAGTTATGTCATATCCACAGCAGGGGAAATGACATGTTGACAAGGCAACAGCACCTTTATGTACAGGCTACAGAACCACAGCTGACACCAGATTGAGCGACAAATACTGTTACTTTTTGTTATTTTACAAGCTAGGAAATGCCCCTGCTAAATGGATTAACTGAGATGGAGGTATTCCTTGTATGAACAGAAGCACCCCAAATATAAACAATGAGTTTTGGGGTTTTTCCAGAGTTGGAACATGCTTGCACATTCTTAAAAGTCAAACAACCTAACCAGATAATCCTAAAGCCTCCAGAATAACTGTTTTCACTGACAGATCAAACAGCGGCTGGAGTTAAACTGTGTGTGACAAAGCCACGAAGAACACCAAGCCAACACAACACAAAGGTGTTTCTATCTGTCTTCAGTGGAATTATTGAGGAGACACAGGGTTTTGCTTGTATATCAGCTCTTTGTAGCCCCATTTGGAAGTCAGTGTGTAAACCCAACAATCATTAGAAAGGCAGCCATATGGTATCCAGACAGGTGTTAAAGAGCTGGGATCACAGAGGACCACACAGTCAACTAGCTCATTAGCCTTCACAGGAATCATGCTTCTTTCTTCCTTCCTTCCATGAAGTGAAAAGACTGACATTGACAACTTCAAGTAATTTGCCCTCACTGACTAATACAGGTTTTCTATAACGGCTCTACATGACAGGTGCAACTGCGGCTAATGGAATACTCATTTGTACATAACCATCATCCTAGCCCACGTGAATATTCAAATCTAACTATTTAAGTTTCTATTATTTAAAGCCACTGAATAGGGATAAGAGTAGGCCTTAAAATATTTACATATATCAACTTACCTACTTGTTTCATGTCAATAGATGCACACATGTGCCTAGAATATGATAATAATAATAATAATCTATAATTCTAGCCACATTTAAGCATTTTCACTCCTTTCAGTTAGTGCAACACCACATACAGCAGCTACAGATATGCTATTTTTGTTTAAGCGAACATCAAAGATGTCCTCATACCACTGCCGCAAAACTTGGCAGGGTAGTTCTGAAATAAGCACTCCAATGTCCTCGTGTATTTTGGGTCAGTAATGAAGGGTGTGCTTACATGTCTGCTGACAGCAACACAAAGTTTGTTTTTTGTTTTGTTTTTCAAAGAAGCAAGAACCTATTAACACACGAACAGTCATAATAATCATATAGCAAAAGATGAATCATGATGAATAATGATACCTCATTGAATAGAAGAGTTGTTTATACAAAGAAGCATTCTTGTCTTTCTTAAAGGCTTCATTTCTATGTTGTTCAAGATTCTGTCTAAATATTCCCACAGTGCTTTTAAATGAGTGATTAAAATGTTCATTAGTTATGAACCTATATATATATATATATATACACATATATATACACATACATAGAAAACAGTCCTTTAACAGTTTTATGTGGAATACAATACATCGAATAACTTTCTGCTCTGTGGGTTAAGCCCCTCTGAATCATGGAGATCTGATGATTAACAACACCTACACAGTAAAACCAGCCACCTGTCTATACATTCCATTTATAACCCAGCCAATTCATATGGGACTTTGCTGAACATCACCAGCCACAGTTTCACCCACTTTAATTCTGCTGAACATTACCTGCTCTGCTTCTTGAATCAACGTTCACTCTTCTTATATAGGGATTAATTATAATCTTATAGAAACGTATCCTGCCATATGAACATGCAGACACACATCCTGCACAGAGTCATCAATTATGGGTGGAACTGGTAATAAGAAAACAAAAGGACGATTAAGGCACCCCCACTGCAAATAATGGCGTAATTATGGACAATAATCTAAGAGTGACAGCCCCCTGCTGGAAAACACAACTGACGACCCCCACTGGTCTGGAATAGCCAAATAATCATTTCTAATGCATCAATTAATGCTCCCTCTTAGCTTCTGTGGCCACAGATCTTCTCCCATGTTGTGTGTTGACAGTTCATTAGGGGTTTTTACTGCGCTGTGATTGTGGTGATTGGGTAATGAAGTGGTGGGGGCGGGGAAGACGGCAGGCAATGGTGCACACAGATTACTACCTTGGTTAAATGATGAGATTCAGGACACATTCAAACCATCAAACAAAGGAAAAAAGGAGTGAGGCTTTATGAAAGAACATGCAGGAAAATGCTAGTCCTAGTGCACGGAAAATATAGCTGATAACTATCAGCTGGCATCCCTTTCCAAACTATTTACTGTATGATTTCAGTAAGCTAATTAGCTAACCCCAGATTCAGATGAGAATAAACATAATCTAAAACATGATAAAATGAAATAAAAATTACTGAGTGGCTACTCAACTTGGCTCAAGCTGATCTGCCTTCATGTGTTGCTCTCACAGTCTAGGATAGATACATTGTACCCCCTGTTTTACCTTAAAGGGCACTATCACTAACCTTTATACTGTAGCTACTAACTGTGTTTAGACCTGTCAAACCATTTTCCCAGATGTCTTTCAATACAAACAACATAATAGACTTTTTTTTATTTGTTACCAGTACATTAAAAGGATCTATTTTGTTAGTTGGATGGAGTCTTTCATTGTAGCTGTAAGATACAGTATATGAGCAGCCAGCATTAGATGGAAATCTCATGGGTTTCCTATTGATTTTCAATTGGCTACCATTAAGTGGATCCTGTGTGCTAACAGGATAGGCAGAGGTGTGAAATTAGGGACAAGGTCACAAAAGATCAGCATGAGACCTGCCAACCCTCTGTTTCTACTACAGCAGCTACACCGCTGGCCCAGATTAAGTGTCAGGAAATGTGCTGCACACACAACTACAGTGTAGCAACACAAATGATAATCCAACTACACGTTTTGTGAATGTAAAACCTAACTCTGCATAATCCTGTAACTTTAAGAGTCCTCTGCTCTACATATTTCATAGAACATTAAGAACCAGACTATATATTGTAGTTTGCAGTGTGAAGAGTCACAACAACCACAGTTGGAGCAAAGGTCTGAAAATCTCCCCTCAAAATGTTTAAACTGGAGATCTATAAGACACTACTACACCATGTCTGTTACTCTTTAATATTAGTGGGAGTACTAGACGCCTCTCACATGTCTCCAGGCCACAACCATGTTTCACACTTACCTTGCGTATGCCTTCTACTTCAAAACCATTGAGGTTTGCATAAAGCGAGTGGTGCCTTTTTCCTAACAGCGATGCCGAAGTGATATTAGCCGTGGTTGGGACTGCCTTGTCCGAGAGCCCGTGTTGCTTATTGTCCTGCTCTTCTGACCTCCTCAACTCCTGCTGTTGTCGTGCAAGAGGGTCAGCTACCTCACGGCTCTCCATCTCTGCGTGTGCCGGCGCAGGCTCGGGCTGCTCAGGCCGAGTGCACAGGTCATACATCACACTCCCTGTCAAAGTCAAGCAGCGCAGATGGGATCGATGTGACCAAATGAGGTGCCCAGCCAAGACTGAGCCATCGCAGGCTTTTCATTTGCTGGAGGAGAATTACACGGATCAACTGTGGCAGGTTGGCCTTAACAATGATAAAAATGTCACTGTCCTCCCTTCCTCCAATGGTTCATAAGCAGGAGTGTTTTTTCACAGCTAAGGTAAAGTGTCAGAAATGAAGCAAAGGACTGTTATTGCCATGGTTGTCAGTAACCCATCACCCAAATGTGTAAATCCTGATAAAGCAGGACTTAAAGCTAACAGCAACAGCACTAATGGAGGTGTTATTACTTGCCTAAAATCAGTTTTTTTTTTAGCAAGAGTCTGTGCCATATCCAAGACAAAACCAGTTACAGATAAACCAGGAGTTGTAAAGTACCTCCTCCCTCTCTGCGCTGTGACGTTTTCCAAAATGAGGACAATAAGCTCCACAGGGATATTACATATTTTCGGCCTTGGCTTGTGAAGACAATTCAGTGAATGTCATCTTCCTGGTAGCATTCTTGAGCATACTGTGGTTAATATTTATCACAGTGTAGCATTCAGCATCCTGCTCACTACACTAACATAGCCTGCTTCTTCATGCCTTACCGCTCTGTCGTCTGAGGGGGGGTTTGGTCATAGACACTTGTCCAGAAAAAGGAGGACACACCAGTCCACTTCTTCCCCTACGTAATGCTGAAACAGCGCATGTAGGCCCAACTGAAATAGCAAACAAGAAGAGACGTGCGATGGAGAAAAAAACAAGAGAATGATCTAACTAACAGGTCTCCACTCCAGTCCCCATTCTCTCAGCGAGAGGGAGATGTGGGTGGCATGTTGACTCTTTAGCTCCGAGTCTGTCTTCATTGATGCCGCTGTGTCAAAACGCATTTCATCCAGATGCAATAACACTCGACAAGCTGCTTAATCCCATCTTGGTTACAGCGCCATAAAGGTGAAGAAAGAGGACGAAGGGAAAAATGTGTGTGTGTAAGACGGCGAGTGTCGCTGCGAGGAGGGGGTAGGGAGGACTGCTTCCGTCGCCCTATCACAAAAAGGCAGGCTTTGAGACGGGGCCCAATCATTACCGCGACTAGAGCTCGTTTCCATGGAGATGACGCTGGAATGATGTTGGCTGCCTATTGATTGTTCAAGAGGCAGTACACACTGCAACACAGGGAGGCTGCAGGAGGCAGGCAGAGGAACAAGTGTGTCCAGTCCACACTAATTCTAATGTTTTACTGCAGTTGTGCACTAGAGAAACAAATGTCTGACAAGGTGATGAATGCTCCTCAGTAGTTTAGCCTTGGACACAGACATTAAAACACATATAAAGCTGCTGGTCTGAAAAGAGAAACTGTCGCAACTCAATGCTGGTTTACAAATTAACTTGGCATTTATCTTTACTCCACCTAATTGTCTATCAAATGACCAGGGCAGCTTAGTAAATCCCCTTAACAAGCAGTGGCATGACTACGGGCCAGGAGGGGGGTTGTTCAGTTATTTGGGATGGCATCTGGTTAAATCCTCACTCAACCAAGAAACTTGAATTCAAAGAGCCTCACAATTCTATCTGGGTAAACCATTTTAAGATATCACTATCACTGTGGCAACAGGCATTGATAATAAAAGATAAAAATGAATAAAAATGTGCAAGAAAAACCATGTTTGTAAATTTGGTTCACTATCACAAAGACTAATTCAGACTTTCTGACTGTAAACTCTGTAAAGAGTTACGTTTTAGATGAGACCAAGATCCTGACTATAATCATTAGGGATCAAGGACAGTGACCCTTTCATTTTGGGTATGTCATTTTCAAGCAAGTGTACAATGTATTTAATGTGCACTGGTCATGTTATGACCCAGTCCACTTAATAAGGTCACTATTGGCGCAGATACCAATCTAGCATGTTGGATCAGTGTATCCCCAGTGGCAAGTTGAAAAAAGTTCAACCATCATCAACTCAAGTGGCAAAAAAAAGTGCCAGTTATTTCACATGAGCGGCAGCAGAGCTCTCTCCTTCCAATGGCATAGCTGCTGTCATGTTTACAATGAAAAAAATGGAGACAGTGGCAGCAACCACCTGCTACATGAAAATAACTTTAGGAACAACACTGTATACTAGGGAACGGGAGACAATATTTATCCTGAGGCAATAGAGATTTCTTAACTGGTAGCTAGTTTGCTATACTGTTTATACTTAATACTGTACCTCTGGCTCTTTAAGGCCATTGTGGGTTAACAGTTTATTAATTACATTTCCAGATTTTGTTCTGGAAAAGTAATTAATGTAATTATTGCACTGTCAAAACATTAAACTACATACAGGTGATTCATATAGTCTATTGCTAATATACGTAGTTATATGTCACAAAAAATAAGATGTAGTTACACATTCATCTCAGTTATAACTCCAAATATATTTATTTTTACATAAATATATATTTGTTTATATAAAAAATATCAATATATTATTTATATATCAAATATATATATATATATATTATTTATATAATTTGCAGCATATTCTCGACTCATCTACAGCAGGTCAAAACGTATTTTAATACTTTGTAAGTGCTTTGTTGCAGTGACAAAGTTTGCTGAGGCTTTACACTGCAACTGCTTTGATAAAGTGCAACAGTCTACCTTCTGTTCCTTTAAAGGTCAGACTTTGAAAACCCATAGCTGTGTACAGCAATGTTAAAAATAGACATTTTGCCTTAATTCTTTTTAACTGGTAATTTTCTGCTACACTGCCAGTGCAGTCGACACAGAGATTGTTCCATTTACAATGGCCATTTTCGCTAAACTGTCTATCATCCCCACTTTAATGCACTGACAGGCATACAGAATGTACACTCAGCACCACAGGGGGAAACATGAAGAGCCTCCACCAGACAGATCAGGCTCATGGCTCAGAAATGAACTTCCTACTTTGCCCTAACGCTGCATTTCACAGCTTCAGTCTATTCACTTTTAATTATAGTGTGCTCACAAGACCATGGCTCCAGTAGCCTAAAGACTTAAAACAACCCTGATGTGAACTCCACTCAACACTATTTCTATTCTGCTTCAGCTGCTTTGATAATATAAACGTACTCTCTGATCAGGAACAGAGGCACTGACAGCGACAGCGACAACAACAAACAACAAAATACTACCGCACACATGACCACTGCCACCAGCAAGTGTTCTTATCACAATATATACAGCACAAAAATCTCACTGAGCTTAAAACAAAGAAAAACATCCAGTTAGCGTAACCTGACGCATGTCAAACAGCAGCATGCTCTGCACAGAACTGAGCTGTAGCCAGGTCCATCATGGTTCACTGGTATTGACATCCTATCACACTGACATATTCTGACAGCCTCCCTGTCTGCCTGTCATGAGACTGAGAAGCCGGCTGCTGCTCGAATACATCTAGCATTAAATGTTCTCCATTAAATTAGGACAGGAGGGAAAAGGAGCAATTCTAATTTGGATAATTTGGAGTTCAGCAAAAAGCAAACGTTCAGTAGCCGTTAGCTGACTGAGTTGTTACAGTCTCACCACAGCGATCAGATACAGCAGCAGATTTATACACCTAGTGTGTGCTAATGGCTTTTCTTCTTTTATCACAGTTTTCTTTAGTTTTCTTTTGGCAATTTAGACATTTAAGGCATTTGATCATATTAAGGAAATCACAGAAGCCCCCATGTCAGTATAGCCAAAATACAGATGTTGTAAAAAAAACTTTGTTTAGTTTTTTTCCTTTATAAGCTGCGTTTTAAATGGTGTTTAAAGGTACCGTATCTCATTCAACCTTAAAAAGCACTTTCATAGCACAGACAGGTTATTAGAAAATACAAACAGGTGGTAGAGTACCAGGGATCTTTGTGTCACAAACAAATATACGGTGAACATGAATTGCAGTAGAAGCCTTTTTACACAAAAAAAACAATGTGAAATTGACATTATTAAAAGAAACAGACATGAGCTGGTCCATTCCCATTTGAACACCTTTTAAAAATGGACGTCTCCCTGATGCCAGTTGCTGTGATAACACAGGGGGTGCCTCAGCAGGGCTGTGAAATAACTATGAGGCTTGGCAAGTAGGCCCTGCTGTTTAGACACAGTTGAAGCTTTGATTAATTATTCAATTTCCTCTGTATGAAAATTTGATCCAAAATTTTTGAGACGGAGGCACACTGACCCACTTCTGCCACTCCAACAAGAGGCATAAACAGATCCACCCACACATGCTAAACACCCCCCCCCCCTCATATCCTGCACAATTCTCCTCATACAGACCGTGTCAGTCACACTGAATGTTTTTAATATATCCTGCATCATACTGGCTGTCTGTAACTTTATAGTGTTGGTTATTTTTTCCCTGTGTCTCATTGCTACAAAAAGTCCTCAAAAAAAAAAAATACTCATGGAAATGTCACCAGTTGTTCAGTTCTCCATCTTACTGCTGCCTTTATAAAAGTGTAGCTCAAACAGGAGAGAGTTGTTTTACAGTTACACAGTCTTCACTTGATTGAGGCCATTTGATACTGAAAACTACCACAAACAAGAGAGAAACAAGGCTACGATAGCATAAATGGTTTATGCCTCAGTTGTTTTGTACATAATGTGGACTCAAAATCTCCTGGTACAGACTTTCACCACACTGGCATAAAGATCTGTTGATTAAAGAAGACGGTAATTCATTTGCAATGACTATAGTTCACATTATGCTTTGCTCTGATGCAGCCTGTGCTGTGCGTGGTGTGCTAAATCAATATTAATATATCGGTTCTGATTTGATGATCAAGGTGTTCGTGAGCAGTTCTGTGATGTTGCCTTCCTCTATGACTACTGTGTTAATCAGCTTGTGTTTAAATAAACACACATCTACATCTATATTCTATCCATTTATGAACAATACTGAGGAACACAAGGAGCTCATTTACTACACATAGACGATACACAAAGCTCCACTGCAATACAAACTGTTTTGATATTAGATAAAGCAAACAAAGTAGTTGATGCTTATAACAGAGATCTGCTATTAGTCTGTTCTTGCCGTCTCCAAACTTTACATAAACCCAGAGCATTGTGTCTGTGGGATTCCTGTATGTGTCTTGTGTCACACTTTTAGCCCCAAGTAACCAGATTATGTCAAAACTGTATACATCAACCAATATCAAACTTGTTCTGATCCTGTTATGACACCAGTTCTCCCACTGTTTATTCCACATCCTGAGGACTGAGTAAGCCTCTGTCTGGTAGTACAGACCTTCTGCAGTCATTCTATCTTAAGGTAATATGATGAATAGATTCTGGTCTGGGAGCAATGTTTTCCTTTACATCATAGGGCAAATCAGACAGTGTGTTCACTACCAACACGTTCCTGTCTCCCTTTCCCCATACAGTACCTGCCACTATGTCCATCTAGCTAACATTTACACAGGTGAATACAATGTATGGCAATCTTTTCATATTAATCTTACTTAAAACTATGATCTTATTAAAATTCACATGATTTGTTACAACATATATATAAAATAATTGTACACCACAAATACTTCAGGGCTTCACAGTCGATAAGTATGAATCAAGACCACCAAAGTCTGTAAGTACACTGATGCAGATTCTCAGTTAAATATATAAGAGGAGATGCTAGCAAAGCTTAACTCATAAATAAGAAATAACTTACCTCCATGTTTCTGTCCATGCATTTGGAGGACGGTGACCCGTCTGACCCAGAGGACTCGCAGTAGGGGGGCTGGTCGTCCCAGCCTGCATGGGGAGTGTTGTGAGGGTGACAAATTTTTAGAGAGCTGCTCCGACAGGTGTCCAGGACTGCAGCGGTGGTGCAGGGGTCAGCTGCACGGAGGGCACTCTCTAAAGGCTGCTTTCCACGATCTTGTTCGGTTTTCTTGTTTGGGGAGTGGGAGGCACTCTGGGATCTCTGCTGCAAGGTCCTGGAGCAGGTTAGGAGAGGCTTCGTCTGACAGGGGTTACTGCCGTCTCCCTGAGCTGGCTTGCTTGAGGGACGTTTAAAAATGCAGCTGGGGGGTCCTGCTCTCTTCCCCCCCTGCAACAGTCTCCCGTGGGCGTCTAGCAGGTGGCAGAGGAAGATGGCCTTCTCTAGCTCCAATTCCTGCCTGTCATGCAATTTATAGACTGGCTGCTCACCATTTATCTTCTCGTACAGGGTCAGCAGCAACTGCTCCAACTTTGTATACGTTTCTCCACCAGACAAACAAAATGCCTCTTTCCCAGAGGACTCACTGTATCGTCCACTGTCTTTAATGCTCCCCTCCTCAGCCAGCAGACGCCAGCGTCTGCCAGGGTGCCTGTCCGTTTGGCACCGTCGCCTGGCCGTCAGCTCCCTCACGGCCCTCTGCAGTTCCCTCTCTGCTTCTTCCCGCAGGTGCCTAAGCTCCACAGAGAGGTGGCTGCGCTCCTGCTGCGTTCGGTTCTTCTCCGCTTCCAAATCAGCACGCAGCCTCTCCAGCTCTCGTCCATAGTCTGTCTGGCCCTGGCATGGTTTCTTGGATGACAGTGCCAGAGGGTTATCCCTGTCTTTCCTCATCGTGACACATTCACAGCACAACATGCAAGGAATGGCGAGACGTATTGATTTCTAAAGGAGGGCCATGCATCAGAACTGAGAGGAAGTAGTGCAGGTGGGTGATGGGAGGTTATCAGACATGCAGCATGCAGTTATCACACCAGGTCACTGCAAAGATGAGACAATGGAGGGTGTGAGAGAAGTGGAGAGATGGTCAGGTATGATAAAATGTTTTTGATCAATGTATTAACAGGAAATGTTTCCAGCATGGTGAAAGCACAGGTGATTACAGTATTGGTCCTCTCTGTTAGAGGGATGGTTCAGAATAAAAAAGGGCAGGACACTAAAAAGATTTAGGAAAGCAAGCACAATGAATACACCAATGAACACTGATTGTTATAAATGGAGAGAGAACATGCCTCTGTAAAGTACATGCACTGAGGAGCTGTGGCTATAGCTGTATAGGCTATGTAAAGTCCAACCAATACATGATTTGTTTAACAGTTTGTATGGATACACAAAATGGTTCCTTACAGACTATATTCATACCTGATATCTGTTCATTTGTCTCATCTAACCCTGGCTTAATGAACATATGTCCATTTAATGATAATGCATGGCAGAAGTAACCCCCCTTTAACCAGTATGGGATACGATTAGTGGAGCTTACTCTTGGAGCAGGAGCCCAGCAGTGCTCTGAGGATGCAACAAGTGAAGCGGTGGTCCTGTCCTCCAGTGAACAGCGCAGACAGCGGTGCTCCGTTAGATATCGTTACTGTTACAGTGTTAACCCTCACTGCTCAACTGAGCGGTGCCCATACGGCCGCTGGGATACGGCTCATATTACGGAGGATGGGGACTTCGGCCAATGGCTAATTAACTAGCTTAATTTAGCAAACTATAATACGGTCAAGAAGCGGACGCTAATGCAGGCTGTTTAACAAGCTGCAGTACAGACTGTATTATCGTACGGCGGGAACAACTCCTGACGACTAACGTTAGCTAACTTACAAACGTCTTGTTAGCCACCGTTAGCTAACCGTTAACCGTTAAGTTTCCCAGCCACAACTTGAGTATCAAACTCACCTCTCAGCGGACTCCACTCTTATATTTAACTTTTCATCAGTGGACTCATCCTCTTTCAGCCGAGGTACTTCTGTCGGCATTAAAATGAGCTGTCTGTCACCAGGGAGGCGGGCAGGGTTAGTGGTTAAAGGTCCACGGAGCCATGCAACAGGGGGTTTGTTTATGTGTGCGGCGCCAGTGTCACATACACGGTCTGTCCGGCGTCATTGTGCTGGCCCGTCCAGCCACGGTGCTGCATTCAAGTGCACCTCGCCCTCGTCTCATCGGCTACAGACCTGCTGTGAGACTGTACGGCGTGTCGGACATATAAAATGTTGTTCCGACATATAAATGGTACATTTTAAAAGGCAAGCGCTATAGATTTGTATTGTCCTGCGATATCTTAATGCTGTATGTATTCAGAGTTTTCAGTCATTTATCAATTCAATTCAATTGAAATTTGCTTTGAATGAATGTCAACAACAACAACATTGCCAAAGCATTCAGAATAAATGAAACAAAATAAATACATTAAATAAATTAAAACAACAAAAGAGTAGTAAAAGGTTTTTCAAAACGTGCTGTGTTTATGTGCGTGTATATAAGCAAGAAATAATCATTAAACAAATAAGAATAATAATTGATAATACTACTAACTGATATGATGACAATATCTTAATCAACAAACAACCAAGTATAATTATTTTCTATTCTGATCTCTGGCATGAGGAGATGAATTTTGCTGCAGTTATATCACATTCGGGGATTTCTGTCCGTAAACGGGGGAGTTTCTGCATGTCTGATTTTGATTCAATATATATGTATATTTTGGTAATTCAGAAATATTTCTGTCTAAAATATTCATATTTTGGGTATCTCTGGGGAGCTATTGATTACAATTCCTTCTAATTGCCTTTTCCTCGACTCTTAAACTTCCTAGTTAATATAGACAGTTCCGCCTTTTTTGGCTCCATTTACACATTTGTCAAATTGTTCATGCGCGTTTTTGGAAATGCATTATTCCCGACAATCCCTGAAGGCAACATAATCACTGCATCCAAACAACTTGTGTGAGATGGATGACCACTAGTGGCTACAGGCTGCTAGTGCAGAGCTGCTGAGGTTTGTACATTTGCCTTCAATGCGGTACCCTGATCAGAGGGATTATTATAGTGGATCATTATGGATTTATCATAAAAAGGGGGTTATTATGTTAACTATTTTTTAACATTAATATATTATAATATGTATTCTCCTAATACTTCTTAAAAATCCCCTGCAGGCAGGCTTATACAAATAATCTGCTTAGAACAACAATGTGTATCTGATGATTTCTGCAAAGAAGTATAATTTACACATTAAAAAGGGCATCTACACTTTCTACCTCATTATAGAATCTATGAATATGCTAATATTGTTCATTTCTAAAGTTTTCCTGTTGGACACAAGATGTCTCCTACTTCACTGTAAAGTCCATTCTCAGTGTCTGTGCACTGGTGGCTTCAAGTGTCTACATCACACTGTACAAGTTGCATACTGGATCAGGACTGACTTCCAAACTATTTGTGATGTAACAAATCTTGCTCATAGGCCCCGCCCCTTAAAAATCTGATTTTTCAGTGAGCACAGATAAACTTTCCACTTTCAGCAGATGAATGTGAAAACATCCTTCTATTGTCAAACTCTGTACATACAGCATTCTGCACAGTGAAGATCAAACATCACACTGTAGGCAGAAGAAAAACCGATTTTTAGTGGAGGGAGACTTTAAGTACTAAACCACAAACTGATGGACAGACGGCCATACACAACCTGCATTATTTCCTCTCTTTGTTGTGATAAATGTATGCAAGAGTTCTGAGGTTTAAAGATCTCAATGTTTGTGTGCTGTGGAGAAGAATCTGATCAAATGAAACCAGTATAATTATGTCTATGCAGAATTTTATATTAAAGATATTATGTCAGAGTAGAAAAAAACAGGTGTAAGTACCAGAATGTATAATGGCTGAATTCAATTTAGCTGCTTCAGTTTCAGAGAGCAGGTGTTATTATGCATCATGATTTACTGGGACACCTGAATGGAACTGAGCCATTGTTAATCTTATTAGTAACACCTGCTTTCCCCACTATAATAAGTCTAAATGTCTGCTGTGAAAAGGGCCTGTTCTGTGGAATCCAAACTTCCCCCATATATATAGAAACTAAACCTTCTCTTAGCAACACTTTTCACTTGTCACCTCTCCCCTATAATTTTATTTTCTCAGTGTAATGCCAGGTGTCTGCACACTGTTTAATGTGGTGTGTGCTCGCGTGTGTTTCATAGCACAGAAATATTGGATACCTGGTAAACAGGAAGGAAGAAAGCAGCGGACACAGAACACAGCCGGCTGGGCTGAAAATAAGCGTGCTAAATCAAAGTTCAAAGTCAGTCTCGCGGAAAGCACTGGCAGGCACACAGGATGTAAAAAAAAAAAACCCTCAGTAGTAAGACAGGAAGCAGGATTAAAGAATGGCTGAAATTGATGACAGTAAAGCTATGCAGCCAAGCAGACAGAGGAATCAAGCTTAGGGTTTAAGTGCAATGTCAGGTGTCTGCACAGTGTCTAAGTGCCACTGAGCACTCTTTAAAGCACTATGTAAAATACATGTATTCTTATTCTTATTCTTATTATTCAATACACCAAGGAAAGATAATGAGGAAATAGGTGAGCAAGTGGCTGATAAGGAGGCAGGGAAGGACAAATGGACTGGGGAGGGAGGGACATGTCTGTAAGTGATGGTAAAGGGAGACCGTGCAGATATCACCATGACTCCTTGCTTTTACAACAGACCTGATTTCCCATCACTTTATGTTACCTGATCAGACGGGTGAGGGCCACGTACCATCTTACCTTCCCTTTTGTTGGGAATTGAATCCTTTATGCTTTTATACTTAAACTCTGGTCACATCGATATTTGATCACATCTTATAAGTCTGGTGGAGGTGGAGTTATGTGCAGCATTTCATAATTTGCATTTCATCCAATATGCGTTTGCTACTATTACAATCATCTCAGTGTTGTATCTCACTTTGTTCTGTAGGTGAGGATGTGATCAACAGGAATGCACTGTTTAATATGACCCCTGGGACCTTGATAAAATGCTTCCTGAGATTTCATTATTTGGCAAAGGATGACCATTGAAATGTATAAATCCTCAAAGGTATGTACATACCTTTTCAATATCATGTTGCCAAAATCCATCAAAGAGCCAAAGCATAGCATGTCAGACCACTGGGTGGCTTTTGTATGAACAGATAATAAGCCTGTATTTTGACACTGTGTTTTTGTGGTATTATTCATTTCAGTAATGCATTAGCGCATTAGGGTGAGCGCATCTGCAATGGCTTGTGCGCGCTGTGAGAGTGAAAGAGACAGACAGAAAGAGAGAGATTCAGCATACCACTCCACAGTATGTTATCAGGGTGTCCTTGGGCCGCTCCCTCTCTCATTTCCATCTCTGTCTGCTCACGTGTGGCAGACTGTTGGGAAGAGACAGAAACAGGGAGAGGGGGAGAGCAAATGCACTGCAAAAATCCCAAACGCCTGGTGCTCCTTAATCATTCAACACAGTTAGCCTCTAACAGTGTATTTCACATCTACAATCATACTCCTAAATACTTCCCTGAAAACAGATAACTGTCTTGTTTCATGTACCTGAGATCTGATTCAGTACATGCTGTATACCTTTGTTGAGCATCTGCCCTGCTTCCGCAGTCTTGATCTGAGGCCATGCACATGATTTGAGCATATTTCTGCTGCTATATTTTCACATACAATATGTTCCGGCACATATGGCTTTTGTATTGTTGAACCATCTCAGTACAATACCATCTGTGAATGCTGCTTTTCATCTGATGGAATCTGATCTTTTCCTATAGTGATTAAATGTCTTTTGTGGCTGTTTATCTACAGTATTTTGACATGAGCTTTGAATTGACATGATGTATTACTGACTGTAGTTGGTATTGAAACCTCTGTAAAATTCACACCAGCCAAATGACCAGAGGCATCTTTTATTTAGCAGGAAGGAATTTGAGTCTCTTTTCTTAACTTGACTCAGTGTGCACCCTATCATTCACTGACACTATGTTGTTTCACATTGTTTAACATAGGGCTTCAAATGATAATTTTACACAACACCGGTATTTCCTTACCTTAAACACAATACTCCAGAGGTTATGCAATATACTTTGGTTACTGAAATCTTTAAAACAAACCAGTCAGATCAAGTTTATTTGATGAGTCTATATTTTTATACACACAACCTACTGCTGTCATTGATCGTTGTCGTTACAGAATACTACTTGTCTTCATGACCCACTAAAAATTATTGTCCAACACAAAGGTAACAGGAAGTCATGCTGTGCTGTTTGTGTCAAGTTCAAATTCAAGGGTTTAGATAACTCCTAGCTTTGTGAGAACTGGACACTATGACATATAACCCAAGGTGATCCATGAACTTGCCACTCCTTACGGTCTGCACCGTTGTGGTTCTGTAAAACAGACTCCAGGAACATGTACAATAGCTGACCTTACCAAACCATCAACACACTAACAAAACATCCATTCCAGAAACTTCATAATTCCCAACTGAGAATGGCCCGTTGTGTGTGCCTCTGCTCTGAAATTCAACTGGGAGATAAAGAGACTGGTCTTCCTTGAGCCTATTCTTCCTTCAGGCCTTTTGTTTGTGGTGTCTTTGTGTTCCTCTTTTTATCGTAGCCAGACCAGTGGTTCCCAACCTTTTTCCTTAAAGGAACTCTTTTTCTATCATTGAGAAAACTGACCACCCCTGTCTAAGTGACTATTTTAAGGATGTTTCATATTATATTCCCCGCATGACAATAATAGAACAGAACCACTGATAAACTGTACAATGAACCCAAATAGTCAACGCGATAACGGCAGGAAATTTGTGTAAAATGAGAAGCTGCTTGAATTCTGAGCAGATTAATTCCTGTGAATATTGCATCAGAAAGCTTTCCTAATAGTTTAGGAACTTTTAATACAGTTCTCTGTCTCTATTATGTTATTAAAAATGTTTTTATACATACTTAATAGTTTTTTTGTTTGTTTTATTCTCCCTGATGGTTGGCCATTATTCTATTAGCTCTTTGGTTGTGAAAAGAACTTGTGACGAGGCTGTTTAGCAGAGAGTGAAGGCTCTGTGAATATAGCTTTCGTTCAGGTCTTCCCAGTGCAATTAACCTGTGAGATATAAAGAAAAGTCTGTATCTTGAATAATAATCTAAACTTGACTAAAACGACATTTTTCATTTAGTCTTAATTAATGAAATGCCTACTGTATATTTCTTTCAACCCTTAAAATCAAAAAGGCCTCAAGACCCCCTTTGAATCTTTGGCAACCCCAAGGATGGGAACCAGTGGCATAGACATCTGAGCACAAACATCTGAGCTCATTGTCATTTACAATTAGATATATCACATTCAAACAAGTTAGCTAGGTACAGAAATGCAGGTTGATGAACTGAAGTGCAGTGGAATCTGGTTTAGATTTTAGCAAATACAAGTTGGTACCGCAAAATTCAGACTTCAATATAAAATGAGGAAATAAGTGAGGAATTATATCTATCTGTCAAAGATAATGCCTTTCAAAGTACTTAAAAATACAGGAGGCTTTTTAACTCACTGTCACAGCACACACGTACATTAGAAAGGTCCTAGTCCTAAAGAAAAAGAAACACTATCCTGTTCTTCCCTGGTGTATACATTCATCAGGGCCCTGGGGGCAGATTAGGATGCACTGAATAGCGTTCTGTCTGGTATCTATAGATAAAAATCAAGTGGTTGGTTTATCTCCTTTTTTCTAGTAAACAGTTAATGATTGTGTTACAATAGGTCTGCAATTGCAATGTCTTGCTTTTACTGCTGTTGGCATTACATTTATTATCTGCATATTTCTTGAAATGACACATCTTTAAAGAATATCTGATGTTAGATTATTGGTAGAGACCACAAACAGAGGTAAAAGTTGTTCACAACTTAGTTCCGCAAATGTCCAAAAAACAAACCTAAAACTGCTGTTTTCTCAGCTGTATGGAGTGTTTTAGCATTTTTCATCTTGTCGTTTTGGTTTGATGACCCTTTATGTTTTCACCTCGCCGTTCTCTGTGAGGCAGCTACTCACTATACGCTACCTCAATAGCACCACTCAGCAGACAGACACAGTTAACTACTGAACATTTAGGAGCATAGCAGCTAGAGAGCTAACGTTAGGTATTTCTACCTACAGTTTCTAGCTAGAGTTGGTACAGACCAAAAACTGAGCTAAAAGTTGAATATGTGTGGTCACAAACATGGCTTCATATTGCTCAGTATCTCCTGGATGTGTGTACTTATACTAAGTTTATAAGGCAATAATATGCCAGTGTTTACGGCTGGTTTCCACTGCCTTTAAGTGGAAGAAATCCATTGATGCAGGATTAAGGTAGTAAATAACTAGGTAAGTAAATAAATAGTAATCAGTTAATGCTAATAGTTCAGGGAGAAAGGAACATAAGTACTGGCTGGTATGTTTACAGTAACTACACACATTCATATTTGTTAGCTTCCCACCTTAAAACTAAACTCATTTACTAGTGTAATAGAAATAAATACCCTCATTGTCTTATGATATGTGCATTGTATTACTGTCTCACGGCCAGTGTGATATGAAGCGAAGCTGTGGGGCTTTAATCTTTCATTCTCAGCAGTGCAAGAAACCCCCAATATGGAAGAAAGATAGATAGAGCTCTGAATGGACAGAAGAAATATTTTTTATTAATTAAAAGACAGTTAGTGTCTGAGGGTGATGAATGTGGGATCTTTTGTGACTCATGCGGCTGTATGTACAAACACGATCATTGAACTTCATACACTATCTCTAATCCCAACAAGCTCAGAGGTCAATTAGCAAATTATATTATATTCTCTCTCTGTGAAAGCTGTCTCTCTTACTGAGAATGTCGATGACGCTTTAGTAAAGGAAACGGTGCAGACACAAAATGCAAGTTTTCAAGGCAAGATCAGGCTACTTCGAGATTTGTAACTTTGGCTGTGTGGTGTTTTCTCAACCCTGTCCTGGGGGTTCAGAAAATTAGCTTAGTGTAACAGAATCCCTGTTTTTTGGCCCGATCACTGATTAGGGTGACATGAATTGGTCCTTGAAAAGCCTGTCAATGGCCAAGGACAGCCTGCACGTTTCTCTGCAGCTCAGGAAGGATTAGTGTTTTGAAGCAATTGCTATTAGTCTGCTGCACAATTCAGAGAGGCCCCGGGCTTTTCCTTGTAAAGACGCATGCAACTGACAGAAGTGTAGAATATGTTAAATAACCACATTAATACACATCAAGCTTCTTTCTAGCTCAAAGGAGCGGCTTTTTGAAGACAAATAAACAAGATGGAGTGCAGTAATTCATGGACTAAGGATTTAATAGAGTAATATTTCTGCACATGTGGTTGAAGACCATGTTTGTAACACATTAAGATTATCATGTTAAAGGAATTTTAAAGGTGAAATGCAATATAGCGACCCCACACTCAGCATAATTTTGTCTTCTGACAATGACTGAAAAAAAAGGTTTAAAAGTTTAAAACATTATTTTACACTCAACCAAGATGCTGATGTTCAGTTTGACTTCTCTTTTCACTCCACTCTGGTTGGTCCTGTATTACGTTTCAGTTTTCTGTGGGACTAACAGAGGTCTGGAGGATTTTTAAAACCTTCACAACTCTGTTTAACTACTGTATACAACTTTCTGATTTATAACTTTCATTGCCTCATAATCACACAGTCTTTTACTTTAGAGTACCTCTGTGTGGGAGAGTCCTGTGCGCGCCCACACACACACACACACACACACACACACACACACACACACACACAGACACTGACACAGGACCTGAGCCACAGCCTTGTCTCCCTCTGCGAGTGTGTGCAGAGATGAGCAGGACCGCACCTTCTGTGAGCGCTACCTGAAACTGGAGATGCAGGGGTACCAGTGAAGGGTTAGTTTTCACTGTCTTTGTCTTTCATTTTTTTTTGCCCCTCCTGCTTCTTTTAAGCATAGACAGGTGCAGGGCGTTAGGATATTAAGATACAATGCTCTGGTATTTATTGTTTTACGTAATCTCTGTCACTGAAGCCAGGTACTTATAGTCAAGCAGGGTTAAGGAGATGAAAGACCTTAACCAAGTAGTGCTGGATACTCCTGCCTCCACTTCTACACACACTTTCTGTGTTTTCTGTGTGTCTTGTGGAATTAAGCTGCCCGCTATTTGAGCTCCAAGGACATTTTTTCAGTACTTTTTTGGGGGACGAACCCTTTTCTATTTTTCTTCTGTTTTTTATTGTGGGTGAAGATAAATCCTTTCACAACAGGTATGTATTTTTAAAATGAAATACTAAGTTGTTTGTTTGCTTTATTTGATTATCATGATCATTTTCAACATGAAACTGGTTCTGTGACATATCAGTGTCTTTAAATTGTGGCTGTCATTTAAGTTTGTTTTGTGATAACTGCATATTCCTTATAATGTGCAGGGACAGATGGGACAGAGGTTAATTAAGATGTTCATCCTGTACAGTGTTGTTGCAAGGCATATATTCAAATGAGATAATACAATGTAAAACATGTTCAGATTATATGAATTATTACCTTATATTTCTGAACAAGGACATTTTTGAATGCTCAAAAAGATACCTTTGCAGAAAAGAGGATATAGCTCATAAAAGGCTATGGTGAGACATACGTGCTGACAAACGCATTGATTCTCTGTTTGAATGGCATACAATTCTCTCAGTTAAAGAGACTGACAGTATTATTCTCTGGTTTATCTCAGACATTAAGGGGTATTTTTGTGGGGCCGAGATCTTTCAGCTATTTCTCAGCACAGGGAAGCGAGAAGGGAGGGGAAGCAGAGCCGACACAAAAGGCAACATTATTCCCCAGCGGATCTGCGCTACATCCTAGTATGAATGGAGTATTGAAAAACATAACATTGGGGACTAGATTATTTTTCATCCCTCATAACTGAGCCATTTGTCCCGGAGTTTCGAGTGGTTTGTTGGTACAGTCTGCAAATGAGACAGCCGTGGTTCTCGAGTGCTGGGCTTGCTGTGCTGGTGTTAAAATGCCCACCTCCCAATTGGTTGCACAATGAGCTCTCTGTGGGCCTTCTGCGCTGCACCTTTTGAGACAGTGCAACAGTCCAGTGAAAACAGACTGGACCTGGATGAAGACAGCAACTGTCCAGAGTTGTTTCTGTGGCTGCTTTTCTTGTCCCTAATGGCCACACAAAGGTTGTGTGTTAAATGTGCCTCCACGAGCTGAAGATAACTGTATGTATACAGTACAGTGGCTCAAGATTTTAACATCCCCCCTTCTCCCCCTGCATCCTGCTCTCCAAGGAGACGAGAGGCGCCCCTGCAGTGTCATCAGGTGCCTAAGCGTTTTGGAGGGTTCTAGTGACAGATTGCAGGAAGCAGCGTTTATGCCTGACGATGGGGACCACAGAAAGCAGAAATGTCTTTTTGTGCCCCCTGGGTTCGGAATGTCCACTATCTCGAGGGGCCAATATCAAATTCTCCCCTCATCATCCCCTAATACACATTCCTGTGTAAGGTCAGGGGGAATTCTGCATCAGCGAAGAGACAAACAACCCAAGGCCAAGCCGCACACTGTGGTCTCCTAATGATAACATGTTTCTAATAACACGATTCAATTAATTTCAGCTGTATTTGCTCAAAAAGAATATGCGAAATTTGGAATTCAGTCATTACAGCTTCCCAATGGCAATATTATCGTATACTGTATTGCTTTTCCTTTTGGTCCAGTGTATGTGAAAATCAACTATTTCAATTACATCCTCACTCTATGGCATATTTTACTTCTTGTATTTGAATCAGATAAATGTCATTCATCCCAGTTTCTCCCTTGAGAAGAATGTAGGGTATTCGGTGTCTGACCACAGCACTATCTAACTCTGATTATTGAGTGATTGTCAGTGAATCCCAATATTCTATATCTGAAGGAAAATCCCCTTGATAATCCAAAGACCATGCCATTCCTCTGTCTGTAACAAAAGCCTTCCCCAGCTGTTGACGATGCGGGGAAGCTTGGAAAATAAACCTCCTCAGCTCTAACTATCAGTGCGGCCTTCGTTACCTGCTGCCAGGTTGGTGCATGGCGGCCATTTTGTGCTTACAAAACTGCAACGTAACTCGACTCCCTGTCCCCAGTTCTATTGGCAGCAGCAGCACTTTTCGGTGGCACATGCGCCCATGTCTTGGAAACTGAGGTGACTATGTTAATAATCTGTTCCTGGCTTCCTTGAAGAAGTGTTTGCTGTAAGAACTTCCTTACAGCTCTCTAATGCCCACGGAGAGCGATGTGCATCACATGATCTCGAAAACGATTTCTTTTTGGGCTACACATTTCCCAAGCCTGACCTCAGACTACCATCAATACCTACTACAGCACAACAACAACAGCCGCAGGCTCAATCAGAGAAAACAATCCAATACTATAATTAGGCTACTCTGAACCAGGACAAAAAATAGTGATTGTTTTGTAGTAGTAGAAAAGTGTCTACAACACTGTAGTCTACTACATTTAGAAGTGTGTCCACATACAGCTCAGGACTTTGGGAAGCCTGGTGAGAAAGACTGATGGTGTGTGAATGTGTGTGTTGCAGGCGGATGGTCAGTCAGGCAGCCATGCGAGGCCAGCGTGTGGTGGAGAGCGAGTGTAGGTGCTGGAACCCAACCGTCTGGGTCCTGGTGTCTCTGCTGGGAACCCTCGTCTTGGTGGCCTTCAGTGTGTTGCTGCGACTTGGTGAGTTTGTGAGTGGGGGGCTGGGGCCGTGATACCATGTTGGATTTATCCAAAGTCTACAGGTCAACTGGTCAAGGCCTCTCCCTCCAAGCCGCCTGCCATACAGAATACTACATATGATTAGGAAGGGGAAGGATTTTTTATGTATTTTTCTGTATTTGGGTCCATTTTTGAGAAATATTTCATACAGTGATCAAGTAAAGAGATAGCAGATATTAGAGTAACCACAGGCTGCAATACTTTTTACTTTTTACAATGTATAATTTACAATGTACTTTTTATGAGTCTGAGTACAGTAAAATGTGTCCAAATCTGTACATAAATACTTTTATAAAACAGTTGTTCTCTTACTCTTTAGTTTTCTAATAAATATAGCAACTTCTTATCACCCCATATCAATTTCAGGCTTAACTCAACAACTTTACCACTTGTCCACCATGTCGATTAAACCCACTCCCACTCCCAGTCTGGCTATGAATACAGATAAATTAGCTGGTTGAACAGATACAGACAGTGGTACTTGCTCATCATGTGTATTTTCAACTGCACGGCTCACATTTATTAAAAAAGGCTAGGCTAAAAGACAGGTAATTCTCTGGTTCATTGTCATTGTTAAAGAGAACAATGTGAAATATATATGGAAAAGAAATAGTCTCTAAAAGTTTGATGCACTTGTTTCAAGTTCTTCATGGCAAGTATTGGATAGAACAGGTTATTATAAGTGTATCATTTCCTTAAGGGATAACATTTCATACTCTGGCTCAGGACCAGAGGTTGAGTGTATGAAGACTGAAACTGACTCCCAAACAGTATCTAAAGCTATGATCTACCACTGTAACACACCAAACTCCTGTGTCCTTGCTTTTTAAACTCTTAAATAGGATGGCTCTTTCAATCTGTAGTTGTTAAATAAGGACCATCAATATTTTACTGACCACTCAGACTGAATTAACTTTGTAGCAATTTTGTAGGAATGAATTCTGCTACATGTTTGAAAACTTGATTCCAAGGGAAAAGGTTAGTGCTACTGTAAACTGAAGCAGAATGTGACATGTGAGATGATTTATTGTGCATCATTACATGTTTGGGCCGTTAATAATGCTCAAGAACCGGGTGTACCTGCGTATGAACTCCCTGTAGATTAGTGCTTTTGTGTCCACAGTTACTGTCTGCCCTGTGTTTACCAGTGATAGCTGGCTAAAAGCCCTGCAGTTATTCTGAAGGGAGCCAGGATCAATTCCACTCACTGGACATTATGGATCAACAAATATATAGAGAACAATTTATTCAAATGTGCTGACACCAGCTTATTGGATTTGTCTCTTGATAGAGCCAACAGATGTCCAATTGTGTGCCTTGCTAACATTTTTTTGTATTCAAATTGCAGGTGACTTGAAAATAAACAGACGGGCTGTATCCAGTAAGTAATATTTAATTTAATCGCCTTTTACTTTTCGGATCCTCCCGAAACATAAACCTTTAGAATAAGAGCTATGCCTTCCCATATCATAAACCAGGACGTAACCTACATGTGACATTGTAAACAGATGTATTACCAGCCCCTGAAGCTATAATAGGTAGTTTTATATATATATATAGTGTATGTTTCAATGCTATAGACAAATGAGATGAGTGTGAATTGGCCTACATTGGGTGTGATGGTTAAAAAAAATCCCTCTGGTGTCTTTGTGAGTTGTTGAAACCTAAGATATTAGTCTTCAGGCACTATAGTGTCCTTTATACAAGTCCAGAAACCTCTTTTAATGTGGCTTTTGGGAAAGTATGTGTTGTGTCAAAACACATCTCAGAAATGTACTCTCAGGTGACAGCTCCAATGTACATGGACGCTCTATGTTTTGCATCAGAAATATCTATTGACTGTTTTATTTGATTCATTTGGCTCAACATCAAAGACAAGCCTTAATAAAAGTGTTATGATTGAGGGAAAAAAATGATTAGGTGTTGTATACGCACTCATCACGCATAAGAGTTTATCTTTGTCCTTCATTTTCAAAATAAGAGTCTACGAGGCCGAGGCTTTGAGGTAAATGCTAATGCCAACATGCTAACATGCTCACAATGACAATGCTAACATAATGATGTTTAGCATCTATAATGTTTACTGTGTTCATCATCTTAGTTTCGTGTGTTAGCATGCTAAAATAGTCCAATTTGCAGACAACACAAAGTATTTTGGAACATGAATGTGGGAACCTAATTGTATTGTACCATCCAATAGTTACTGATGAATCTGATACAAACGCATGGTGTTGCTAGGTGAAAGGTCTGTGGATCCCCAAATTTAGTTGGATTCCTCCTCTGAGGACCATGAATGTCTGTACAAAATGAAACGGCAATCCATCCAATAGTTGTTGACTTTCCCTCCCGTTCCATCCTGCTAGCATGTCTAAAAACCCTAATTTAAAGGTCCAGTGTGTAACATTTAGGAGGATCTATTGGCAGAAATATAATATAATATTCATAGCTATACTTTTCTTAGTGTATAATCACCTGAAAATATGAATCCTTTTCCTGTTTTTGGTACTTTAAAATTAGACATTTGTATCTACAGAGGGAGGGGGTCCTCTTGTACAGAGTCTGCCATGTTGAACAACCATGTTTCTACAGTATCCCAGAATGGACAAACCAAACACTGGCTCTAGATAGGGCCTTTCACGAGTTTTGCGGCCACCATAATTTGCCATTTGCACTTGGTTGAGTCAGTGGGTTTCAGCTGGTTGTCCACAATCTCACTGCCAGATACCACTGAATCCTACACGCTGGACCTTAGCTGGTGCAGTACCTGGTCTGAACAGGCCTCCTGTTGTGGTTTCACTCTGTGTATAGTGTTACAGGAAAATAGATATAGTAGATATAGAGTACAGCAAATATGGAAGGCCAAGAGCCTCCTTTCAACAAATAATTTGACCACACTCTCTCTCTCTTTCTCTCTCTCTCTCTCTCTCTCTCTCCCTCTTTCCTATATCCCCTCCTCCCTGCTGTTTCAGCCAATGGCTTACAAACCCCTGCGACGATGCAGTACCAAGGTAAGCATGAGCTGTACAACTATACAGCTACTTCCACCGCCGCATCTTCCCAGACATAGTCAGGAACATGTCTGCATCCCGACCACACCATGAAAGCCTATCAGTGGCTGGCTGTGTGTCAGTGTAACAGAAAGAAGGTAGATCAGTGCCTGGGGCTTTTTAAACAAGGTCACTTTCCCAGCTCTCATTTCCCTAATCCCCACTTATTTGCTCTGTAACCTCCCACCCTCCTGCATCCACCTCACTCACTTCCAAGGAGTCATGTGGCTTATTGTGTTCAGAAGTATTTTTTTTCTTGCTATTAACTGTCATTACATTAAGGCCATGCTAGTCTGTCCTCTTATCTGTTTTTTGTTTTGTTTTTCAAATGGAAACATGTTGTTGAAATGTCCCTCAGGAAGAGATTTGATCAGCCTCAGATTTTTCATTAAGTATCACGATCATAACCAGAATAACCTCATCTCAGTCAAAGACGAGAATGTAGTTGTGATTGAAAGCTGACAGCAAAATGAGACCTTGACAGATATCTGCTTTATCTCCAAAGTTCAACTGGTGAATGGTCATAACAGGTGTGAGGGCAGAGTGGAGGTGCGCTACAATGAATCATGGGGCACAGTGTGTGACGACGACTGGGACATGGTGGATGCCAACGTGGTGTGTCGGCAGCTGGGCTGCGGAGTGGCTGTGGCGGTGGGCAGCAGTTCTAAGTTTGGACAAGGCACAGGGCCCATCCTGCTGGATAATGTGGACTGCAGAGGAAGTGAAACAGACCTCAGCCAGTGTCGTAGTCTGGGCTGGGGCATCCACAACTGTTACCACTATGAGGATGTGGGTGTTACCTGCAGAGGTAAAGCCTTTATACAACATTTATGTTGGCTGAGGTGGTGGTGCATCATCTCTTCATGTATAACCCTGCAAAGAAAAGAGGACTAAATGACTAAAATTCCTGCTTACTTTAAATTGTTCTGCTAGAACCAGCAGTGGTGGGGGCAAAAGGTTTTGAGGACCGCACCACACCGCCCCTGGAGAACTCCGGTTTACGTAAGTGCTCCCTGCTTTTATCTAAATGAGACTGGTCTTCTGCCAACCTGAAACATCAGAGGGATGAGTTTGTCTTTTTTTCTTTTTAAAAGAATAAAGGCATATTCAATTATTTAAAATGTAATTTTTTTTATTATTATTTGGCATGTTTGACTTTGACCACTGACACTTTTTTCCTGTATAAACTTAAAAGATGCACTATTCAGTATTTTTACATAACAATGGATCACATAACTACTTGTATGTCAAAAGGGTTGCTTGTACAGTAGTGATGCAATTTCACCCGAAACTGAAGATTTCCTCAGCTCTCTGGAGCTTTATAGTGTCTTTTAGCTTGTTTTGATTTTACTGCCCACAATTTTACTGTATTTGGCATTGTCTTTGGCAGCAACGGCAGCAGTTTTCAGTAAAGAAGCTCTAAAAACCCACTGTACGCTACCTGCTCAGCACCAAACATCAGGCACACAGTTAGTGACTAGCTGGAAACCAAACCAAACTAAAAGTAGAGAGAATGCTGGACTAATTAAAATATTGGCCATATCAGTTTAAAAGCTCAGCTTGTTTCCACTACCCCAGAATGACCAAATAAATCTGTTATAGCATTTGAAAGTACATCAAATATTCACTTTGAAAAACACAAACCCCACCTGTATGTGGCATTCATCTTCAGTGAACACAACTGATGAAACCACCAGAAATGGAATCAGGCCATGGACAGATGCTGCATTGTCTCTCTGCTTATAAAGTAGATCAGACGGTTATTCTTTCCAGTGCAATTTTACAAAATGCTAGTGAAGCTTCCTTGACTGTAGAAGATACTTTGAAAATATGTTGTGTATTCAAAGGACTTAGACTTCAGGCCGGCTTTTCTCTGTGTTCGATAAGATGGCTTATGCTGTAGGATCAAAATCAACAACACACACACACACACACACACAAATCTAGCAGACAGGTGGCATGCCAGATGTTTCTACAAAACGCAAGGGCAGGTTTCATAAAATAATGAATGATGGCTTGTTTTGTGGGTCCAAAATGCGGGAATCATGCATCACACTGAAATTGACATGCACAGTTTATTAAAAAAATAAATTAAAATAAATGTAAAATAAACCATATATTGAATCAAAGGGGTATTTTATTTCAGCCTTGCAAAACTGTCACCAAATTTCACACAGCATCAAAAGCCTTTCAGTTCAGGGGAAAGTATCTGTTGGACATCTTAAAGGAAACAGTACAATGCACCTCAAAGGCCTCTCTCTTGAATTCCAGGCCACTCATTATTATTTGCTGGGTTTGCCTTTGTTGTGGCCGCCCTGTTTTTTTTTTTTTTTTTTTTGCCTTAATTCCCATGAGGTTCCTGAAAGACGAGAGCTGAATCAAATTTAGTTAACAAGTGACGTATCTAGCTAATTCTCCAGTGGCCTTCAGTGAAGCCATCCAGATTCATGTCTTGCTTTCAGGTGGAGAGCATTTTAAAATCCTGGACACATGAGAATGTCTATTGTCTCCTCTAAAGGTGTGTTTTTGTCTGGGCTGAGGCATAAGATGACAACATCAGTGGTTAGCACAATATCAGATGTTCACCTTAACTCTCTTTCCTGCTTCAGTTTTTTTTTTTTTTTTTTTGGAGCCACAGTATGTATTGTATAGGCCCACACCCTTCTCCTCTCTCTGTATCAATGTCTCATTCCCTCTGTCTCATTTGCATAAATCCAAGAAGTTACAGTTTCCTCTGACACCCCTAAATCAGCACATATTAAATTAAGCATTAATACAGATTCTAAAAATATGTTGTAGAGAAATACATATGTCCCTTTAAATCCTCCACTCTCCCTCTTGGTTTAGGAGATGGCACTGTCCGTCTGATGAATGGACAGAACACCTGCCAGGGCCGGGTAGAGATCTACTACCACGGAAAGTGGGGGACAGTGTGTGACGATGATTGGGTCCTCAACAATGCCCGGGTGGTGTGCCAACAGATAGGCTGCGGTAGTGCCGTCTATGCACACACCAACTCCTACTTTGGCTACGGAACCGGCCTGGTTCTCCTGGACAACGTCAACTGCCAAGGCACTGAACCGGACCTGACTAAATGCAAAAGCCTAGGCTGGGGCAAACACAACTGTGGCCACCATGAGGACGCTGGGGTCACCTGCACTGGTAGGCTGCTCTCAGTCATAAGTCAATGTAAAAACAAAAAAATTATGTAAGCAGTTATAAGTAGTTGTGGTAATAATAGTGGCTGTTTATGTAGCAATAGGAAATACTAGTGGCAATGGAATAAGTCAGCTAGTAATGTTGAGGTAAAGATAAGATAAGCTAAAATCTTAAAGTAATTTACTGATTCTCATGGTGATATTGAATAAGGAGGATGAAAAGAGTTTATAATAGCAGTAGTACAGTATAGGTATCTGTGTTAGTGACAAACATTAGCAGTATTAGTACAAATAGTAATAGCAGAAGTTGTACTGAACATATAAATGTATTTATTTTCATTTCTACCCACTTAGGATCCACTACTGTACCTCCTCCGGTAACACAAAACCAGAGAGGGCTCTGGGCAACATATAACACTGAAGGTATACAAACTGTACACAGTAGATGTTCATCTGTAAGCAAGCAAGCACACACTGACTATTACTCCTTTGGATCAGCACGTCCCTTTGGGTTTTCTGGATTTTTTCCACAGTAAAAATGAAATGTGCACTTTTGCCAAATGACCAACAGGGAGAGCCATTTCTCCCCCATTGTCTTTAAATGTGTTACACCACAGTGCCACGAAACATGGTGGTAAAAGTGTGCAACAGCCTTACCTCACCATGATCATTATAAAGAGGGTCTGGTGTATTGTGCCATCAAGTAATCTTGTCATGTATCACATCTTCCCTCCAGCAACCGCTAAAGCTCCAGTCACCAAGGCACTAAGTACAACAACTGTTACCACAACTGCACAGACAAAAGGTAACAATATTAAACTGATTCCTGCTTTGTAAACACAAATACATTATGTTTAAATATTGGAATGACCAGGGGATATTATATAGCCTTTTTCTGTAATTATCAGCCATATAGATTTTATCAGATAAGTCACCTCTTGCAATGTTGTACCTGTTTATTCCTGTGCAGCCAAACCAGCCATTCGTGTGATGAATGGTAACAGTAGCTGCCAGGGCCGTGTAGAGGTCCTATACAAAAATGTTTGGGGCACGGTGTGTGATGATGACTGGGACATGACCAACGCCAACGTGGTGTGTAGGCAGCTTGGCTGTGGCCCGGCTATCGCAGCCAAGGCCCAGGCCTTCTTCGGCTACGGTAACGGCCCGATCCTCCTGGACAATGTGGAATGTAGCGGCTTTGAACTGGAGCTGTCCCAGTGCTTCCACCTGGGCTGGGGTCAGCACAACTGTGGCCATCATGAGGATGCTGGAGTTATCTGTGCACGTAAGACCTCGCTTGACATCATGTGGGGCTGAAAGCAGGCTTCATTAGGGGATACATTTATGACATGCACAGATATGGTAGCTACTGCACACAGAGGATGTCTGTATCACAAACCTCTATCTTAGGTCATCAATTCCACTGAAAGCTCATACTTCCTTTTCATCCTGTCATCTGAGCCCGCCCTGCTGAGATATCCAGTTGCAGTGTATGACTGTAGTACTCTGAGGAGGAGACAGCCCAGAGAGCATAAAAAATACAGTGGATGAGTCAAGGCACATCAGCGTCACTGCATGCCTGCAGGCCAAATTTCACTTCTTTGAGGCTAAATCAAGGGCTCATACAGACTCCCCTTTACTTAGATAGCACATCCTTGGTTGATTGAAAAACATGATTATACATTTTGTTATATAAAGGCAGCACTTTTAAATCAGTTGTCTTAAGTAATTCTGCCTTCAGTGGATAATTTTAATTGGCAAAGGGGAAATAATTTATAATCTATAAGCATCACAATCATTACAAAAACACATTTTAACTGTTGTCGTTGAAATTGCCAAAAAAATGTTGCTGCAATGTGTGTCTCTGTATTGTGGTCCTAAAGGATCCAGAGCCTTCCTATATTGATAACTAGGGTAATCATATAAGAATTATTATATATTATTATTATTAGAATAATTTTATAAGAATTATAAGAGTTATACTTTGTGACCTGATGTTTCCTGAATATGCTCAAGATAACTCTTTTTTTGCTTTCCTCTGCTTCCCCTAGCTTTTGAATACTACATTGCAAATGGACGTGACTTTAGAGTAACAGAAAGGATACCTGCCACCACCACCACTGCACCACCCCCCGAAGGTAGGGTAACTATATCTTCAACCAGCATAAAATTAACCAATTTCCTCTACACTCGGTATTTATGTGACTCATTTTTGTAGGAATGGTAAGACTGGTGGGTGGCCAGCACCAATGTGAGGGTCGGGTGGAGATGTACTCGAATTCTGAATGGGGCACGGTGTGCGATGATGCTTGGGACCTCCCTGACGCCCAGGTTGTGTGTCGTCAACTGGGCTGTGGAGAGGCCACGGCGGCTCGGGGGGAAGCTTTCTTCGGGCCCGGCAAGGGAACAATCCTGCTGGACAATCTCAAGTGCAGCGGTGCGGAGGCCTCCCTGAAGGAGTGCTCCCATATATCCTGGAATGTGCACAACTGTGACCACTCTGAAGATGCTAGTGTCACCTGCTCACTGTCGTGATTTCAGCTGAACCACACTCCCATCTCCACCATGGGTAGGAAGTGGGCTGGGACTTGTATACATTATGTAAATAACAGCTTTCACATTGCTGATGGAATACTCCACCACCAACAACATACAAAATAACTAATATGACAATATATGATTACATACTATAAACTATCTATGCCTATTAAGCACTTTATAAATAAATATATGATATAAAATACAATGTACACTGTTTTTTATTTGATAAACAAAGAAAAACAAAGATTTTAACTGTCTGTCTCTTTTTTTGCCCCTGAATGATAAAATATTTACTGTACATGTGATTCTTTGATGATTAAGTAAGGTGTACTGGAAGAAATCCATCAGTTGTTAATTATGTGGATAAAAGGACACATTTTTGTGAAGTTCAGCTCCAAAATTTGCAAATATGTATGATAACACCAAAATAAAAATGGGAAGAAATGATATACTACAAACCACAAGAAAGCAAAAAAAAACAGAAACACCCATAAATAATGTGTTATATCTTGTGAATATACGGTAATCTCTACAAATAAATGTGTTACTTCTGTTCTGTATACCATCATATAAATAAATGTAACTAAAAATCATTTACATGTGACAAAATAAATGTTCTTATTTTTCGGTACGTAATATATTTTTGGTGTAAAAACATCAGCATCTGCATTTCTCATTGTCCTAAATATGTGCATCGCTTTAACGTTTTAGTCTTCGTAAAGACACGTGCAAATATGATGACTCACTTGCTACTATAGTATTAGCCTTCGAGTTAGTTACAGCAGGATTTACACCTTTTACTTTTTGAGCTAGCGTTTCCCTCCATTAGTCCTTTACCATTCGTAGCTAATAGCAACACGCTAATTATTGAGCTAATACATGATGTGAGCTTATTCAGTCCACGTAACAAAGTGAAACGATAACACTGATAACATCATTTAGTTGAAATGTATAGATAATTGCCAATGAGCATGAATAACATGACACTAACTGACTGTATCCGTATTGGACAATAGGTCACTGACAGCCTACTAGGAAAAGTAGTACAGTGGCCAAATGTGCCAAAGAGTGATAATTGTAGTTAATGTTAAAATGTAGTGTAATAGGGCTCCCGAGTAGCTCAGTCGGTAGAGCTGGCGACCCATATACGGAGCTGCTGCAGCGGCCCAGGTTTGAATCCAAAATGCGGCCCTTTGCTGCGTGTCATCCTCTCTCTCTCGACCCTGCTTTCCTGTCGATCTTCAGCTGTCTCTATCAAATAAAGGCATGAAAAGGCCCCCCTCCTCTCAAAAGTTACATCTCACTTTAAACTCTAAATGGTCCGTAAAACATATGAACAGTAGGGGAGAATGAGTTTGGTCGTCACACTTGTTAGATTCCCTTTCAATGAGTAATGGAAGCATAAACGGTCAGATGGGAATGTAGTGACCTTATTCTCCTTAAGCTTATTCTGTTCAAACGATATGGACTGTCAAATGCGTCTTGTGCACTTATGAGAACCGTCCCCATTGCAAGGTTGGTAGTCACACACTATGGGGTTGGTTGTTCCAATTATATTTTACTAGGGAAAAATATAAAATGGAGGCAATCTTGAAAATGAATTTAAAACGATTAATTTCACTGAAATGCAACATCCCTTGCACTGAGAGAACATAAACAGGAAAGATCCTTCCAATACGTGCATTTTTTACCTTTATGTCTTAATGTCCTCACCTCAATATCACATGTCCTGTAGGTGACCTCTGACCCCAATTCTGAATATCAGAAATTTCAATATCAACATTTTTTAACAGCGCCCTCTTGGGAGTGAGATCTAATGAATGTGACAACCAACCCCGTTCTCCTCTACCGTTAATGTGTTGAAGAATAAAATAAAAAATCACCTTTGGTCTCAGATCAGAGAAAAATGTCAATAATACAAAAGAATTGAAAGTTAGGAGGCATCGCTGTAATGCCAATAACGTTTAAAGATTTAATTGTCCACTCTGGCTCCAACCCAATTCAGGATGTCAGACTACTTTGATTGTGCTGATTATATGTATTCTGGGAAATAGCAAAGTAATTATTGTTATATTGTGCTGTGTCAAGAGGAAAAATCTAAAGAATCAGAATTAAGTAAATATCAAGGAGTTAGTTGTAAAGAAAGTATAGGTTCGACTGACAACTGCCCATGAAACTGCTGAAAATGTAGCACTTTTTATCTCCTGACACTCATAACAACAACAGTCTGGATGATCTTAGAGCACATTAAATACCTTTTGAATTACTTATTTATAGTTATTTTAAATAGACTAAAGAATAAATCCACCATTTCTTGATTTTAAGTTTGACCAGTCATATCTTCAGTTCAAGATATACTTTATAAAGAAATGTATAAATATTTTGATAGATTTTGTGAAAAATGTTAACTTTGATTTCTTAAGGATATTTTACAATCAGAATTAAGTTGGAGACACAGTATAGATCTGAGTTGTGAGATCAGTTAAGTATCACTTAAATATTTGGCTTTCACAGACAGTCAAACCTGCAGATATCTGCAATTGGAGGATTCATACACTCTGATGGCAAAACCTTAATCTTATTAGTCGAATTGTACTTAGAGAATAATTCAGCATCTTAAATTAGCATTATAATTAGTCAATCAAAGATAATAAAAAAGGAGCTTTAATGGCTCTCCATAGTCTGCAGGCTGAAGAGCAAAGTTGGAACTGATTGATCAATTTCAGAAACATCCAGTGTCTACACAGACAGGGAAACATAATGGCCTGAGGGCGTGTTCTATGACTCATGATAAAATGACTCAGCATATCAGCATTATGAGTATCCTTCATACAGTACGTACAACGAATACAATCACTTCAGAAATATTAGCAAATGACATATCCATGGTAACAAAGGTGGTTTCACAAACAATTTATAATTGTATAAGAACAAACCACATTCTGTTCATATATTTAAAAACATTATTTCACATTAATATTAAAAATACAGCACTAAGACCTCCTTATTAAATGATACAAAATGGAACTGCTGATAAATTCTCAATGTTTAAACTATAATAGGCTTACTGCTGTGCTTCTCCACTGTCAAGCAACAATGCTGCAGTAATGTCAAACATAAGACATGAACTGTTTTATGGTCATAGGTGTGTCTTTTCTTTATCAGCTACAGGGTTGGAAGGTGACTCAACCAATCAGATCTTAGGACAGGAAATTGGTTTCCTCGATCATTATTATAAAATAATAAGTAAAACATGTATTCTTAATGAAATATTACCTGTTACAGATATTATACATTGAGCCTTTGTGGTCACTACTGTACAGGCCTTCCATGTACAGACTGTATGTATTCTGCAAACAACAAATAACAGTATCTAGGAGCAAGATATAGCGTGAGAGCATTATCTTGTGCCATACTTTATCCTTATTTCAGTACAGGTTGGGCTACCTGGAAATGGTATTACTCCTTGACCCCAGATAGAAATAACCTTATTTTAACGCCCTCCTTCTCTCTTAGCATGGCGTCCAGTTTCCAGAACTGGAATACATGGCAAAATTTGGTGTGAGGTAATCTGATAACACGCAAATTAATTGAGGATTATCAGCAATGTGAGCTTCATACCAGATGAAATGATGAAGACCAGATTTTGACACAGGGCTCCCTCTTTAAGACGGCCCTCATAAAGCCAGTTGGTATCGAGTACTGCAGGAATGAGTCCTAAAACTTGGGAATTAGTTAGCATTGTGGCAATTCTGGTTCCCTTATCTCAGAGTCGATGGGTTTTGTTGAATGTGTTTTTGGTTAAATGCCAGAAATAAGGTCTGTGGTTAACACAAGCTTAAGAGATTATGTCACCATGACCCTGCCCATGAATTTAGAAGCGTTGACATGTCTTAAAAAAGAAAGTGGCTAAATGAGACTACAGAGCTTATCAGTGATATGAAATGCTAGCACGGCGAACACAGAGCCTTGTCATGTGTATTCTCACGCTTCTGCAAACTGAACTCAAACTTACCTACTGGTAGTTTTTACTTACACGATTTAATTACAGGTTGGAAGTTTAGAGGTGGGGACGCTGAAGTCATATGACCACAGTGTAGTTTATTTATTACTGACAATCGCATAAACGCTTTAAAATTCATTTACGTGGCGTTCATTTGTGAATGAAACGTGTAAGTATCACAAACATTTCTTTGCCACAGAGCTTATTTTCTGTGATAATCCAAAACCCTGTGGAAAAATCACATTGTCAAAGCAACCAGGGCGATGCTAACTTCCGGGTTGGCCTAGAAAACGACGTCATGCCTGCAGTACTGTTGTGTCAGGCCTTTGGAGCAGCCCATGGGGGGTCTGGGGCCCGGGGCCCGGGGCCGGGGCATTGGGCATTTTTCTGGTTGGCAGTCAAGCTTTTTCTTTGCATTCTGCATGTGAGTCATGCACCAGCAGCACCACCACTACACTACATAGAAGCACTATATAAAAAGCACAGAATCTCCCCCTGAATCCGTGAAGTGTAAAAGCCTCCAGTGGCGGACGGTAGGGCAATAGGCTGTGCTGTCATTATCCTCTCCGGACTGCCAGCCTCGTTACATCACTCCGTGAAGACACGCCTTTTTGGGTGGTGACACAACCGAGGGAAAGTGCTCGGAGGGGGAGGGGTGTCCCGTCCGTCGGCAGGCACACAGACAGCAGGCAGCAGCTGCAGCGAGAGCACCCGGCGCCGTTAACTCTGCATTAAAACATTCATATTACGATTTTTAGCTCCGAAACACACGGGACAGCAACACACACACATCTAAAATGGTAGACCGCGAGCAACTGGTGCAGAAAGCCAGGCTGGCCGAGCAGGCAGAGAGATATGATGATATGGCAGCTGCCATGAAATCGGTAAGTAACGTTACGGGCTTCCTCTGTAATGACCTTTTCTCTTCTGGATCATTTCTCTCATAAACTTACCTCTTCAATGTGTGTGTGTGTGTGTGTGTGTGTGTGTGAGAGAGAGAGAGAGAGAGAGACAGAGAGAAATGTGTAAAAGCTAGCTAGGGTAGCGTGAGGGGCGGTAATACGCAGACTAGGGACTGTGCCTGTGTGTTAGAGCACATTTTGACTTAAGCTGATGTGACCAAACAAAATTGGTGTATGAAACTTATGATTAAAGACTCCGTTTGTGAGAAAGACGCCATTGTGAGCGGGATAAAAGGCGGTTATAATAAGATTTGGGCAACATGATTTTGAACAGGACTGCAAGGCCCATGAAGGCTATGTTAACATTTCACCCTTTCCATACATGTCAGAGGTGTCAGTGACATGGTTTTGATACGGTGAGATGAAATGTAAAATGAGGGATTCACTGTGAACCGGAGGGTTTTAGTGGCGGTGTGCTGCGGAGGATTGTGGCTGTCTGCGGACTGTTTGATCTTGGGGCGGTGCCTTTCGCCAGGCTCCTTTTTAAAAAGGGCCAGGCTGCCTGCTTGTGGAAGACCCGAGGAGGGGGGGGGGGTAAAGCACCAAATAACCACAGGACGACATTAAACCGTGTGTGCGGCTCCAAATGAGGGCTTATTAGTGAAAGAGAGTGGAAAAAGAGCAGGTCGAAAGATGCGCATAGTGGCGGAGCAGAGGACGAGGCTCGGTGGTACCATGATGATGAGAGGGGACATCGTAGGCTGGTGGTCGGGTTCCGGTTTACATGATGCTGAGCTCGAAATAATGAGCCATCGATTTAGTGTGGAGTGCCACTTTCCTTTAGCTGGATGTGGGTAAATAAGCAGGCTGTGTGTCCCTCTTGTCGCTTCACATTTGGCGCATTGGGGAAGAGCAATGTTGGCTGAAGGTTGATCGCAATCGATTTGCGCAGAAGCAGCGCACAAAATACGAAGCGTTCACCTTTCAGACGTGGGTGTTGGTGGACGGACGGCTTTCCAGAAAGCTCTGTAGATGTCATATTGCAGCAAATGAGGCATTTTTTTTTTCTTGTTAGGGGGGCCTGCAAACTGTAGCATGACGGGACTGCCTGTGTGAATCGATGCTGTGTAGTAGGAACCCGCATCCCTGCGTCCTCGACCTCTTACAGCAGGTTTCCCACACAGAGGCGTGCCGCAGCATCTGCCAAGATGCAGCACAGGCCCACCCGTAGTGCACCATTTCATAGGCAGCGTTTTAACACAGCTCCACAAAGGCTGCATCTCTCTATATCGGCGCTGCCCGGACAATAAGATCATAGAGGAGTGGACCAATCGGCAGATGTCGAGGAATGATGTGCTGTGTAAGAAAGGCCCACTCTCCTTTATTTAAAAGAAAGGCCATAATGTCTGTGCAGCAGTCTGTGGTTGCTAATAGTGACTTTTGAGTGGCGATATGAGCTTTTACTGTGTATTTTATTGTTCTATTGGGAGGCTAGTAGTTTCTGTGTCATATTTTCCTCCAAAAATGATCATAGAAATACTTCCTTTTATGTTTATCAGTTGTGTGTGTTTCCTTTATTGCACAGGCCAGTGTTAGGGACAGTGGCCTCAGGGTGAGCCCAGGCTGTACAGGGCAGTGGTCGGGTTTAATAGTAGGGACAGCCAGATTAGTGGAAGCTACTTTTTCTACATGGGCTCCAGCTCCACGAGTCAACAAGTAAGCTGTCAGCGTGTTTAAAGGCCATGCTGTGTGCTGCTGCTCTCTAGGACCGGGCTGTAGTGCCAGAGGGGGGGGGGGGCTCCACCCCTTCCCATTTGTGCCGAGTCAGAGAGAGAGCTGCCCCTCACCCAGCCAGTCTCTCTGCAGCACTGGGCAGCGGGGTGTGTCTGCTGCCTCGCCCATCATTTGAGGGGAATCCCTTGCCACTGCAGACATGGTTACCGCCCCGGTGGCAACGGAACCAAATAACCAGGATCGCAGAACACGACACTGCACTCATCCTCTGGAGGACTGTAGCGCTTCAGATTCAGGAACCAGGCCCAACCAAAATGAATGATAATGATAATATGGCGTCCCCACTGCCTTTATAAGATTATAATCAAGTATATTTTTACAGCATCAATAATTTAGTTCCCCCATTTCTGTAAGATGAAATCAGGCACAAAGGGAAATCATCTTTATTATGGAACAGGCACGGTTTTAGTCTGGTTTGGTAAATGAGAGGCAGCTTGAGTTCTTTTATATTTTATTTGTCTGAATTTTTACATCCAACAAAAAATGTTCCAGCAGAGAGTCATCACCCGAGGTCTCCCAAGTTTTTTCCAAAAGCTGTGTGTGAGAGCAGCTTTAAATTCTGCTTGTCCTCTTTCTGTCTGTGGTGGGGGACAGGTATGAGTGATCAATAACCGGTCAGAGATGCAGACCCAGTTGCTGGCAAAATATTTTGAAGAGTCATCATTCTGTTGTGCATTCTGCTTCAATCTACAGAGCACAAAATTGTGTTGGTCTCTAGTGATTCTATCAACCTCGGACCAAGAGTCCAAAAATGAAATTACCTCTAGATGAAAAAAGCCACATGAAATGAAAATGAGGTTTTTAGTTGTTCAGTAAATGCTTCTGACTAGAAATGATTCAAAGGAGACGTGAGAAGCCGGTGACATTCCCAAAACATGATCTCTCTGAGAAATGTGCGTTTGTGTCCCAGTCATTTGGTAAATGTTAGCACGTACAAATGTTTGCTACCTCTTAGCAACTCAATCATGCGATTCTCAAATGCTGTGGATGAATATGAAGGTGACGGCTTCACAAGATGTACCTGCAGAGCGTTACATTAGCTCTGTTAACTTACCCCCATTTAACTCGCATATCTAACGCCTATACATGTCACAAATCCATGCTGGGATATAATATTTCTTAGCTCATTAGCAAGTGCTCGTAATGTAAATTTTTTTTTTCTGACAGTAGACAGGCTCACTGCACTGTGCTGCCATATAGTTATACTGTACAGATTACAAAATGCTCTATTAAAGTACATGCAGTTGACCTTTAGGAGTCATTTTTGAGAGTGACTGTGAATATTCATGTAAAAAGACCTCAGTACTACAGTCTGCATATCTAATGAAACCATTACATCATAGTATCCACATGGGCATGGTGCCTCAGCCCTGTGATACAGTAATGATTCATCCTTAAAGGCTGAAATAATAAACCCAAGTCAATACAGCAGTTTTAATGTGAGAAATGCATTTAGTGTGTTAGAAATATGTGTTTTTCACCAGCAGCTCTTAAAAGAGCATGCAGTGTTTTTGCATGTTGTTGCCCATTAACTTCAAACTGTATGCATTTTATTTTCTAAGGGAGATAAATATTTATTGAGATTTTTGAATAAGCTTTTTCTACCTCGTTGGCAGCCATTGCTTTCCTTTCATTTTCATTCACCATGGAAATCAGCTTTTAGAGACAAAACAGAAACATACAGTTTTAATAATACTGATAAAAGATGTATTTTTTCAAACCCCACACTCAATTTTAGCACATTCATCTTTCTGCTTATGTTTTAGTAATAATGATCATTTTCACGCAGCTTCTGTTGAAAGGGTACCATTACATTTAGAATTTTAGTGACATTTGTTTTTGTTTTGCACTCAGTATATCTCAGTGCTTCTCCATTTGAGGAATAAAAAAATAAAACAAGATGCCATTCTGGGGGAAACCTTCAACTTAATTCCCACAAGAAATAAAATATTCTAAATGTCAAGTTATTCTTTCAAGCGTTTGAAGCAGAGAAATCAAATGCCTTTGTAAGCCACCCAAGGCTTATACTCCTTTCATACAAACCCGGGTTTGATGTGCTTTACTGAACGCATGTTCAACCCGGGTTTGACCTGATTCAGCTTTTTGCAAGTTAATCCCGGAGCGTCACTGTCCAGAGACTTCAGTCTGCAACTGTAATTACATAGTTACACAGCATTAGATTATGTAAAGTAAGTAACTACACAATGAGGGTTATATTTCATTTTCAGTTAATTTCTCTCTGTCGCCCACTCACTCTCCGTCTCTCTCGCTCTCGTTCCCTTTTTTAAACGTGCCAGGTCATACAAGTACATGCAAGTAACACTAGCTGCGGTCCCCATCGTGTTCACCTGAGGTAACCAACTGATGTTTGATCCTGGTTGGGATGAGGATCAGGAAACTATTTTGGACGAGGCATGTTGCCCCACTCAGATCAACCACACGGGGGTTTAACCCATTTCACTGTGTTGGTCTGAGAAGGGGTACTACAGATCTCAGTATTTGGCATCCAGGGTCCCATAGCAACAGTAGCTAAGAAACAGTTGTTGTCCTGGTCTATGGTTTATACAATGCTGTTCCAGCATTCACCAGTCGGTCTATGTTCGTATCGTCGCCTATGGTCATGAGCTTTGGTTGTGACCGAAAGAATGAGATTGCAGATACCAACGCCAGGGCGGCTGGGCTCATTTTAGAGATAGGGTGAGGGGCTTAGACATCTGGAGCGTGCTCAGAGTGTATACTTCTGTGAAATCAGGGTCTGTTAGAGCTGTTGCACTGAAAACAGCTCACTTTCATAGACAAACTAAAGCTTGAGCAAGAGCTTGAGTGACCATATCCCGTATGATGTGCTGATTTGACGCCATTATTTTAAATTAGGTTTGACACACACACACACACACACACACACACACACACACCTCTCTCTCTCTCTCTCTCTCTTTCTTTGTCTTAGGAAGTGCATGGTACAGAGAGCCAAGGCTTCCATCACACTTAATGAACTGAATGCATTATTCTCCCATGGAAGTCGGGTCAATGCATTAACAGATGCATTGTGCTGCAGCTGCTCCATACACTGAATGTATGTTCAATATATATATATATATATATAAGTTTGCTGCGATTGATAAAGAAATAGTTTTCACAAATGTCTGTAGGTCTCACACAATGGCCAATTATCTGACTGTCTGCATTTGAATGATTTGAAGATAAACTGTAAAAACAGATGCTTACGTGTTCCAGCGTTGGGTTTCCCACAAGTGTATCATCACAGATACAGCATAGGCAATATGGCTATATTTGTACGATTACAGTGATCCTACAGGTCCCAGCATAAATGTTGCAGGTGTAGAATATATATGACAGTATTTTGACTTATCTATCCATGTACTGTAAATGCAGTAACTGTATGCCACCAAATAATGAAATAAACCAAATAACATTACAGTTTCTCGTGTAGACGGTTACACTCAGTAACATTTATTGAAATTGCCATGCCTGATCCAAATCTGATCTGTAAACAGGAACACTGCTACTCTGAAGTCTGACACTCCAGCATCTGATTTGTCTGTTGCTAGGGGGAGCAACATAAACTGGGAGAGAAACAGGGACTTGATCCTTAATATTTTTTATCTACTTTGAGTTCTCACTGCTTAAATCAAAATTCTTGGTCTACCTGCGTATTAGTTTTGCTTCAGGACAAATGTACAAATAGAAAACACTGATGTATGCGGGAGTGATCAGAATCTCCGTAGGAGTGGGTGTGAGTGGGATGCTGCATCTTGTGGGAGATATCACCAAGATAAAATGAGATTTATAGTCCCAAAATGTGCACATCATATGAATGGAACAGTAAGTTTTTCTAATTTGACACCGATAATGATCTTAATTTTAGATACTGATTGCTACAATCAGTGTGCTAAACTAGGAAATGGGGTTATAGCCCCAGAAACTGTCTCTCAGTCACGATTCCCTGTTTTCTAGTTCATCCTCATCCATTATCCTCATTTTGGAGATTTTGTCCAGGGGCCGTAGCATTAGGCTTCTATTCCTTTTCTTCTTTTTCGGGGGCTTTTAATTGCACATATTTTGATAGAGTGGCTGAAATGGGGAGAGGGGATGACATACAGCAGAGGGCCATAGTTTGGAATGGAACATGTGCCGCTGCGGTAGGACTCGGTACATGGGGCGCACACCCAACCAGGTAAACTACCGGGGCACCCCAACTTCTATTTCTTTATATCTGAAGTATGAACATAATCTTTAACCTCAGTCCAATTATGAATGCAGCCAGTGTCATCTCAGGACATTTCAGGATGTCCCGAAATGAGTCTTGACTCAGTGGTGAGTCACAAAGGCACTACGGAAAACGCCCACCGTGCCCACCTACACACACTGTAATCATGTTCATTTCACAACATCTGAGATCCTTGCTTACATTTGCAGCAATATGTGCAGAATTGAATTATAATAAGGTATGTTGAACTGGGAGTTATATTCCTCTCCCAGTTCAACATACCTTATTATCTTGTAGCACCATCCAGTTGCTGTGACATCTGCTTTAGCTTTTGCTTACTCACTGTCAACAAGTGCAGGGACGTAAATACTAGCAGCATTATTGGGCATCACACACACTTGTTATATAGTTCCAAGGAGAGGAAGAACAGCTAAAAAAGGAATAAGTAGAGAGTATTGATGTACCTTTCTGGGTACTGAAAAAATCTCTGTGTTGCGTGTGAAAACATGTACAGACTTCTGTCTGCTTTTAAGATATTCACATTTCTCTTACAAAAACCTTACATTTGTTTATACCAAATTACTCAAAAGTAAAAGTTCATATTTGTTAGTTTTAAATGTATCGAGAATTAAATTTAGGAACCATGCAACCATCAGGTACAGTGGTACCTTGGTCCAATCAGTTCATCATTTAACAACTAGCCGTGATTAAAGGAGCACTGTGGAGTTTTCTTTGGTACCAGTGGTCAAAATTTCCACCGGGCACCCTTAAAGGTCCAGTGTGTAAGATTTAGGAGGATCTATCGTTGGGATGGAATATAATATAGGTATGTTTTCATTAGTATATAACCACCTGAAAATAATAATTGTTTTTGTTACCTTAGAAAGAATTCTATCTACAGAGGGAGTGGGTCCTCTTCTACACAGTCTGCCATCTTTCTACAGTAGCCAAGAATGGCCAGACCGAACATTGGCTATAGAGCTTTTTGTTTCATAGTTTCTTCTAGAAACTTGGAAGGCGAGCTGTATTCAGTTGATTGCAGTCTTCAACTTCACCACTAGATGTCACTAGAGGTGAAGTGATGCAGCTGCTCAGTGTAACTGTAAATGTGACCACGCCATCGACATCATCTGGCAAGGCGGAGCGGTGGCCAATCAGATATGCACAAGCACATTCCGAGTAGATTCATTTGTAATGTAAACATTGTATTTGTACTGTTTGGTGATTCTGGTGACAAAATAAATTCATTGCCACTGTGATGATTTTAAAGAGTTGTAAAATCCTTAATCCTTACACAAACTTGCCCTCCTGGATCATATTTCATCATCTCAGTAATTAAGCAACATGCCCCCAACAACATAGGCCTATATTTTTTATAATTTAGTATTTTTGGTCATTTTCAGTTTTTAGTCTGAACCCCTACTTACTCCTAACTTCAAAATCTCCTTCAGTATTTTAATTAGATTCTATTCATAGAAATATTTGATGAGAAGAGATGTGGCAGCAGTTTCTGCCATTATCCAGTACCCACAGATATTGAATAATTGTAAAATCATCTCTTACAGGGACAGAATCACCCTTCAGTGTCCCCTTCCTTCACTTATACTGTAATTGTGAATACGTTTGACAGTGACACAATTACTAGAGCATGGTCATACTTTTTAGGTGAACCTGACGTGGTCAGCAAAGATTCTGGGGGGAACATGAACTCCGTTGTGTGGACCTTTCTATCTTGCAAAAAAACGTTTTTTTTTTAATTTCTCCCCTATTTGGTTTAAGTTCGGTTCTTGTGTTTCGTCGTCTTAGTTCATGGTTTGAAATATCAATTGATAGCACATTTCATGTTTGTAGCAGTTGTTGCTTTATTGCTTGAACAGCATGATGAGGATTATTTGTTTGGGATTTCATGCCCCTGAATGAGTTAACAGAATTATTACAGACCTGGAAAGTATGAACAGAATGATTTTTGACAAGATCAGGATAGCTAGAAGATGCACCAACCCTAAAAACAAAAGTGCCAGTCTGTGTCCCTGAGGCCGTCTAGAACAAATTATTAGTAATGCAATTACACAATAATCTCGGCACTGTCATTGTAAGGAACACCACTAGCCAGTAAGTGATGAGTCTGCGCTGCCTCCAAACTGTGATCTGGAAATGAAGAAATTAAAGAAACTTAACCAAGATTGTCATTTGTTTTTATTCACCTAATTGCTTTGTAGTAATTGTATAGCAAGTATTCATTAATTTAAACAAATAATGTAATATTATTTTCAGTCAGATCTGGATCAAATGTGGGCTGAACATCTTGTGGACTTAACACCACTTCTTTTTTAAATAAGCCACTACTTACTCACTGAGTAATATTTGACACATGTGCCAGCATGTAATAGGTTAGTAATAGTTTTTACTTTCACTTTTGCTCACATTGTATGTTTTTCTGTCCTGTTTTGTCACATCAGAGAACTAGTACTAACAGAGAGGCCCCAGCTAACATCAACTTGTGTTTGGCCTCTCTCCATACCAGTCCGGTAGCCTAATTAGGTCTACACATCTTTCTCATTCCTTTCGAGTGATCAGCCCTTTTACGTGTTTTATTTTTGGAGGAGCACATCGGTTGTAATCACAGAAAAACTACTGTCATATGTTGTAGCGTAGCAACAAAGAGCCACTTGAAGCTCCCTCTCCGCCACCATTGCTAAGACGCGCACATACACTGCCTCGCATCCCCCTTTTCTTAGCGCCAGGCTCTAACCCTATTCACACCACCAGTGACGTCAGGTAGTCCACGGCGCCTTTGTGCTCTGCTGCCTGAAAGAGGGTCGGCAGGGGGGTTGTCACATCAGGTTAGGAGGGACCGGGGAGTGAAAGCAAATGAGCAAGGAAAAGACAGAAGGAAAGCGTGGAACAGGAAGAAAAATGAGGAGCTGTGGGACTGTGGCAGGCCTCCATTATGTGAACTGTAATCCATTAAATGTAAAAGTAAGGCGGCGGGCATTGAGGTCTAACCCAGCCACTACTTAGGCCCAACATACCCTCTCACTCACCCAGCCCTGCTGCTCTTACTGTGTCTCTCCTGTGGATATTAATGGCCATGCAGAGAGCTGTCAAAGAGTAAATTATTGATTGTCCTGCCTGGCCTTTGTTTGTATTAACACTCAGTTGTTTGGAAGTTTGACTGCCTTGTGCAAGGATGAGTCACGAGAGAGCAGGCGCGATTGATGAGCTTTATGGGTAGACAGAGCTCTATTGTCATCCCTGCACCACAGCTTCCGTCAGGGCTTTCTGCTCACCCTGCAGCCTTCTGAAACAAAGGCTGCCATGTTTTTACAGACGTGCTGTTTAGGCCTTGTTTTTCTGACCTCTCTGTTGCTCCGGCACTGACCTACTCCACTGGTTGCATTCGCTTTAGGTCAGATACTAGTTTACGCTTAGTGTTATTTAATGGGCTATAGTATAGAGCGGTATAGAGTTGAGGCTGTGCTACAGCAATGACTAATGGTGGGGGGTGGGGGTGACTTTCACCATTATGCAACTGATGTCATTTTATTGTTTGCATGTCTTCATACTCTTCCAGTCCAGGGGTCGTTTTTTTTTATGTCAGTTGTAAAGTTTTACGACGTCTTTGTCCTTAGTGCACAAAATTCTACACAGTCCTGCTAGTGGCCCACATCATATTCATATTCAAAGTCATAGGATGACCAAATTCAAAGGTTTTCTTCTTGTGGGGACGTGAAACTTAAAATTACATTTGGACCAAGATGAGGATTTGGTCTCAGGGTTTCACCAGAGGAAAAAGGTAAGGGATAGTGGGACATTGGTGGTTTATTAGTACATTTTATGGTAATCTGCCTTAAAGATTTTTAGCCTAGTGTTGGCTTCAAACGACCAACCCAACCATCCTCTGGTGACCATTAATAGGGAGTCTAAACATGCCAACATTTAGAATTGAATGCACATGTACTTAGCAGTGTTCCATATTTTAGGACACAGTGTTGAAAATTTGGGCTGATGGAGGAGAGGCTCATGGAGTCCTCTGGGCAGCATCACCATCCTCAGGGCCTGCATGCCGTTAGCAAGGTTGGATCACAATCAAACTGAAAAGGATGCTTGTGGATTTGGAGTCCCTCTGTTTGATGTGCCGGCTGTTTGCTTTTGATTCCTTTGTGTCCTGTACTGAGCCATGGAAGGGACATTGCAAGGGCCGACTCCCAGTGTGTGAGTTGTGTGAAATATGAAATGGCTTGTTTGCACTCATCTCCACCCACAGTGCTGCAGCTTTCTCCATACCATCAGCCATGTCAGCATCCTCGCCATTAGTCACTTGTGGCCAGTGTCCCCAGCACGGATAGTATGGCTCACAAACAAAGCAGATTTTGCAGTTGCCATGGAAACATGAGATTGCATCACTGATTGCTCTTTGCCCTCCACTCGCTCCCCTTTTACAGTTAAAGTAATGTTATTAAAGAGGAAGGTCACGTCTGTTGAACTGTGATTGCTACTTTATGTACCACTGAGCGTGAGAGATGGGTGTAGATGCATATAAGGATTTATGTATGCTGAGAATGAGTTCATCAGATGAACACATGATTAGTCATATGTTTGCATGAATAGAGACTGTAGCAACAACTGAAACAGGGATTAACAGCTACTGTGTGTTACTGGACTCAAACCAAAGCAGAATGACACAGCTGCTAGCTCATAGTGACTGTGATGCACCTCAAAGGTCACAGGTTTAAGCTTCTCTGTCCTTGAGCAAGACATTGAGGCTCTGCCATGTGTTGAGGATGCTGCACGTACACTTGTTATCCATTACAACCTCCAGGGAATATTTGTCTTATTATGTGATTAAAAAGTTACAGAGGAGACCTGGCTGCCTATCACTGCGGCAGTGGAGTGCAACACCACCTGGGTGGTTAGGCAAAAGCAAAGGAGAGGATACACAAACACAGAAGACAGACTTAACTGAAATAAAACGTCAGAATAATAAAAATCCTACTATATTTAGCCACACTACCATGTCAGTATGGATGGCAATGTTAGTCTGTCTGTCGGTCCAGCACTTTGGTCCAGATAGGAATATCTATTGGATGGATTTCTATGAAACTTTGTACAGACATTCATGTTCCCCAGGGGATGAATCCAAATAACTTGGATGATTCCCTGACTTTTCATCTTGTTAAATATTTAAACATCGACTAAATGGATTGCCACAACATTTTGAAATTCATAGTTCCCAGATAATATATCCCTATGACTTTGGTGATCCTCTGACTTGTGGTTGTGAGGGAAATGTCTCAGCAGTTGATGGATTGCTATGACTTTGGCTACAGACATTCATGATAAACTGTACTGTTCATATAGCCCCATCATTTGTTCAAAATGTTACTTTGTCCAGTACTTTGGTTTATGACCAAATAGCTGTAAAATTAAAGACATTCCCATCAGCCCAGCTCAGTCAACCACTAATGTTAGCATGCTAACATGCCAAAACTAAGATGGCGAGCATGGAAACTATTATACATGCTCTTAAGAAGGATACAATATCACAAAACCAAATATCGCATTACAATATTTTTTTTCACGTCTGTGACATATTCTACAGATACAGACATTGAGTGATGTAGTGTAAGGTGTATACGTTGCTGGTATAATGTCGATATATCAACATATCATTTTTACTGTCTATTTTTGCTGGTAATTGTGCGCAACTCACAGAAAAAATAGGCCTCAACTCTCTAGTGAAGCATGATGAGACGCATGGCTCACACAGGCAGTTAACTCTAACCCGTTAACATGGGAGCCGAAATTGAAAGCAAGACGTTCCGTGATGCAGACACATGCAGTTTAGCCAGAGCAATAGCCGTGTTTACCCATAAATGGAAGCTGTTCTTTTGTTGTTGTTAAGGGACTGAGCCTCAATTAATTTAAGAGCCAGCATTATCTAATTGCTAATATATATATATATATATATATATATATATATATATATATATAAAATATATATTTTATTATTGTAGTTTTTTCTGGGGAAATATAGCAAAAGCAAAACAGCTTAGAAATAAAGCCAGCTTTAGTTTTCCTATATAAATACATAAGGGATATCAGCACAATCACCCCAGTTTAAACCCAGCACGTAGTTTTATGATGGCCGATATAGTGTTCAGTAAGGGCATTGTGAAGAGCTGTTCCATGTGATCGGCCGGGGCCCCCTGCTTTGGTGTGCTCATGGAACTGAATTCTGTTCTGAAAAAGAAAGTAACAACAGGCTTTATCCCCAGAAAAGGTCTGTAAAGATGCCTCTGCTGCACAGTCCCAGTGGGGTATAAAGGATTAAATCCTCCAGCCAGACACAGGCCTGTCCAAACAAAACAAAACCAGCTTTCAGAGCTGCGGACGGCCAATCAGGAGTCACCTCAGGGGATGATGTCAGTGAGCTGGAGGCGTGGTTTACCAGGCTGGATGCTGTGACTGTTTCCTTGGGTGTTGTAGAGTTTGCCCGGAGGCTTCTGTGATAATTTTCAGAGTTGCAGCTTTGTATTTTTTTGTTCATGTTATCCTGAACCGTGTGATTGCTGTAGTTTGACATGTTTTTTAGTGTCAACGGTCATACATTGTCGCATGTTACAGGTTATAACTGTCCCATTGCAGGCTGGTAAATGTTATTGAGACATATAAAAGACAATTGAGATAACAAAAAGATGCTAATGTCTGCACATTTGTCTTTCTTTCTTGTTTTTTAGGTCACAGAGCTGAACGAAGCGCTATCCAATGAGGAGAGGAACCTGCTCTCCGTGGCCTATAAGAATGTGGTCGGGGCGAGGCGTTCATCTTGGCGCGTCATCTCCAGCATTGAGCAGAAGACGTCATCTGACGGTAACGAGAAGAAGATCGAGATGGTGCGTGCCTACCGGGAAAAGATCGAGAAGGAGCTGGAGGCCGTCTGCCAGGACGTGCTCAACCTCCTAGACAACTTCCTGATCAAGAACTGCAACGAAACGCAGCACGAGAGCAAGGTGTTCTACCTGAAGATGAAGGGCGACTACTACCGCTACCTGGCCGAGGTGGCCACGGGGGAGAAGAGAGCCTCGGTGGTGGAGTCCTCTGAGAAGTCCTACAGCGAGGCCCACGAGATCAGCAAGGAGCACATGCAGCCTACCCATCCCATCCGCCTGGGCCTGGCTCTCAACTACTCCGTCTTCTACTACGAGATCCAGAACGCCCCTGAGCAGGCGTGCCACCTGGCCAAGACCGCCTTCGACGATGCCATCGCTGAGCTGGACACCCTCAACGAGGACTCCTACAAAGACTCCACTCTCATCATGCAGCTGCTACGAGACAACTTGACGCTGTGGACGAGCGACCAGCAGGACGACGAGGGAGGAGAGGGCAACAACTAAAGAGTCCAAAACCTCATTCTGCCAAAACAACACAACACGCGCGCTCACAAATGATGACAAAATAATAATAATAGTTAAAAAGTTCTTAGAAATAAAAAAAAGGGAGGGGGCGGGGGGCGGTGGAACATCGGCGGCCAATTTAACCGATGGTACTAACGCGGCTGCTGTTCTTTATTTTTCAACAAATTAAAAGTGAAAAAAAAAAGTAGGAGGAGGGAAGACAATTTTAGTTTGAGAAATAACCTACGATTAAAAAAACAAAAAATAAAAGAATGAAACCCCCTCCTTGGTAGCCTCTGCAGCATTTGCCAAAATACCACTTTAGAAGCAAGAGGTATGTCATTCATCACAGTGTGACTATTGGGTAACGATACCTTCGCACTGGCAGAGACTGGTCTTATCGCGCAAATGAAGCTGAGCTGTCTTATTGTATTTGGTGAGGGGTGGAGCATTCAGAAATTGAGTTTCGATGCTTGAGCAACAAGATAATTTAGAGTAACCTTGAATGTCAATGGCCTTGCTTAGTGAGAGAGAAAGACAGAGAGAGAAAGAGAGAGAGAGTGAGCGAGCAAGACGGGTTACAGAGATGAAGACGGGCTTTTAGGGGTGTCGAACTTCATCGCGTAATTTCAAACGTACCGACATCTTTAGTTGCACCACACTATGATCGTTGAGTGAAAAGCAGGTTGTCTCTGTTATTGAAGATAACATAAAAAAAATGTTTTTGTTTTGCTTTGTGTCAGGTTATGTGTCCAGCTCAGTCAAACAGTCATACTGTAACTAAAAATACAAATTCATAAAGTAAACTTAGTGCAGCTTGTCCCTCTCATGTGCTGATGTGCTTTATTAAATAAATTAACTGTTTTTGGACACCTAATTCTTATTGTCAGTATTGTCGTTACTATAACAACTTCTATTGGCTCCTTATGTTTGTAGGAAACGATTTGATTCACGGAAATCGAGATAGCAAAATAAAAAGAATGGAAATTTTAAAAAAAATGTGGTGATTGAACATTATCAGCAAGTCAACCATTACTCTCCAATTATGCTATCTTCATAACAATCAGTAGGATCTCTGAAACGGCACCTGGACCCACAGACTTGATTAGTGAACTAAGTATAATTTGTGGACAGAGCACATGCAATGTTAAGTGGAAGCTCTAAAAGCAGATTTGAGGTTTGTGGATTTACTTTGTCTTCAGTTTCTTCTTGGTCAAGAAATGCACTTGCCTATTATACTGTTTCTTCAGTGTAAGATGATAACTGCTCCAATATTCTCCATAATACAATATTGTGCATGCTGGTGATGTATTTATACAGTAGCTTCAATTTATTAACTTATACTGTAGATGTTATGTATTCATATGAACATGGAATTACTAGACCTTAATCGGATTATTTTCTATTTATTTCTTTTTATTGCGATTGTTAGCTAGACCTTATTTTAATCTGTGTTTTCTTTACTCCATTTGCTGAAGTACGCTATACCAAAACAGTGATTGTTAACAATAAATTGATCTGTTACGGACATCGCCATGGTGACATGCAATTCTTGCCACGGGTGACAAAATCATCTGTCACTGGAGACAATGGGAGTTCTGCAGCATCCCGTAGCTTCCCAGTCCCAGATATTCTTTCATGTATTAATCCACTGATCAGTAGCGCAATCAAATAATGATAAATAAAATACTGTAGTTAAAATTAAATAGTCAAATACAGAATGTTATAATCACTACACCTAACAACAATGAGAAATTAATATTAATCAGCAAAATATACTTTAAGGATCAAAAGTAAAAGAAGGCTTTTCATTATACACAACGATCCCTTTTATAGGGAAAAATAATGTTGTTTTTAATTTGAATGCAAAAGATTTTAGATTTTAAAACACCTTTTTTAAATTTTTGTGACTTTGGGCCCTCCATATCATAATATATGACCTTTGTAGATTATTATTACTGATGCATCTAAGCAGCATTTTAATGTAGCTGGTTATGGTTGAGTGAACTATTTTATAAACCGTTCAGAGGTCCATGGTCATCCACATAGATCTTATTTTTCCACATTAGACCATTTCTCAGGACTGTGTGGTCAGGCACGGACTGGGCTTGTGTGACACCTCTCTCACCCTCCTGTTCGTTCTAACATTAATTCATTTTGCTGACCTCTTGTAAGTCCCCGTGTAGCTTTGGATGATTCCTGCCTGACCACAATAACTGCATGCACCTGTCTGGGTGTGCATCTGTCAGGGTTCCCACTCTTTAACAAATCCTTTTCCAGTACCTTTCCAGGTCATTTTTCAGGAGTTTTTCTTGACAATACAGGACAAACGGTCATATAAACTGCGGTTTCAGCCAGATTGACTACATTAATTTGGCCACAGCCCAGAAGGAACAGTTCAAATCAAGTAGAATTTAGTTTATTTTACATAAAATGTGTCCGCTAGAAAGGTAAAGTGTTCATTGCACATACACTAAACATCACTGTGTATGTATTCATCAACCACGGCAGCAACAAGAAATTAGTTATAATTTGTCATACATCATTATTAGGCTGTATGCATGTAGACAGCAACATGGATCATTTCCAGTCATTTTAATCAATTTCTAGGCGTTTAAATTTCCAGCTTTTCCAGGATGCGTGGGAATCCTGATCTATGATAATGTATCATATTGCATGAGTTGATCACATGTTTGACATGTCAAATCAAACTAACTAGGCGACTATGGCTGTTAAATAAAGGAAGTGGTAAGTACAATATTTCCCTCTGAAATATAGTGGCGTAGAGATATAAAATAGCATAACTTGAAAAATCACCCTCAGATCACTTGTATACAGCACTTTAGTAAATGTACCCAGTTTCAATCACTGTTGGTTGCCAACTTGTTTCCAAAAGCACCATTTAGCTAATGCTGTCCTAAAAGAAACCGAATATACATGTAAGGCTACAGGAGGAAGCATTTGCAATTCATTAGCCCCATGAGACAAGAAGATGCTTCAAATGGCTCTTTAAACAGCAGAGAACAACTGAGAAGAAAATACAGCATGCCAGCGTAAGCTTGAGAGAGCTCCTGCTCAGAGAACAGAGGAATGATATAATTGGACGTGGCTGAAGTGATATAAATGTCCAGTGCTCACTGTGAAGAAAAATATTCAATTTTATGAAACATAACTGTCATCTAAATAAGATAGAAAGGCACCTAGTAATACAGAAGTCATTGTATTTGTGATAAAAATACCTCAGTTGGTTGTCTGTTTCCTCCATTTTGTATTTGACTTTTTATGACGAAGTCGGTATTATGTTGCTGTCTGCTTGTCTGGATTCAAGCTAGACAATTAAGGTGGAGTACAGTACTTGCACAATGAACATTCGATGGCTTTACCAATTGATGGACATAGTGGGAGATTAATGAATGTGTGCAAAATTATTGGATGGAAATTTTTCACAAAAAGTGAAGAATGAATCAGAATTCAAAACAGATGGATCGCTAAGAAGGTTTTCACATATAAGACATTTCTGGTGTTGTGGTACATAAGGGTCAAAAATGCCACAAAAGTCAGGCGATCTTAATTTAAATAAAATAATCTAAAAATGTGCATTAATGAAATGCACGTGTTCAATGTAAAGGATCATCCACAGCTCACAAGTGCAAAATAGTGTTGGTTCATCAATATCCCTGAAATCAGGAAAACAAATGATTGGATTTCTGTCCCTCCCTCTCGTGCACTCCAAATCCTGATTTATTCTACACAGAGAGAACACTCTTCATCTGAACACATTCATTCATGGGGAACACAATCATATATTCCCTAATATTTGAATGGACTGCCCTTATCGCTAATTATCTCTATTTTTACATGAAATATACAAGTTTCCATGCAGGTAAGTCATCTGAAAAAACAAAGCCGACTGTTATTGATCACCAGGAATTCATCAAACCAGGAATGATGAGCTGAAAAGCTGGAAATCGATGTCAATCAGGAGCTACAATTGGGCTAATAAACATCTTCAATCACTGAGGCAGAACTAATTATTGAACAGCTGGTGAGTTCTAATTGGCTGAAAGGCAATCAACACCCTTGCATATGATTGGACGGCCCAGAGTCTAAGGTGTTGCCACCGACCAATCCTGGGCTGTTGCTAAGGAGAACACAGCACACCACCTGCTCTCCTCAGCTCACTGCTCAGAGGTCTTCAGTCCACACTCACCCGCTGAAGGAGCTTCTGGAGATCTAGCTCATGTTTTATGATCAGAAACGATATGTAAATGTTTCATGAGTGGCCCAGTTAGTCACGGCATTAGCGTCTGCTTTAAAGGTGCTCGTTAGATTTGGAACATTAAATGTCGTTAAAGGGACAGGAGGCATTTAAGATGAAGGTTCACTCTACAGGGCAGCTTTTATCGCAGTTTTCTTTACATATGTAATCAGCTTTTACAGCTGGTACAATTTAAAGTTTAATATGTATGGGGAACAGCCTTGCAAATGCACATTAATAATTAGTATGGGTGATTTGAGTTGTGCTTGTGCCACAGTGAAATAAATCTTGGTGGGAATAATTTATTGCTGCCAAACCCACCCCACCCTGATCCCCAGCTGTTACCGCTGTCTCACTTCTATCAGTGCTGGACTCGGCTCCATATTCCTACTGTAGTGGCATCTTATCAGCAGGCCTCATCAATAAACACAGCGCACTGGGGCAAATCAGGGATGTAGTGGTAATTATTAAAGATAACGATTCAATTATTAAAGAAAGAAGTTAGTTTACAACCAAGAGTATAACTTCGTCAAAAGACCTCGCTGACGTTTTTTATTAAAGATCCCCTCCAGCCATGTATTAAGACACATATACAAATAGTCTGCTTGGAACAAAAATGTGTGTCCGATATGTTTCTGCTGCAAAAAAGCATATAATTTGCACGTTAAAAGATGTTGTTCATTTTGAAAGTGTTCCTGCTGGACACAAGATGTCTCCTACTTCACTGTAAAGTCCATTCTCAGTGGATGTGCACTGGTGGCTTCAGGTTTTTTTATGATTTCAGTCCAATAAATCATAATGAAAACAGAGCCAGAACAGTGGGGATCGTAGTACAATAGCAAAATGCAGCTTTAACAACTATTTATTTAATATTCTTTCAGCCGTAAAAGGACTACAATCGTTAATGGTATTAGAAACACCTGTGCTTTTACTATTAGGACAAATCTAAATGTGTGCTGTGAAAAATAAAAATACTATCCATCACTTCAAAGGTTTTGAATTTTCTCATGAATGATCTGTTCCCGCTTCACCTCAAGATCACTTGAGAGCCTCTTTGGGAAAAGCCAGCCCTCTTCAGCCTGTCAGCCTGAGTGCAGGGGGATGTAGAGGTCTGAGAAGAGTCCAATCAGCCTGGTGGCAAACAGCACTTCCTCCACGCGAGGGCACTTCCCTGGTTAAAGGACTGGAGAGCTTCGGGATTGATGGGGATTGGCATGAATAATTTAGGCTCGCATTAAACTGGAAGGAAATGGTGACTCATGGAAGAGGAAAAGCTGAAATGCTAAGTGGTTTAGAGAGTGCTGCCTTGTCTTGTCTGCTTGGCTTCCATGAGCTCACTGCGTGGCAGATACAAATACTGAATACATACGGCACTGCATACATGCAGTAAAAACACAAGTGCCTGAATTGGACCAAAAAAGGGGCCACTACCCTAATTCAGCACAACCCTGACCCTTAACAGAACATAACCATAAATCTTTTGCCATTTTAATCCATTTTAACAAGGACTGGCTATGTGTTTACACAGATACACAGTAATACTGTGGTCCGGACCTCGGTGGTGGGTACAGCCATGCTCACCAGTGGTGGCGGTAACCACAATTAAGAAAGGGTACTATATGGGCAAGAATGAGAAGTGCTGGTACTCAGTAACGCTGAGTACCGGCCCATTTCAGGCACTAAGAAACACATCTGTTTGACAGAAGCTCACACACTCACTACGCACACTCACACACTATATTTTTGTGCGTATTATACAGTCAAATGTAGAAATGTCTGAGATGAAGCTAATGATGGCTGATACGCAGCCCATTAGTCACTACAGGTCTGGGACCATAGGGGGAAAAAGCACCAGTTCACATCCGCTACCTACCCTGTGTAACTATACAACATGCTAGAGGCTCAGTGCATAGCAGAGCGCTCTATAAATAGATCTCCCCTGCAGCTTTGGAGTCAAGAGTAGACTTAGTATGTGCATTAGTGGGCTGGCACGCGACATGAATGACTGGAAGTTGACAGGGAGGAAGAAAAGTGATGAAAACCACCAGCCAGTCAGAACGTCACCAGTCGTGTTGCCACATCTTTCATTTTATCCTGTATTGACTGCGATTAACTGGAGGGAGCTGAGCATTAACAAAAACTCACATAGGATTAGCTTCATATGTGCAGCTGTACAGTGTATTGATTGCAACAGGGCCCTCAGCTGATATGGTTTGCTGAGCGGCTGTCCCTGGCCTAGTTCCACCACTTATATCCTGACCATGTGTTTGTCTACCTTTATGTTCTGTATACACCTTAACTATATGACAGTGAGTGAGCAGGATGTTATGGAAATCCATGCAGGACACATTATTTTTAATGGTCTCGAGTGTCTCCCCTTTGATAACACAAATAAACATGTTTTTAATTTACTGTTGAAACAACAGTGTTCAGACACATTACTGCAGGATTTACACATTTCAGATTGGCACACAACTCCAGATCTGTTTTCTCAAGTGTCTGATAAAATCACACAGATATCTAATGAAAGGGCCTATAAGGACTCCTTGCTCATACCATTTTGAGTTATGTAACTCTTGTTTAAGCATGACAGCAGTGAGAAAAACCAGAGTTCCTGTGGAGTGTCAGCCATGCTTCAGTGTGGAAGTAGAAAATAGCAGATATTGTACATTCATAACTGAACCAGTCATAATATTTCCTTAAAGCCATTCGCAATTCATATAAAAGCCATATGTATGTATGTATGTATGTATGTATGTATGTATGTATGTATGTATGTATTTATGTATGTATGTATGTATGTATATATTATAGCAGATGGGCTCATTTAGAAACATTCTCTTCAATTTATTTTATATATTCTCATCATTTTCTGTTAAGAGAAATTATAAGAGAAATCAACTCGAGATGCACCAAACATTCTTAACCACCCTAATCTGCTCTTACTCAGGTGTGCTGAATGGTAAATCCCTTTTGATCTTAAATTATATATGTATATATATAGAGAGAATATAATATATATAGAATATGAAATATCAATAAAGAAATAGACACACCAAGGAATTAAAATAACTCAATACAGAGTGTAAGTAAAATATAAGATATCAATAAGATGTTGATATATTGATAATATATATGAAGCTGAATAGGGATCAGTGGAGCAATAGTATTTTTTTGGCCCTCAAATGTAATAATCCAATCACTATAATTACTCTAAAACATACAATCTATTATATTATATTCATGCATTTTTGATGTTCATCAAATTTAAAATGTATGTTTCCCTGCATTGGACAAACACTGTGTACTGTGAAAACAAGGTGGTTTTGTTCTTATCTTGGTAAGAGTGCTCTCGACCACTCAAAATGTTCTCTTACCTAAGAGAAGAGCAAAAATAAGAAAACATTGGTGAATCCCAGAAATCAGTGGGTCCTAACAAAATAAGAGCAAATCATGAATATGAACAATTGTTACACATTGCACCTTTAACTTTGAGGTTTTTGCTTGTCATTGAAACAAAAGAGCATTACATTATTACATTTTAGAGACTAAAATATTATTGATTATTCCACAAGACTGAGGGTCTGTGGCCATACAGCTCTATGAGGCTGTACAAAGCACAGTGGTGTTTAGAGCTAAATGCTAACATCAGCATGTTAACACAAATGTCACAAAAATGTCAACCTCATGGTGGTGCAAGAGGAAAAGTCAGAGGATCACCAAAGTCTGTAGGATTCATCCTCTGTGCACCTACAATGTCTGTACAAGCCTCTATGTCAATCCATCCAACTGTTACTGAGATATTACAGACTGGACCACAGCGGTGGAACGGCAGACAACTGATTATATAACAAAGCCAATAACGGGGCTGAGAGGTATCAATAGATGAATCAGTGATACAATCATTTGTGGTTGTACTAACACACTCACAGACATACCTTTTGGCAGCAGATTCTATAGTAATTTCATTGCACCTCTACTATCCATGCCTGGTCCCTGGTTGTTTTAATGACACTGTCAAAAGCCAAATGGTTCAGTCAAGAGTAGAGAGCACATCCCCATCAATTATGTATCTATGTGGGCATGAATAATTCACAGAGACATTCTATATGATGGCATTATGCAATTTTAGGCATTATGACACATTTCAATGCACATATACAGCAGAAATGGCCCCATTTCTCTCTACATATGACACCCGTCTCGTATTATGCCAACTGCCTTATCAGTTTTTCTCCACTTCATAAAGTACAGACCCAGCCCAGTAGTCCACACATCAGGGGCCGTGTTGGTGTCAGGATGACCTTACATCCCCTCTACACGAGTCCTGTCTGCTGAAGGTCACATGATTAGGATTAATTTATAAAAGCAGAATTTTATATAATATTATGAGATCCTGGTGGGGAGGTTATGATCAAACAACACAATGTTTAATGTTTCAGACACTGTTGTTACAATTTTAATTAAACCTGGTGCATTATGGGACTGTGTAGGCATCAGACAGCCTGATGGGGGTGCTATACTTAAACGTCAAATTACAAAAAAGGCAACAGGATCTGATGTAGGCTGCCTGCATGGAGTCACGGGGGCTGACATGTTTCACTTGCTCTCTTCTGCTTGGATGACCATCTTTGGAATAATTGAGCATTTTTACCACAACATTAAGAAGCTTAACATTCAGTTATTAACTTCCTGTTTCGAGACACACATCGGTCACAGTGGCTGCTTTAGGACGCCACTTCCATAAAGAGGAAAACCTTTGATGTCATGTCACCAGCATGCAAATAAACTTTAAAAAAGAAGAGACTCAATTTGTTATCTGTTCTTTATTCTGTGTTTGTAGGACTGAACAGTTTGTTCCCAAAGCAGCAACTGCAGATAAAACCAGTCTAATGCCAGTCCAGGGGGACCACAGTGATCGCTACCAGCCATTGTTCTGCACTTAGAGCGGTGGTGTGCCTGCTCTCCAGGGACCCCGGTTCTTTACTTTACAAGATCACTGCTATTACAGTCCACTTAACTGTTGTCTTTAGTGTGCCTGTAGAGGCGGCACGAAAGGGATTTACTCAACAGAAATGAGAAAGGTGTATGTGTGAGGGAGAGACACACACACACACAGAGAGAGAGAGAGAGAGAGAGAGAGAGAGAGAGAGAGAGAGAAAAGAAAGCTGTGAGCGGGGCTAAGCTGAGCTTTCCCACATTCAGATGAGGAGTGTAATTACAGCAGAAAGAGCAGGCATATGGCACTGGTGCAGATGTGTTTACACAGTGCACTCAGCTGGGGTTGGCTCATTACCAGAGATGAAGAGCAAGGGCAATCCCTGCTTTAGGAAGAGCGATAAACTGCCTCCTCACCTTTCTAGAAGCATGTTGTAGAAATAAAGTGCTTATTTGAATGTATGTATGTGTGTGTGTGTGTGTGTGTGTGTGTGTGTGTGTGTGTGTGTGTGTGTGTGTGTGTGTGTTGGAGACACTGCTGCTGCTCTTCCTACTTCTTCACCACACCATCTTTGTTGTCCACGTTGACAGGTATTGTGGTCTCTGAGGACTGAATGGCCGGTACGATCAAAGGAGCCTCCACGGTCAGCAAGCCCTCAGGAGACAGGGAGGAGGTGACCTTCTCAATGTTAGCTGTAGAGGGGAGGCTGGGGGGGAGGGGGTTAAAACACAATTAGTCCAAGAAACCACTCCAGAACATTTCCAAAGAGCTCCAGTGTTGAGGAAAAAAACATCACTGCCACTACTTAAACAAAGATTGTCTAATACAGGTATGGCTGAGTCACCCTTGATGGGATAAAATCAGATCCAAGACCAGCTCAGTTTGTCTCTTCAGTGTATAGTGTGGCCCCTGGATGGCAGCAGAGCCCTATGAAGCTGAAAACTCAGACAGAGGAGGGATGAATGCCAGGAGGTGGAGGCTGCTGCTGCTGCTTTTCAGAGCATGAAATTCAGCTATCAGCCGCAGCCAGCCCTCTACAGGCCGGGCCAACCCAAAACTAAAGAGACTCACAGCAGAAAAGCCACATTAAGAGAATCACAAGAATCTGAAGGCAGCCAGAGAAATGCATTTCCTCCATGAAAATTCACTGCAAAGCCGCCATCAAACAGCCGCAACAAACCATTTTTAATAAGAACTCTGTTAGGTTTGAAGTGAGCTGTTGTCATATTACATGGCCAGTAGCTTCCTTACATCAGCTGGGCCGCATACTTGTAAAAAGTGTTTGAGAACAAAACTACTTGTGGTAAAATTGTATTCTACAAGCTTATTGTTTGATGATTAATGAACTTTAAAACATCAAGCTACTTACGTGTATTTCCTGGTGAAGGTTCTGGACACAAAACCGTGCTCGTCCTTCCTCTCCTCATGCTTGCCTAAGGACACAGACGACATAGATTTATCTTAATGCGGCACTGATCTGAAAGATACATTCACTTGAAGAAGTTATAACTAGAAGAATGTATTGTGATGCACCAACTCAGCAAGAAGTAAATAATAATAGTAAAATGTACAGTGAAAGGAAAACAATACTATACTATATTAAGGTTCCGTTCCATTTAGTGTAGCAGAGCCTTTCCAGTGAGCCAATGTGCACAATAGCAGCACCCTGACTCTGTTTGACCTGAATGGAATGGAACCTTAATGAGTATCACCTGTGTTTACTATTTCATGTCATAATGGCTGCTGTGAAAAAGGTCTATGAATGGTAAGGAAGCTGTTCGAGGAACACAGCAATGGTAGAGGGAACCATTGCAACAGATGAGTGGAACAGATGAGAGAACCTGTTTCAGGCAGAATGAAATCCATCATTTTATACAACTTATCACCCACAGTTCATAAACTTAATGCAAATATTGCCTACATCATGCACATATACACTGAAATGCATGTGTGAATGTTTATACCTTATAAGCATTATTATCTGTTTTCAGTTTGCTCTTTCAGTATTTTCAATTCATGTTCAATGGGTGTTTTTATTTTATTTCCGTGGCAGTAAAAGTGCATAATCATTTATTATGGTTCATTTCAAGAATGCGACAAAAAGCCACTGCAATTGATGTACACTATCAGGACACTGGAACTGGTACACCTAAACAGAATGCAGCCATGATTCATTTAATTAATTACACCTGTGCTGCTATGCTGATTTGGCTCCTGCCGGTGCTTTCCTGGCCAGGTCGTCATTGCAATTGAGAAACTTCGACATTTGCTTTCTTGCTGAGAGTCAGATGAGAAGATTGATACCACTCTCGAGTCTGTATGCTAAATATGAAGCAGCAGCCATTAAGCTTGGCACAAAGGATACTGAAAGCAACATCATCCGTCTACCAGCACCTATAAAACTTATATTCCTGCTTTGGAGAGAGCCAGGCTAGCTGTTTTCCCCAGTTCACTGTCTTTGTTAAAGTAACCTTCTCCTGGTGTTATTTTTCTCATCTAAATCTCCCCGACAGTCATTACATTTATCTAATACTACACTGTATGTGTGTTAGTAACACGCACAAACAGTACAATCCCTGTGCTATATTGTGTTTGTGGAGGCTTTGGCTTCTGGTATTTTTATCTTTTACAGCCCCTACCCATGTATCAACAGCCATACCAGGCACTGAAGATCCTCACCAGTCCTGTCAGTCTCTCACTGGCACTAATTAGATGCCTGGCTGTGTACTGAAACATTGCCCTTCATTATGGCTTTAAATATGAATATGTTTGTTTTGACAACGGGCTGATGAAGGTCGTTGTCCTCAGGGAGCTGTCCCCTTTTTCAACAGGACGACACTGAGTGTGGCTGGGCCAAGCAGGCATTTCTTCAGCTACCACATGGAGGGTCTTCAGTTCATGGAAAGGACTGAGGAGAGGGCTACTGTATAAAGAGGTTGGACTAAAGCCGATGATATCATCTTTAAACATATCCCTGTTCTTTGGTGACATATGAGAAACATGAGGTGGCAAATTCCACTTGGACTCAATCCCGTGCTTTGTTTATCTTTGTTGCTCCTGACAGTAAGTCAGTCTCTCAGCATGGAGATATTGCTCATAATCAGATCCTGGACCATGGTCCTGGACAAGATCCAGCAGTCCTTTTAAAGTAGCAGACACACTGGATACGTCACGGTTAAACCCCTACTCTAAGAGTGGGATTCTTTGTGAAATGGCAGACAGAGAAAAGGTTGCTCAAGGCCTCAGAGGGCTAAGCTATTGTGTGATCCATTCCACACACATTTCTTCAGGTTAGCGCATTTTGCTTTGGTCCTTCACAAGCACAGACGTACAATGAAAACATTTCACAGCAAAAAGTGAATAAAACAGTTTCTGCTCTGTGTTCATCTGTGAGCTGCTGTAAAAGTCAGCTCCCACATGTTGAACTGTGTGTTGTTTTGCATCTAGCAGGCGTGCAGCCAAAAGCCCCCGCCCTCCAGTGTATCACTATATTGTCTCAAGATATTATGTAACTCTGCAGCAATGCATCTGCCTTGCTTGAGCCAGCAGAAAGGTTTCCTGCCTTTTTGTCTTTTTGTTCAGTACTGTAGCAGTTTGTCTTATACAGGGAAGAGACAGACCTAAAGAGAGACATTCTACCTGACATTGCATCCGTCCTGTATATAAGCACAGTTTTAGGTGTTATTACTTTGTTGTTAGATTGAGTGAGTCTGATCAAAGGCAACCAGTCTTCCTGACAGGAAATTACCTTTACCTCAGTCTCAGAGGTTATGAAAATACTGCGCTCCTTGCCTCAGTACAGTACAGTGTATCAGTGAAGTAGAAATTGGTGCTCACCAGTGATCTCCACCACACCGTCCTTGGTCTTCACCACCAGCTCCTCAGGTGAGAAATGGTTGACATCCAGGGACACCTTCCAGGTGTCTTGGGTCTGCTTGATCTCTGACATGCCGCTGCTCACCTGGCGGGACAGGGCACGAGCCTGCTGGGCCATCAAGGCGCCTGGGTACATCATGGGGGTGTGGGGCATCATGACGCCCATGTCCGGAGCCAGGACGGGGGGCCGCAGGTAGCCCGGCCAGTGGGTGCTGGGGAATGTGGCAAACTCCTCGGGCATGGCAGGCATTCCAAAGGCCTGGTCGAAGATGCGGCTGTTCTGGTGCCAGTCACGGAATGGATCCCAGCTCGGGGTGCGGAGCAGGGTGAAAGGAATACGTCTCTCAGTCATGGCTGTGGTGTGTAAGGTGGCAGAGGAGTGTCGCTGCAGACGAAGAGCCCTTTGGCCTCTCTGAAAATGCTTTCCAAAAGTGCTCTCTGCCTCTCAGCTGTGAACTTTTATACACACTGACACCGCCCCTGTCAACAGAGCCCTCCCTTCTGACTCAAGCCCCCCCAAATCACTCCCCCAACGTGTTTGTGGAAAGTACTAGACTATCTATTTGTGGCAGACTTAGCACTCGAATGGAATCCAACAGGAAGGCCCTCCCCAGCAGCTGCCCAGTGCTCTGTTAAACTTGCCTCCCTCCTGCCGTGTGTATTCCACCCCTCACACACACACACACACCCACACCCTCCCCTCTCTGCACGTCCCAAAGAGCCAGAAGAATCTGGGAGGCTGCTGGGAAGTCAACCGGGCCTGCTGAGCACATACAAATCAGACTTAGATAAGGCCATTCCATGCTATTTGTAACATGGCTCTGTCTAGGCAATGATGTGATATACTGTACAGGACAGACAGTGCCATGCTACTGTTATCATCCTCATATTAAATATACAGTGGAATGTCAGTTTGTGACATGGATGCAAATAAACATTGCACACACAAGCATACCATTAAAGGCGTAAAAGCCAAAAAGCATTGTGTTATATTACTGTACTACACTTCAAGAGTCATCCTGAGGTCACTTGCTGAATAATGACAGTAGGACACGCAGAGGAGACAAACAGTTTGGTCTAATCCACAATATTCAGCTTCACAATTGACTGTTATCAGATCAGTGACAGTGACGTTTTCTGCAGCACCTCGTATTATTAATGGCACAAATGGAGAACTAATAAGCTGCGGTTTATCAAAGCTACTGACAGCCCGACAGACTGTTATTGCTACGGTGTGTGGCTTTATTGTGTGTCACAGATGTGTTCCTACCAACCTCTCACTGGCACTTTAATGAGATGTTCTGGTTTTGATTTGCATTGCACCCTGTCACCCTGAGCTTATAGAATCCAGCTATTATATTAATCAGAGGGTTCACAGACTCCTCAAAGTTAAAACAGTTTTGCGTACTACAGTGTTATAGTTACTTCTCTTAAAGCTGCAGTAGGCAACTTTTAGATATATAATCTTTTTTTTATTTTATTTGCATATTTGCTGAAACTTTCACTATATCCTGACAGTAGTACATGTGATAGATTATATGTATGAAAATAAGATCCCTCAGGCTCCTCCTAGTGCTCCTAATGGTATTTGCAAGAATCCACCGGGCCTAGACGAAAACAACCAATCAGAGCAAAGAAAGATTCCCAAGTCGTCAAATACCAACGCTTTGCGTACTGGGAATTAGACTCAACGATCAACTATCTAGTGTCTTTCTACCTTTCCCAGCTTTGATTGGTTGTTTTCGTTAAGGCCTGGTAGATTCTTGCAAATGCCATTAGGAGCCCATGGAGGAGCCTGAGGGACCGAATCTTTTCACAGATTATCTGTCTCATGTACTACTGTCAGAACACAGTGGAAATTTCAGAAAATAGGACAAAAAATTACTGTTATAAAAGTTACCTACTGCAGTACTGTTCTAATAATGTTGAACGACATTTCAGGAAAAAAAATGTTAATTCAGAATAAATAAAAATTATTTGAAGCCAAAACATCACCTCACAGAACTGTAAGAGAGCCCCATTCGAATACAGTATTTTTACTTTCGCTGTCAAGCTTTCAGTGTCACGGGCCACCGGCCGTGACTCTGGTTTCCTTCATGGTATGTGTGTGAATGTAGTTTTTGTATTCTTTTCTCCCCTTTGGTGTGCCTGCTGTGTGCTTGGTGTGTTTTGGTTTGGTGTCCGTCTCTGTGTTTTGCTTTCCCCACATGTTCTGAAAGCCGCTGGTGGGCGTGGTCGCTGGAGCTCCTGCTGACACACCTGTGGTTCATCACACCAATCAGCACACCGGGTCCTCATCTACAATCAACCCACCCTTTATAAATCAGGCTGACCTTCCATTCCCCACTGGATCGTTGAATCATATAGTATGAGAACACACCAGCCAGTTTTTTCCCTGTCACGTCTCAGACCATCTCACCCTGATCCTGGACCCAGTTCCACCTGCCAGCACAGCAACACCCAGAGCACTGGAGCCCAGAACCCATTCCCGCTCTCTGTCACATCTGAATCTCAGCCACTTAAATAAATAAATCTCTTTATTTGAGACTTCACTCTCGTCTGCGTCTGAGTCCTGGTCACCATCCCTGACATTCAGTTACTCGTCTGACACAAAGCTTTGTGGGTGCTTACATTCCCATTGGTCAAAATCATGTATGGAGCAACACTTACATTTCTCTGCTCAAGTAGCATCAATGTGATGGGTTTTTGGCACTTTATTATTTCTTATTCTGTTGTTCTTTATTTTCTTTTAGGTGCAAACACTATACTAAAAAATCTAAAAAAATACAACTCGGATCTTAGGCTACATAAAGTGCATGTGATCCTGATGAAAAGCTAGCATTTTGTTAGCCCTATTAAACAATGTGGTCAGATTGCAATATAATATTTTACCTGGAATGAAACTAAAAACATGAACCTCTCATGTGTTGTGTGTCAGTGTTTGATTGTAGTGAATTACTGTATGTGCGTCTAAAGCAGCACACTCTCCATGCCCAGGGCTGGCTCTCAGCTCCTGAGCCTAAACCAAATCCTATATCCAGGCTCCAGTGAGTTCCAGCAGGCTCATGCGGGGCTTTGTATCGCATCTTCCACCCCTGGAACGCTGGAGAAATGGAGGGAGTACAAGTGAACGCAACACTGCTCAATGTGGTTACTTGACAGACAGAAAATCACCTTATATAACAAGCTTATCGTTTTTTTTATTTATCTTTTGGGCTTTTATTGCCTTTTATTGATAGTGACAGCTGAAGAGTGACAGGAAAGGGGGGGTGGGAGAGGGGGGATGACAGCAAAGGGCCACAGGTCGAACCTGCCGCTGCAGCGAGGACTCAGCTGGTACATGGGGCGCCAGCTCTACCAGGCGGGTTACCAGGGTGCCCCAACAAGCTAATCTTTACCAACACATTCACTGACTAACATTGGATCCTACAATTTTTTTCTTGCTAATGTTTCAAATAAATGAAGATAAAAGTTATATCCGTCCAGTTACCACTCTAATTGTGAGCGAAAAGGAGTTCAATTAACTGCAAATACAGAGGCCTGTTTTCTTTTATACTTTTGTGGCAGAAAAGGAAATTTCACTTCTCACTTCTAGGGACCATTTACAGAGACCCAACAGTACCACCATGAGCAAGCACTTGGCGACGGGGGCAAGGAAAAACTGCCTGTTAAGAGGCAGAAACCTAGGACAGATCCTTCGGCTCTAGGTGGGTGGTCGTCTGCCTTGACCAGTTGGGGTGAGAGAGAGAGAGAGAGAGAGAGAGAGAGAGAGAGAGAGAGAGAGAGAGAGAGAGAGAGAGAGAGAGAGAGAGAGAGAGAGAGAGAGAGAGAGAGACAGAGACAGACAGAGACAGACAGTTGCACAGCAACAACAGTAGCAACAACTACACCAATAGTAGTGACTGATGATGATGAACATGAAGAAGACGATGACAACAGCAATGATGGGGGACAATGAGCAGTGACAATAGTAATAATAGTAACTGTAGTAATAATATTATTATTAATAACAATAATATCAGTGATATTAGCAATGGCAGTCAAGCAGGACCATGGCAGGAGGCACCACCAGGATCCATGAGAACCTGCGAGACGAGAAAGCACAAGAACTTCGGGGAAGAAGTGACGTTAGTAACATGCATTAATGGGACATGAATGTGTTCAGAAAGAGAGAGAGAGGAAGAGAGGGGCTCAGTGCACCATGGGAAATCCCCCGATAGTCTAGGCCTATAGCAGCACAACTAAGGGATGGTTCAGGACTCACCTGATCCAGCCCTAACTATAAGCTTTATCAAAGAGGAATGTCTTAAGCCTACTCTTGAATGTGGAGAGGGTGTCTGGTTCCACAGGAGAGGAGCTTGGTAAATGAAGGCTCTGGCTCCTGTTCTACTTTTAGAGACTATAGGAACCACAAGTAGCCCAGCATTCAGAGAATGTAGTGTTCTAGAGGGGTAATAGGGTACTATGAGCTCTTTAAGATATGAAGGGGCCTGACCATGAAGAGCTTTGTAGGTGAGGAAGAGGATTTTAAATTCTATTCTAAATTTTACAGGGAGCCAGTGCAGAGAAGCTAGTACAGGAGAGATGTGATCTCTTTTCCTAGTTCCTGTCAGCACTCCTGCTGCAGCCTGATAATAAAGAGTTGCAGTAATCCAGCCTAGAAGTAACAAATGCATGGATTAGTTTTTCTGTTAGTCTGTGATAGGATGTGTCTAATTTTTGTAATATTACGTAAATGAAAGAAGGCAGTCCTGGAGGTTTGCTTTATGTGGGAATTAAATGACAAATCCTGATCAAAGATAACTCCAAGATTCCTGACAGTGGTGCTAGAGGCCAAGGTAATGCCATCTAGAGTAGCTATATCTTTAGATGGATATAACTGCGTATTATCTGCACAGCAATGAAAGTTAATGGAGTGATTCCTAATAATGTTGCCTAAAGGGAGCATATATAAAGTAAATAGTATTGGTCCAAGTACAGAACCTTGTGGATCTCCATGACTAACTGTAGTATTTATTGAAGATTCATCGTTAACATGTACAAACTGCGAACGATCTGATAAGTATGACTTAAACCAGCTTAGTGCGGTTACTACTAGCTGTCTGTTCTCAATGCTCAATGGTAGATAGAGAGAGAGAGAGAGAGAGAGAGAGAGAGAGAGAGAGAGAGAGAGAGAGAGAGAGAGAGAGAGAGAGAGAGAGAGAGAGCTGATCAGTGAAATGAAAGTGGAGGATCAAATGGTATAGTTCTAATGTAGGTTTTGCTTTTGAGGTCATTTTCTTACTTCAAATTTACTATTTACTATTTTATTTTCTTTATTTATTCTAGGGTTTTTTAAACACATATAACCCCATAGGGTTACAGTATCTGACAGCAGAAGTGTATGGTGTAGATACTGTATCAGCACAGTCCCTGAAATAGACCCCATCCTCCCCTTTGTCCTGGTTTGACCGGAGGTTGCATTAGTTTGGCAGACCTGGAGAACATTCTAGCACATTTTCCTGAGGTTTCAAGTTTTAAGTCAGTATAATCAGGTACCAGAAGGTTCTCATTGGTGCCATCTGTAGGGAAATGTATGCAAAACGCCTGCACGATATCATATCACCTCAACTGAATTTAGAAAGACAAAGAACAACAAGAGAGTATGATCATTTCCCCATTTGTTTCTGTTTATTGTCAGGTATAATAACTTGTACACTACAAAGAATGACTTGTAGAACCAAAGGGGCAATGCTATACTTGGAATAAATTAACAGGTTTGCAGAGTATCATAGTTGGGTTACACTGGGAATGCAACACTGTGCGAGTGACATGAGACTGGACGAATGGTAAGGAAGACTTAAGGTGATCCCTGATTGTATCGCCAGTTTGTTTACCGTACTACCGTAGCTGTACGGTACAGAAACATGGTGCGGCCCATTATACAAGGGATTAGAGTATGTGGTGGCTGTGTAGAATAATGGACTCCCTCTAATCACAGGGAGATGTTCTGGTTCTGTTTGAGGCTGATCCCTCGCTCCTCAATACAAGCAGAGCCACAATGGCTGGCATTAAAATGAACCGTTACAATAGGCAGGGGACGCCATAATGGCAGTCGTGGGAGTAACTGTGGGTGAAGACTTGGTTCCACTGGCTAAAATCAGAGCATCTGAAACACACAGCAAAGGATCTTCACCCCGCTCGCTCATCTGATAGCGATAGTCATCCTTCGCCACAATAAGAAACCCATTTCGTGTAAAACAAGTACAGTTCATTTACAAATGGGAATACATTTGCAGCAATCTCATCGTCGAAGCATGATCCAACTGCTTTACAGCTCATGGCAGAATGATAAATAAATAAAATAATAAATAGCCCAATAAATAAACTGATAAATACAATTAGAATTATAAATAGCTGTGGTCAACACAAAAAGTGTGCATGGAGACTTTTTGCAGACAGTTTTCCTGTACAATACCACACAGCAGCCTGAGCTGCAGGCTACAGTGGTACACACACACAAATAATTACCTCACTGGTCATTGCAGAGGAGGTACACACACGTACGCGCGCGCACACACACGCACACACACACACACACACACACATTAGCAGAATCAACGTAATCATTTAAACAGGGAAGAGAGTAAAAGTACATAATACATAGTTTTTGTCCCCCCCGTCCCATTCACCTCTGTATGCAGGTGGCTGACATACTGGATATGTCAGAGGGGAGAACAGATGCACCCTGGCACCTTTAATTTCAGCCAGGTACTGTCCATCGAGCAGCAAGTCTCTCCCGATGCATCATGCTAAACAAGCCTCTTCAAACTAGATGGAATATACAGTGCATAGTTTACAAAGCCAGAACTTAAGAGAGTTTACATCTATACAGACAAACCTATACAATACAATTTTCATCATAAAAAAAGTTCCTTTTCTCTTCCATTTCCTGTTTCATCCGCCGACGTCTCTTTTGTTCTCACTTTTGTTGATCTCTGTGCTTCGGTGAAATGGAAGTCTTTGGGGGGATGAGTACATGATGGGGGGAGGAAAAAAAGTGAGATTTTCTGAAATGTACAGTAAGCCGTTGATGTGTCCTCTTTTTGACTTCTACTCAGCTCCTATTGTTAGGATATATTCATATATATATATTTATAGTATATAGTTTGTAATGAATTAATTTTTGGTTGCTTTGTGGAAGAAGAGACAGAAAGTGCTAACATACAGCAAGATTTGTTCTTTGGGCTCTACCAAATTAATTTTTGACATGTGGTAACCCATTTCCTTTAATACCTTGTATATGTGAGGACATGAACAGTGACAGCCAAATTCATAATAATGTGCTATATCAAAATACATCCCTCCTCTTTGATCCAGGCTCTGTGTTGGAGAGGGATTATGTCTAGGGTCGAGGGCCCTGGACTGTACAGCAGTGCAGGGGCTGTCGAGGGCTTGTTAAAGATACATCATGACTGAACCGGAGCACGGTAAATTCAACAGGACTGCTCCTCTGTTTGTTTGTGTTTCCCTTCTGTGCTGTCTGTTGCGCTCAGAAGCCGGGGCTGTCGTAGCTGCTGCGGCTGTAGTAACTGTGGTGACTGCGGGAGCGACTCCTGCTGCGGCTCCAGCTCCGGCTCTGGCTGCGGCTCCGACTCCAGCTCCGGCTCCGGCTCCTGCTGTGGCTCCGGTTGTGGCTTCGGCTGTGGCTCCTGCTGCGGCTGTAGCTGCTGTAGCTGCGGCTGCGGCTGGACCGCGACGGGCTGCTGTCGTAGCTGGACGACGAAGGGCTGGGCCGGTAGTACGGGATTGGCCGCTTCCGAGCACTGGAGGAGAGGAGGGAGAGAGGGGGGAGGAAGATGGAGAGTTAACAGCGAGGCCAGACAGAGACGACTGTTTGACGAGTTAGTGGTCTATCTGACGAATGAAACACATGAGTATTAGGACAAGATTTGGTTGGTTAAGAGCAAATCGGTGTTAGGTTACACAAGTGGTAGACTTGATCAGTACAGGATCTGAAAGAGAGCTGTTATATGGGTTAAAAAAGTCCAAGCTGTTCAACCACACACACACTCACACTGTAATCACACACGTAGCAGAGAAAGGCATGTCGTTAGTTTAAGCTTAAGCTTAGATTGCCTTGTTAATAGCCACCCGGGAAGTGCTTCCTGTAAGGTAATGAGCTGTTAGCTCCCAAAAGAACCTCTTCTTCTCAGTGGAGGCCAACACCCAGAAGAATCAACAGTCAACAGTGCGGGGAGAGATAAACGCTATCAGGGTATCCCTGCTGCTACAAGGTGTGTTTCACCTTGTCATTTCAGCAGCGTTGGAGATTACTCAGCCTTCACTTTTGTTTTCTGTATCTGCTATGAGAATGCACAGCCTGTGCAATAGAGGGATATCCACTTAAATAAACCTTGATAGCATTTTAATCTCTGTCTCCCTGTGCTACAGCATTAGTGCATTACCGCAGTGGGGTGCAGCTTTAGAGTCGGTATGAGTTTCTTTTTGAAAGGAGATGAAGGAGCAGAAAGGACAGAGAGAAAAACAGGATGAGACCAGGTTTACTCAGGGGACCTCGGGTGGTTTGCTGTTCGGCCGAGCTTCAGGAGTCAGACTAGCCGTATCCTGCTGCACGGCAACTGTTACCAGGGTAACTAGCCTGCAGCAGCTCAGTTCAGCAGCATCCCGTTGTCTTGGCATCAGGACCTTTAGGACTGGAGTGAAAGATGACAAGATACACACGTTTCACCCACGTCTAGAGAGGTGACATTGCAAGTGCCACAAACTTCAAGGAAAAGATACAATTATAAAAAGATAAATAATTCAAAAGTTTTCTTTTTTCATTGGCAGAAGAGGATACAAGGTACAAATCTGCTCTCAGTATTGAGGAGCCTTGGAATGGTTATTAAGCAGATAATGGATCCATATTTAATGGAGCAATGAAAAAAACTATAAGAAATCAAAAAAACTAGATAAATAAATAGAAATGAATTCAGTACATATTTCTCTTGGCATTTGTAATCCGACTACATTTCTGTATGGATTTTATGTCCTTATTGTTGTCTGTTGCTAGTTTATTAGGTACAGCTAGCTAAAACAAATGCAGCCAAATTACAACAAATGCTCCTTTCATGCAGTTTAAATGTTCAGTTTTTGTTTAAACTGATTCAATGTGTATGCTCATTTTAGGAGGCTGCAGTCTGAGAGGTGTTTCTGTTGGTTAGCCTACCCCCATTGATATAAACACTTGTCAGTAAAGCACAGACAGCACCAACTACATCCTCTACAGGCACTGTTCAGGACTGGAAAAAGGTACACCATGTGCATGTTTTCAGAGTAAAAAAACAACAAAAAAAGTGTGTTTTTATCTCGAGGTAATGTTCTCCAGCGTTAGACTTGACCATGAATCAGAGATGAGGCAGTGAAGGACAGTGCTGCTCTTTGTAGTAAAGATGGAAATCTGCCTCTCAGTGAAAGTACACCTGATTATAGAGTTACTGCATTAACAATGCAGCTATTTACATTCCTAATATTTTTTGTTATACTAAAATAAAAAAAAGCACAATGACAGCTAACAATTTCATTAAAATGTGTTATTAGCTAGATTGATATAAATGTATAAAAGCAGAAAACTTACACCTCCTTCATTTGTGCCTGCAGTTTTTAATGGATTCGAATGTGGTTCTCTAAACTTTCAGTTGTGAGTAAGAGCAGGAACAAATTCCCTCATTTTATTCCTTTTGCTTGTCATCGTTGTTATTTGAAGCCATAAAAGAACGACTTCGGCCCCGAGATGATTGAATGAGTGCAGAGAAATTATCTGACATGTTTTAACTTCAGAGAGTAACATCCAGTGAAGCGTGTCATGTCTAAGTGCTGTTCATTCCAGACATATAAAAGCTGAGAATAAAACTCAAAAGACAAACTGTCTCATTGGAGCCTGGTGTTCTGCTGTAGGAAAGTCCACAAAGTAAGTTGTGATCACATGTACTGTATGTCCAAATGGAAACCTTAAAACTATCAGGAGGAGGCTTTATGATGCTGCACAGCTGTGTTACCTGGTAATCCTGCGAGCTTCCATGAAGCTGGGTGAATCTCTTCTTCTTTTGCGAATGGGCGAGTAGCTGCGTGAGCGGCGGCGAGCTCGGCTGTCGGTGTCCGAGCGGTTAGGGCTGTCCCTCTCTCTGCGAGACACACAGAACACCATCAGAAAGGCCAGAACAGAGCGTGTGAGATCAAAATCAAAATGTGCCCGAGAACGAGCTTTCACCTGGAGTTGTTCTGTCTATTGTGTGGGGACTTGGTCTTGCTGGGGCCTCTGTCTCTAGAGGCAGAGCGAGAGGATGAACGCCCGCTGCTCCAGGAGCTGCTGCGCTGCCGGAGGTTGGGTTTGCTGCGAGACTCCTCTTTCTTCCTGCCGGACGTGTGTGAGTGGCGTCCTGGAGATGCTGATGGGCTACGGTGGTGTGCCTGACCCCGACTAGAGCGGTGGTGGCGTTTGGAAGAGTGGCCACCTTTTGTCCTGAGGTAATTGGCAGTACAGCACAGCGAGTGTCAAATAATGATCTCTCAGTGGCAAAACTAAAGCGGAAAGCTCCAGCAGAGATACAATACTGACATTGCAGGCTACATGAAAACCTACAGAGAGAGTGAAAAGGGAAGTTGTGCTTACTTTCTCTGGTGACGAGAGTTCCTCCCTCTGTGAGCGTGGTTGTGCTGGGAGTGGGCCGAGTCGCTGCTGTGAGCAGGGGAGTGGGAGCTCTTATTCTGGCCTCTCTGGCTCCCTCTCTTCCCCGACGTCTGGCTTACGGAGCTCCCTACAACTGTGTTCCTTCCGTCCACACTCCCAGCATCTCCTGCTGCGCACGTCTGTCCCGTTTGGCTCCTGCTGGGGGCGCTGTGGAGCTTGTGCTCTCTCAGCAGAGTGGACTGGATGCTTGCAGAGCTAGCGGTCAGCAGACGGAGCTTCTGTAGAGAAATGATGACCAACAAAGGAAAAAAAAAAAAGAAGAAAATAAAAAGAAAAAGGACAAAAAGAGCATTAGAGTGTTTCCAGGTTGGTGACTGAGTGCTACGGTGTACTTGCCAAAAGAAGGTAAACATCTAAAAGAAAAAGATCTAGGTTTTCTCCATATGGCTTATAGATAGTCCTCTATGGTGCAGCGCATGCAATACTTGGCATGCAAAACCATAATGAGTTGAAGAAATTATAATCGCAAAAACAAACAAAAAAACTAGGAGGAGGAGGAAGAGAGGGAAAAAAATAAAACAAAACTGTGAACCAAATAAGTTTAAGAGCAGAGGCAGAAAGTACAGAGCTAAAGATTTTGTAGAGTAGAAAAAGAGGACTTCTTCAGTTTTTTTTTTTTTTTTTTTTAGTAATGGTTAAAAAAATGAAACAAAACAGAAAGAGAAGACAACTTGACGGAACATCACAGAAATGGAAGGAACAAAATAAAGATCACAATTATTGAATCAATCGAATCAGAAAACAAATCGTCTGCTACTCAATTTTCTCTTTCTGGATTTTTTTCCTGAAGACAATTGCTGAGATGTGAACAGCGACCCATTTTCTTTGTTTTTTTTTAATGGTTACTCTTGTTTAACTCCCTTCTGGTTAACATCCACTTACCAATAAAGTGGTATTCCCTCCTTTAGTAGGTAAGGTATGAAGAAAAGGGAAAAGTGGGGCAACATAAGTGCATCATTAGATTCACAAAATGCAAGAGAAAAAGACACAAAACCCTTCCCTGCCAGTGACTCATGAGACAATGCATGGAAATCAATGGAAAAGAACTCAAAAAGCAAAGAGGAAAACCACAATGTGCAGGGAATCCCTCACACAGAGAGTAAATCCTCTGGGCCCAGTCACCTTCCTAAACATCAGAGAGCAACTGGCTGGTGAGAGTTAAAGGTATTTTCTTTACCATTTTTCACTCCATGTAGTATCTACCACAGGGCAGCTGTAGGTTTACTGCCTCACACATTTACAGGCTAACTACTTTACCTTCTACTGGTTACATCAGTTTGTGTTCATGGGCTCCTTCATACTGGACACTTACAGGTATCACAACAGCCAACTTTTCTCTTAATGTCGCTCCAGGGAGCTGATTGACTTGGGTTCAACCACATTTTATGGTAATTCTTTATGGGGGGATAGACTGATGTAAGAACCCCCAAAAGTGTTTGGTCACTGAAGGTTCAGTGAAGTTGCATCTAATTGATAAAACAATAAGAATGTGATTGGATCCTTTGGGATTTTAACGTAAAAATGACCTTAAGAGCCACAAATAGACTGAATTACCTTGAAGCTAGGAGTTTACATAATGACCACTATCTTAAAGATTAGGGCTGGCAATATTATGTATTTTACTTCTTGTCAATAAATCCCACAAAAAGACCAAAACCAACAATGAATTGATCCTACCATGATAGCTTAGTGAATGCTCACCAGAGCACCAAATGTGTATTAATCCAGGGCTGAAAATAGTCATTTTGTCATTCAACGAGAGTAAAGAGCACTTGTTGGGGGCTGAGTCTTATCAAGCCACTCTCATGGCTCTAAGGATGGCAATGTTGGTCTGCCAGTCAGTCGGTTAGTCCACTTTATGCTCAGACTGAAATGCCTCAACAACTATTAGACAGACTGCTATGACATTTTATAGAGATTCAAGATCCCCAGAGGATGAATCCTACTTACACTGGTGAACCCCTGATCTAGCGCCATCATCAGGTCAGATTTTATTTGGTGATACTTTGTGATTTATGACCAAATACCTGAGAAACCAATAACATTCCCATCAGCCTCAGCTGTCTATTTATGCTTAACATCGGCATGTTAGCATTGCCATTGTGTACATGTTAGCATGCATTAGCATTTAGCTCAAAGGAGCACTGTATCTCCTGTATCTGTGCCGCTAACATGGCTGTAGACTTGTTTAATAATTCAACTGCATATTTGGGACCAGTTTTTCAAAATTGACATCTTCACTAGGAATTCATAGATTTGGGGCTAGTGCCTCAGACACAATAGGGAGTCGGAAAGTATTGGTACACTAAAATATTGTTATTTTAGGTCTTTTTAAGGGATTTGTTCATAGAAGTAAGTAAGTAAAAACATAGAGTAATGCCAGCCTTATCCTATAAACTGAGTATTGGTTCAAATATATACCAAACCTCTATTTTAAGTATTCAGCAGAAAATAGAACTAGTGACTCAGTGGGAGCTGGGGACTGAAACTTGTGATGCACGGTTATTCACTGCTCATTGTAAGCAGGCCATAAATAGAGGGTAAATCTCCAAAAGGCGTTTTGTGAAACCAAATACAGCTGACTCTTCCGCATGCATTATCATGTGCTGTCTGAACTGCTTCCTAATCTAAGATACAACAAAAGCACCGACTGGTCCTTGCAGAAAGAAGAGCCGTTCTCCACTAGAGAGAGGACAACTAAGCGGTATAATAAGAAAACACACAACCACTTGTGCTTATGACAGTTGTTAGAAACAGTCGTGGAAAGCAATATGGTGAAAATCATAAGACGAATGTACTAATTCACCAACAAACAGAGAGATGCTGGACAAACAGGAATGCATTCTACCAAAAACAGAAAGAAAACAAAAGAAGAGAAAGAAATGGACCTGGAAGATAGAGCGGGATATTGGACTTCAGGATGAAGTTAAGGAGGAAAGAGAAAAACCAGAGCTCTACGTAATCCAATCTTTTAAGAGTCAAATCATAATTGATGAAGTTAGATTAATTTGGTTAAAGACCATTGGTAAATAACAGAAAGAGAGAGAGAGAGAGAGAGAGAGAGAGAGAGAGGAGAGAAGAGAGAGAGAAACATTGACGTCACTCAGGCTAGGGTGCTTGTCACATTCTCATCTGCATAAAGATCACGTGCGTAGGCAAAGCATTACCTACCTTCCATTTCAATCAGTGACACGTATGCAATATCAACAAAAAAAAGGAAAGAAAGAAAAAAAGAAAAAAGGAGAAAGGAATGTTCTCCGCAGCGAAATGGGAAAAAGACAATGACCTCTTTTAGTATCAAAGCTACATATTTTGTCCAGACACTAAGGAGAAATAAACAAACCAAAATGAAAGTAGAGGGGGAGAAAAATAAAATAAAAAATCCAGATGGAATTCAAATCAAACTAAAATTAGAAACAAAGGATGAAACTATAAACTACATGATGTGCTTTGTCTTTTTCGCTTGTACAAATGCAGCCATATTTGTATCAAAACGGGGGAGGGGGGTTGGGGGGGAGATAGAGGTAAGCGGATAGAGTTAATTGTCATATTAGTGGACATCCATGTAGAGTAGAGTAGCTAGAAGGACGGGACGGGGGGAGGAGGAGGAGGAGGAGTGCATGCAGAGCTGGCAGATGTGAAAGATACGTGGGAAGGAAAATGCCAGGACAACAAAGAGTGAGCCGTGAGTCACACATGACACGGATGAACAGGTAGGAGAGAGGGGAGGAGGGGGGGGGGGGTGAGGTAGAAGAGTGTTGGAGGGGCAGTCACTGCTAAGATGGACAACTAGAAAGTACGCACATTTGAAAGGGACCCCAGTCACATTTTGGCCTGGGTCTTCTTCAGTAGCAGCACCTCTCTACTCTCTACTTTTTGGACGTCAGCCCAGCCTTCTTCCAGGCAATCTGTTTATTTTTGTGTTTTTTTTATATTTATCACTATAAACACCGGTACGGGAAGAGAGAACCTCAGGGAGCTTTGTCAAATCTGCTGTTTAAGCTGTTTGTGTGAACAGGGAGCTTACTTTCAAAATGGCTTGGGTCCCTTTAAAATCACAATCATGTTAATAAATGTGTGAGTTGTCCTAGTTATTTTCAAGAGTCCATGTACTTGTGTTTGAAGTGTTTGAAGACATCCATTAATAATGAGCAAGAAGACGACTAGCCCCGTTTGGGACCGTCTCTTTCAGACAGTGCCAAATGTTTCCCACTGTAAAGCTTGGGGAAGCGGCTGCTGCTCTTCATCGGAGGAGGGTCAGTTAAAGGTCCAGTGTGTAACATTTAGGAGGATCTATTGGCATAAACTGAATATAATATGCATAGCTATGCTTTCATTAGTGTATAATCACCTTAAAATAACTGGACCGCCATGTTTCTACAGTATAGAATGGACAAACCAAACACTGGCTTTAGATAGGGCTTTTCACATTGTTCGAGAGTTTCATGCCCACTATAGTTTCCGCTACACACTTGGAACGAGAGGGTGAGGAGAGGATGTTGTAATCTGCAACCACTAGATGCCGCTAAATCCTACGCACAAAACTTTTAAGCACACGCCTTTACCAAACCTACTAGTCCTCGTCCTTGAAGCCTTCTCTCTTGAAAAAAATTTGACATAATACCAGAAAACACTTAAAATAAAGGATAAATCTCCTATTTGTACAGCTTGTCCAAGTAAGTTTTTGAGTGTGGTGTATTCTTTGACTTATTCTGGTGCACCAATCTGTAATGGACTCATTATTGGCCCCTGTGGCCAAAGAACAGTACACACCTGAGAGAGTCTCGACAGGCCGCTATGACCTGCAAGGTGAGGGTGATGTGACGGTGTAGCAAGCTAATCTGCCAGCAAAGCTACCAGAAACTATCCTACTGACATTTTCGGCTGTCTCCTTCAGTCACATGATCCTCGGAGGTCATAATGGTCTGTTGAGAGTCGCTGTAACACTCTATGATTGATGCACTGCAGATGTAGTGGGTGTTGTTCCCCCATTGGCCACAAGGAGCAGCAAGGTGGATCAAGCCACACTCTAAAACAAACTTGGAAAAGGCCACACAAAGGTAAGATTTATTCTTTTCTAACCCCACGTTTCTGTTTTTCCAGAGAGACGTCTTCAAGGAGAGGGACTAACTTGCTGGTCTGGTAAACAGACGTCCGCTTAACTTCACCTCCGATAAAGAGCAGTGCAGAGCTGTTTCCCTGAGCTTTTTTATGGGAAGCATTAAGGACTGTCTCCCACGCAGTGGATGAGACAGATCCAAGCGGGGCTAGAGGACGACTACAGGAACACAAACTGAGATGATAGATAGACAACCAGAGCTGCTATACAGAACATTTGCTAAACCACACAACTGCTGCAGTAAAGTCAAACTTCAGTTGCATCCAGGATCTGTCACACATAATAACCATCCTCCTGTGCAAAGATTTCAGTGTGGGGATCATTATCATAAAACAAATATTTTAGCTTTTGGTGGAGATTAACAAGAGTGGCAACATCACCTTGTGCTACAAAGATGCTGCTTAAAAAGAATGTGAGCCAATTAAATGCTCCTCTTTCGCTACATCCCAACTGAATGGCTCCAAAGTACAGGATCAAACAGACCTCCCTTGCCATTCTCCACTGGCCTGAGCTTATAAGAGTAGAAACAAACGTCATGGACAGAAGAGATACTGCCACCTAGGGGCAACATGCACATCAACATGGTAAAGTAAAGCAACAGAGAGGAGCATGTGTTTTAACTCCTGGTGGTTTGGCAGGAGCTGATTGGACGCCTGGAGGAGAAGAGGATCTATCACTGAGCAGAGCATGTGCTTGAGAAGAAAGACAACTGTATTGACAAGAAGAAACTATTACACATACCCAGTTAACCTACTTGGTCCAGTTCCAAAGCATTTGAGTGCTTTTTATATAAATGAGACAGAAAGATTTGGGCATTTATTCATGGGTAAATACCACTTAAATTGTTAAGGAAAAAAAAGAAACAGTAATGAATGAAATAAGCAGAGAGAGAGAGAGAGAGAAAGAGACCAGATAAGACCTCACAGACACAAGCAAGCTGGAGTAGAAAATAGAAGACATCAGTACTCTGGAGCGAGTGTTTCCGGCTGTTTGCAGCCCATTTAGATGCTTGTTCATCAGACCAAGATTATTTCACAAGTGATCCCTTTGGTTTAAGCGATGTCTTTTGTTTCATTCGAACATAATGGCTGTCATCCTACTGTAGCTCTAATGATCAATTTACAGCACGGAAGAGCAAGGTTGTTTCCATAATAGCAAAAAGTGATTTAAATCTCTTCACAGGCACTATCTTTTAGGTAATCAGAGACTACGAGAGATGGTTATTTTCAAAGGAGTCAAAACAAACAAGTAGCAGTTCTAAATTGAACAAGTAGAGAGGAGTATATATGTGTGATTTAGAACACTTTAGACTTTAGGAGCCTATTATGGACATGTGGTGCTGTTTTTATTTTAAGAACAGAGTTACCCCTTTATTATTTAAAGTGTCCAGGGATGATACAGATTCAGGTGTAGCACAACACAGTTTTGGGATGCAGCTCGTCTCTATGGAAGATTTAAAATGCCTAAATAAAAACAAATCAAACAAAGAAATAAAGTGAAATATCACAAATGTAACTAAACTCAAGAGTAATGTCCCTGCAGCTGGCTAGCCAACAGAATATTGTTTTAATTTAACAGGCTGTTTGTCATTGCTGTCATCACTTTTTGCCAGCAATGATATCAGCAAAGGTCGACCCCAGGTTCCGCCCCAAGCTGTGATTGTTTTTCACTTTTGCAATGCGTGAAGCATTGCCATTAAAAAAAAAGCTCCCTAGCACCTCCTCATAAAAACTAATGACAGTGCTTTGTATTTTGTATTGGCAGGTCTATGCTGCTCTCTGCTGGACAACACTGAAATGCAATACATTATTCACTTTGTTTTCTGTGCTGTGATTTAATTTTAATAACACAGCAAGATGAAAAATACAAAAAAGTATTTTTATATAAAAATATCTCTCTTTTCTCTTCTTGGAAAATAAATAAATAAATAAATAAATAAATATTTTTGTTGATTCATGAACTTGGGGAAGGAACATAAATGTGTTGAATCGATATAAAACCGCACTTGACTGTTAGCTTGTGGTTAGCTAGCAGAGCTATATCTTAATGAGAGGTTTGCGTTTGGATTGTGACTGGCAAAAACTTTGTTTACATTTCCGAAGAATGTAATTGAGGTATAAGTTATTAATCTAACCTTTATCCTTCTTCTCGGCTCTGCATCTCACTGTAATATCTAAGCCACACCCGCTTTTGAGTAATCCAATCCAATCCAATCAAATCAGTAGCATCTGATTTAAATCTCTTTAATAACTAAACCCTACCCACATCTTCCATTTCACATGGAAATACATCACTTTTCAGAAGCTAAAGATGCTCTAAGTTTTGCTTCTCTGTGACTTAAATGTGAGATGAAAAATGTATGTCATAACAAAACAAATGTATTCAGTTATTAAAGACAAAAAGCAACATTATTGTCCTTTATTTCCTGTAAATGCATAAAAAAGGAAAACATATGTATATATATTGTATATACAACAATGTGCACTGTATTTCAGTATTTCTTTGTTTGGTTTGTTTTAATTTAGGCATTTTAAATCTTCCATACACCCCAGCACAAACAGCTGATACTGGGAATGGAGAGCTGCACCTTGTTCTTAGCCATATTTTGTTACAATTCATTTTGGCATGCTTGGATCAAGACTTTCCATTAAGTAATTGGATTAGTCAGTTCAAGGAGGAATTGCAGATCATTATCACATTAAAGCAGCAAACAAGCAAATGTTTGTAGTAGTCATACCTGTCCCTGGCTCAACTTTATTTTGTTTTCCTTATGCCTTAGCAGGCATCCGCTCGGAAGAAACTACACATCTTTTTGCTCATTCATTTGGAAACATTGTGTGCCAGTGCGGCTCATATTTCCATTCAAGGTGTGGTATGCTAATGCTGTGGCTCGACTCAGAAGGATGTGTGCTGAACAGAAACACTAGAACCTTTCTTCTCTTTGCTCCCTCCCTCTGTTACCAGCAAACAACAAGAACAAACAAAAAAATCAAGATGGCAGAGGAGTCAAAGAGAGCCAGAAACAAAGCAGCAGGAGCGGCAAGTTTTACACAGGAGTGTCAAAAATAATATTATCAATAATAATAACTGGCCTACAACCTATCAATAACTGATAAAAGAATGAAAAAGTCTTTCAACATCAAAGGAGATGAGAATTCATGTCAACCAACACAGGAGAGCAAGATAAAACTCATTTGCAGAGACTATGGAAGATATCGTTGGAGTGGGTGGGGGGAGGGCGGGGGTGCGGGAGTAAAATAGAGGAGATTACATACATCGTGCCCTTTCTCGCCCTCGGCGTGGTTGAGTCTGCCGGCCTTGCCGTTGCGGCTTCGCTGGGTGTGGTCCCCGTTGTGCCATGCAGCAGGAGTGTTGGGGCCCGGGGACAGCGAGGTGCCGGACGCCTTTTGTCCGTCCATCTTGTGCTTGGAGTTCAGTCTGGAAGAGCAGAGCCGCACAGAAACACTGTAGGTAAAGCCTCTGGGGACCCGGATCAGATCTTCAAAATGTGTTTGACTTAAAATTGGATTGAAGAGAGCTTCACATTGGTCACCATGAAGAATGTGTTAGCTGAATCAATATGCATATTTCTATTTGCATTCATTAAAGGTGCAATGAACATGAATAAAGCTGCAATGATTTTGTTTGTGATCTCTTTCTGTGCATCTTCATTGTCAGCAATTGTCAATGTGGTACCATGTTTCTGATGTACCTCATTTTTTATTTATTTCCTGCTCCAGTTTGGTTTTCTTTTTGTTTCCATTTCAACCAATTTCCTATTATTTCATTATATATATCACTATTTGTATATTTATGTATCATTCATAATAGATTTTTGTTAATTTCACATTTTAATTGCTACTGGAGATGGAGGATTTCACAAAAACACAATAAAAGCCCAGGTGTAGAGAATAACATGAACAATGGGACAGATGTAGGGTAAATCCTGGTCTCTGATTGGCTGTTCCTGCTCTGAGCATTCATGTGGTTAATCGTGTGATCGCCTGAGAGTTGCTCTCAAAGGGGAACTCCACAGACTTTAGCCTGTTCACAGGTGTTGGGGACTACTTCTGTATTTGTGAAAAAGTGGTAATTCTGTGTCTCCAGTAGGAGCTGGATTTCGCCTCAAGTGATGTCACTTCAGTCAGCATCTGTTGTGTCTGGAGACTACAAGTCTGAAAATGAAAATCTGGGGTTGTTGAGTCAGAAACAAGAGAGCTTACCAAACCTTTGTAGCCCCCTCCTCATCTCTGCTTGAGGCTGGCGTCTTGGGGCTACATTAGCCGCTACTAGCATAACACCCCCAAATATCAGACTGAACTTTAAGCAGTCATGCTGCATTGTGGGTAATGTAGGCGCCAGGTTTTGATAGTGAAGAAGAATATATGGAATAAAAAACGATATCTCTGGTTCTGCTGCATCCACTTTGATCCTTTCTGATCTTACTATTTTCTGTCAGTAGCAGTAAGTCACTTGATAAATGGGTTGCTCACTCACAAAGAACTTTTTCACCTATGAGTTCATTCTTAAGATCATTCTGTAATTCTTCAAAGTTTAATAATTGCAGGCCCAGAAACCTAAGTTAAATGTAACATGTCACAATCCATAAAATCTCATGAAATAATGATTCTGTTATTGGCTTTTCAGAGAGCGAGTACTCTGCACAGAAGAGTAGAAATGCTCCCCTTTATAAGCTTATTTTCCCTACAGATAACTGAAAAGCTATCTGGTTAATATGTCAGAACTTAAAAATAGGATCTTTAGAATCAGAAACCAGGACATTTCTTAAACATAGTAAAATACGGCTTACGAAAAAAAAGAAAAATAAGATGCTATGTGCCACATAAAATGACTAACAGTGTTACCAACAATGAATATTTTTTTCATCACACTTGATACTCAACAATGAGTGCTGAGTGAGATATCACAGCCACTTAATGGGGGTTATTATAAGACATGCAGAGGAGCCCCATTTCTATCCCAATCTATCCCCCTAGGGCCGAGACTAAATGAGAGAGAGACTGACAGTCACCAGGGCAACTGCACAACACTCAATATCAGTGTGTGAAGTGTATGTGTGTGTGAGTGTGTAGAGGAGTCTACCTGGCAGGAGATTTGGAGGTGCTCCGCGTTGAGGACAGGGAGGCGCTGCGGGAGCTACAGCAGCTGCCTTGACGCTGTGAACTCCTACTGGGGGTCTCACCGGGGGACCTGATGGAAGACAACAAATGGACGAACACACACCACACACATGCATACAGATAGACACATAAAGCCACGTGTATGTACGTATACATCACGGGGACACACATGCCACAGCGAGCTCAGTAGTCTGTCTCATGATATGTAAGACAGTTCATGCACTGCCAAACACTTTCAATATATATTCTAATCGGGACAGGGTGCAATGTATGGCATGGAAATTGTGTCGAACTCGCACATAATGCTTAGAAGATGCACTCGGTGCTTTACAGTCATTAACATTCTCTGTGAGGCTGAGCCTGAGATAATGGGTGTAAAATACCAATATAAATTTATGAGAGACTGAACGTGATTCCAATTGTAGCCATTGTTGAGGACTGTTTGTTTGACTGTGTGCGAAGGACAAATTGTGCTTCACTTATTCTTACACACTGTGCAAAGTGTATATGTACATTACCTTTGACTGATAATGAATGTGAAACTTTGTAATAAGCAGACATATCTATCGGCTCAACATTACCATGTAAATGGTATCGTAGTGATTCTATGTGCGTCTCACCTCTTTTTCTGTTTGTTCTTGTCTTTGTGTTTGTTCTTTGGGCTGCCCGATCTGAAACACAGGTCATACGTAAGATAATGAAGCTGTGGACATTAAAGCATGTAAAAAAAGGGAACTCAGTGTACCACTCACCCATATGGATTGTCTTTTGAACAAACAGTAATCAATAAGCAGAAATGACAATAATATTACACACACCTTAAACAAGAAAACTCATTTGCAGCATTTTGCTATGATGCACATGAACAATGTTGTTAACAGTGCTGATATGTTATGATGTATTGTTTTTTTTTTACACACCTGTATCTCCTCTTTTTCCTGGAGCCAGATGCAGATCTATAAAGATAAAGTCACCCCAATCATTATAATGACAACAACTTCATCACATAATACACTGAATAATTAATATACAATACAGCATGCTCCAGCTGTGGACCAGGGCCTGTTCCAAGAAGCAGGTTGCATGGTACTGAGTAATCTGGTTAACCTTTCCAGATTTACCTTTTGCTCAGAAAAGGTACTTTTACATCAGTCTGTGTTCCAGATTTGAGGTGGTTCTGGGAATTACTATCTTCTTGAAATAAATTCTAGGACATCACAGGTAGTATTTTGGACAAGTGCTGGAGGCTGAACCCAAAACCAATCGGTGCTGTCATCAATCTGTGTGCCACATGTTTTTATTTCCTTTTTTAATATATCTTCACATAAACCTTCAAAGAATATTGAAACGACATAAAGTCCCTGAAGGTGACTCAGCTACCCATGCAGCTGAGGTTCATTTAGCAGCAGTGTATTACAGAGTATACAGACAATAACTCATAGACTCAATAAAACATCTCTCACATATGTATATGTAGATACATATAACACACACACGTACGTTTGATAACAAATATAGCATATGAATGAAAGAATTGTCAATATTACAAACAGATGCAGACACAAAGGCAGTGTCAGGCTACAGCGACCTATCAGAGAATATGTTCATGTCAGTGTGAACAGCAGGAGGATCATGTTGTTTTCATGTGCTAACTCCTAAATGGAATATTAAATGCTAACCAATCTGAATCACATGCATGCATCTATATGTGCAGAGACGTCCCCAGGGGGCTCTCACACCAGGTGTTTCCAGTATCTATTCTACAGGTGCTGGATGTCGTGCTTATTTTATTTTTTTATTTCTGGCTGTAGGTAGCAGGAATAATAAACTGAAATTCAGTTTCCTTTTAACCACCTATCTGAGTATACAGTAATGATGGGGAGGCCTGCCATTCCTCAGTCCACAGCGTTCAACTGACACATCACCTCCATATCACTTTCACCCTCATTGCAGTTTCCATGGTGATTAGTCAGGCCGGTCTGTGAGAGTTGTTGCTATTTTGCTGAAGAGCCCTACATCTCCTCCGCTGTTTTACACACCTACAGCATGCAGTGGAGTGGGAGGGAGTGCCAGCACAAAGTGTGCTGATTCTCTGAAAGGGGAGTAATAAAGCTGTCACAGTAATGTATGTGGCTGATATGTGACTCAGAGCTGTGGCCCCCAGAAGCAGCCCCTGTTTCCCCACTGGAGGGAGTTGACTGGGGACTACTGTATACGAGCTGTTATTCTGTAGAGCTCATTATTCCTCTCTTCTCTCACACACTCTGGTAGCTAAATCCCCTCACCCCACCTTCTACTACAAAGACATGGATATTATATGTGAAACATGTGAGTATACCTAGAGCTATTATTTTAAAGTTGTATATTACAAACAAGCAGCGGTATGAATTTTAGCAGGACAGAATCAAAGTAATCTCCTCCTCCCCTCCTCTCCTAATGTGCAACTTAAAAAGAAGACTGACATTAAGGGAGGCTACTCTGGGGCCATCGCCGCCTCACCTATACATTATTCATATATCAACAGTACCTGCAATGCAGAGCAGCTTTGGTGTGAGGCTGGGAGGGAGGTGTGTGTGTGTGTGTGTGTGTGTGTGTGTGTGTGTGTGTGTGTGGGGGGGGTGATGGGAGAGGACGAGGGGGACTGGGATGTGCGTGGATGGATGAGAGGTGGGAAACAAGAGCGGGGCAGTGCAGTGGTGCTCAGCTATTTGGTGAGAGGCTCATTTTTCTTGTGTTGTGCACCCCCAAACAGGCTGGGTTATTAGAGCAACACATTTAGCCCCGCTCCGCCCCCAGTCAGGCACACAATGAGAGAAATTGGAGGACGAGGGCAGTCTACGATTGCTTATTGTGGTTATGATATCCCAAGGCATCGCACAAGCATTTGTTGATGAGCTCTTGCTCTTTTTTTCCCTTCTTCCTTTTTTATTAGTCTTTTCTCTCTCCTTTCTTTCCTCTCATCCATTCTCTTTTTCCCTTTTCTTTTTATTCCCGTCTCTGTTCCTTTCTGTCTTCTTTGAATCATGTCTTAATTCCCCTCCTTTTCTTTTCAGTTGTCTCTTCTTCCTCTTCTTGTTTCTTCTTGTCGTTCCTTTTCTTTTTAACTTTCCTTTTCCCTTATATTCTAGTCTTTCCCTCCCATCTTTCCTCCTTGATTTCATCCATTCTCTTTCTTCCCTTCCTTTCTATTCCTCTTCTTCAATTTTTTCTTCTGTTTCTTCCCATAGTTCTTCTTTTCTTGTTTCCACTGTCATTCCTCCCTTTCTTTTTCTTCCCGTCTCTCTTCCTTTCTGTCTCGTCTCCCATGACTCATGTCTTTATTCCCCTCCTTTCCCTCCCTGTCTTTCCTTCTCTTTTTCTCGTCTTTCCTTTCCTTTTCCACGTTTATCCTCCTAATTTTCTTCCATCTCTTCTCCTCGTCTTTGTTCACATCCATCACTGTGAGAGCGACTGTCGACAAACCCTTGAAAAGTCGGAGCTTCTTTCTTGAGATGAAATGTCTGTGATGACACTCACATGCGGTATGTACACTCTCACCTGTCTCGCTTGTGTTTCTTCCCACTCTTTTTCTTCTTCTCTCTGTGAGTGGGTGAGGAGCTGCCAAACCTGTTGATGGAGAGAGGGGAAACATTTGCATGCCATGACTGCAAAATGAGCCTCAGATTGCTGTTGAATTCTGGCTTTTCACTCATCATTGTGCTGCATTACACTACACCTCAGAGGGATCATTGTTAGGAAAGGTGTCTATCCTATAATAGCTCAGATAATTTTTCTCACCAAGGCTCTACTCATCTCTCTGCCTCTCTCTTCTTATTCTTCCTTCTCTTTAGCACCACTGTACCCTTTCCTTCTCTCTCTCTCTATTTCTTTCGCTGACCTTGTCAAAAAGAAAATGGAAGATAAGACTATGCATTGTTAATGATTTCCTACAGATCCCCTCCCCACCTCCACAATTGCAGTATCCGATGGCTTGTTTGCAATATTCACGCCAAAATAATTGCAATTCCTTTTCATAATACCACAGTGTAATTATTCTGTCAACGAGGCCAGAAAAAAAGGAGAAAAAATCGAACCACTTCATCAGTGGAAGCTGTTTCCACTCACCGACTCCTCCGGCGGCCAGATTTCTTCTTCTTCCTTTTCTTTGGACGAGGGGATGGAGAGCTGCTTGATTTCCTCTTCACTCTGAATTGGCCACAGAAAGAGAGAACAAGAGGGAGAGCGAGATCAAGAGCGAGATCGAGAGCGAGGAAGGCAGAAATAATTTACAAGTGATTGTTATTATAATAATTTTGCAGAAAGAATAAATGTCTGATTATAGTTATTTGCTGCTGTGCTGATAACAAGGCGATATGTGTCTATTTTCTCATTTCCGCAATTCATTCTGCCATAATACACAATATCCATGCAATATATCTTACAATAGAAACAGGAAATCACTTTGAGGAAATTACACTTGACCATCTGCATTATGGGCTACAAGCAGAAATAATAATGGGTTGCTTGAAGAGCATTTGTATCCTTTATGTTATGGATATCATCAAAGGAAACACCCAGAGGCCATGTAAAGGACATAATAGGATTTAATTCACCACTTGAGAGGTCAGAGCTGGTCATTTATACATTATGAGTGCGTGTTTGAACGTGTGCTTTACCTGTTGTCACTGTGGTAATCATGGTCATAGTCTCCATCTTCATAGCCAACCAATTCAGGGTCCTCTTCATACTCATTAGGCTGATAGTGCAGGTGGTTGACCCTGAAGACACAAGAGCCGGAGATCATAAATGCGGTGAGAGTGTATGTGTATTGTGAGTGAGAGGAGAAACAAGTGTGGATGTATGGTGAGCCCAGGTCTGGCCCTGGTTGTCATGACAGAGACCTAACCTATGGTAAATAGTGGCCTATTTGACTTTGAGACCCCTGGTTTAAAAGCCCTAACATAAAAAGACAATCTTTTACAAAATACATACTAATATACGGAATATTTTACAGTTGAAAAATGTACTCGAGACACTTTCTAAATGATCTCAAACCTTGTATGGCGTTTGTGTACTGACTCACAACCAAACTATTGAACAAATAGAAATTTTGACCAGATGATGGCGCTGGATAGAAAAGTTAAGGGATCAGCAATTTTATTACAATGCATTCAGACAGGGACATGAATGTAGGGACCAAATTTCATGGTAATCTATCCAATAGTTGTGGAGATATGTCACTGAAAACCCATTTCATCCTGCTGGTGGTGCTAGAGGAATAGTCAGTGGATCACCAAAGCCAGTGGGATTCATCCTCTGGGGAAATTAATGTCTGTAGACAATTTCAAGGCAACCTTCTAATAGTTGCTGACACATTTCAGTCTGGACCAAGGTGGTGGACCGACCTTGCCACAGAGCAACAACGCTAGCTAAAAATGTTCACCCATGATGTAATGCCCTATGTACCTAACGTGTACCTAAGCCATCTGGACCCAACTTGGGTTAAGGAAAAAACAAAAACAAAAGGCAAGTATATGAAAATTTCATGCTCAAACACGAAAGTTTTTTGTGAATGTATTTTTATCTCACCCCGGCAGTGAGAATATCATCATCTCTCACTCTTGCAGCTCAGCTTGTGGGATTCTAATCTTCCAACTGGTTACTCACACATACTGTATTGTATGTACAGATGGCAGGAACATCCTCCCTATAATCCCCCCTGCCCCACTACCCCCTTCCCTCTTATGTGGCCTCCTCTGATCCACCAAATCTGACCTTGCAGGCTCCATGAAGGCAAAAGAAAGAGATAAAAAAACACACACCACACTGATTATTTTTCCCCTATGCAATCCTTTCTCTGACCTGTTCACGTCCCAGTGCTTTAACAAATCCAGCAGGTCATGCTCCGGGCTTTCTGGTATTTATACACAGAGATGTAACATATGGAATTATATGTAGAGGTTATTTAGTTTCGAGTGATGATGACAGAGACATAACCTCAAGACTAACCGTGCAGCCTTCAATTAATAAGAGAGATATGAAAACAGGCAGGAGTAATGAGACGAGGGTGAAGCAACACACGGGGAAGAAGTTGACAAACCAAAGGACAGTGCATCTCTAGTAGGGAGATCAAACACAAATGGGCTGCACTATCACAGCAGATTTACGTCTGATCAGGAGGGGAGGTGTAGAGAAAAAACTGAAAAAATACGTGCTGTGAAATGTCTGGAAGGAGAGTGTGTAGAGGATTTGAACAGGGCACAGGCCTAACGCTTAGTTAGGAAGAGACGAGGCAACAGAGCCCTTAATTGGCTGAGCACCACTGGGCACAGCAGGGATGCCAAGTACCAGCAAAATAACCCAACTTCACAATGACAGCCCTTTTCCGTACACATACACAGAAAAGTATTGAGTTCAAAACACACACGCACTGCAGCCCTCACCCCGATGAATAAACTTGCATTACAAAAATCATGTTAATACGAACTGGAGCAACAAACTGAATCAATTAAAGAAGGAGGAAAACAACTGTAGGCAGTGTGGGCGTGACACAGCTCACATGAATTTTAATCTCAATTTTAAGTTGGGTAAGTTAGAAACGGTCCGTGCGAATATACAATGACCCATCTTACTTTTGAATATTGAGCTGAGAAGAGGGACACACACACACACACACACACAATGCCCTGCAGTATAAAACACTGTACTGTACTGTATATGTCTCCCTTCTGATACTCACATTATACCTGCCAAACAAAGATACAAACCAGAACCAGAAGTTTTTCTGAGCTCACAAAGTGATTGTTGAACTTTGTTATAATCATTAAGTTTTCAGTTTCTAAAAACGAGTGCTGGAGGCTGGTTGTCTTAGAAAATTGATAATAAACTCCAGGAACATGCCTCATTTTTCAGAAAACACAAATGAAAGAGATTGCTAGTGGAACCGAGGCCCCTCTAACCCTAACCCCTCTATTCGTAGTTGTAAGCACCAGGGACACTACAGCCAAATTAATTTGGAAAATTCACTAGAGGATACATTTACATTTACTTTACATTACTATACATGTTGACATTTAAAATCTCATTTTGGCCTTTCAGAAACAACATGTTTCATTTAGGCTGCCAGTTTTTGTGCCTTCCTCTTAAGACCATGTCCCTGTAGGTCCAGGACTCAGCACACTGCCAAAAAGAACAATTAACAACAATTGAAACTATCTCATGGTCCCCATGCTTAGTCATTAGTGATAAATCAACTAATTCCCAATCCTGTTTCTAATCTCCTAAATGACATCTGTCCAGCCTGGTTGTGATCAACACAGCGTCCCTGTTAGGCAGATGAGTAAGTGCCCCGGTGCTTAATGGTGCCCTGGTGAGGCAGGAGACTTCCTAATTCAGCCGCTGTCCCTGGGACCTGGCAGTGATGGACTACAGCCAAGGCCCTCCTCAGGGCTGCAGCACAAAGTAGTGCAGCTCATTCATATCCCCACTCAGACAGCCACTCTGCCACTGAAGGCCCGGATATATTTCTATTGCTGCAGAGAGTTATAGTTTGTTATTCTGGGAGGAGGAGGTAGGTGGAGGCCGGATTGATTACTCCTCAGTATGAGGGTGGGGGCAAATCTAGTAGCTGCTTTATGGAGGCCGTATTAAGATGAAGGATTGAGCAGGCTGAGGGTTAACGCTGAGCTGATCAATTCTGTGATCATGGGGGAAAACCTTGATGTTCTGGATGCACCCATGTGCACAACAGTGGAACTGATGGTCCATTGTTATTGAAAGTAAATATATCTCTAATGAAGAAACGTCGGTCTCAGGCCTTTTTATCACATATTGAGCAGCTATGTGAAGCCCAGGGTCAGTTTCCCCATTGATCCTGTTCCGATCGGACAGTCTCGCTTTAGCTCTAGAGGCTTTACACACTGCATTCCTTCTCTCCTTCTGTGTTCCCATCCATTCTGCAGGAAATCAATGTGGGACATCGGTAAACAGAGTTATGAGCTAGCACATCCATGCTTACTGCAGGCTGTTTACTGCTAGTGTGTGAGTATTAAGGTACAGCTGAGGGGCCAAGCCTGTCAATAGTAATAGTCCCTGTGGAAAAGATAGCATCTGAATAAAACCTCCCAGCTGAGCAAACTCAAACACACTGAAGGCAGCAGTGTGTTTGAGTTTGAGATGAAGCCTCCATTATCATTTAGCCAATCTACATTTCTATGCCTGTTATCTTTATCTATATCTCTTTTTGCTTGAAGTTGTGTAGCATCAATTTGTGCCTAAATTACAATGAGATTAACTGCTATGGGTCCACAGAATAAATGTATAGGCATACAGGAGGATAAACACAGCTAACAAAGATGTGTGTAAATAAGTGGTTTCTTAAATAATTCACATTTACATTACACATGATTAAACTACTTCATAAAAACCTCAACGGGGGTTCATGTTACCTTGATTTATGACTTGATTTGTGACTTTATTCAAGTATGTGACATACGTTTGCAATACCTTTGAAATTTCAATCAAAATATCTAATTTGAGGTACAATCAAAATGAGGCTGTGTTTAGCGGTGCTCTGGGCTAAATGCTCACAAGAATAATGCCTATATGCTGATGTTTGGCAGGTTTAATGTTTACTATGTGTACCATCTTGGTTTAGCATCGTTTTACAGACAGAGGTAGCAGTGACACAACCTCTCCATTAATATGAGGTCACTCACACATACGTGCATACTGCTGGCTGTTTACCACAGTTGACTTAGGCCCTCATGGGCCAACATTAGCTGATGTGAGGGTCCCTTACCGCATTACCTACATTATTCATGCGGGGGACTGTTCTGATATGCTTATTGCTAGTGGCAGTGAGTCGTCAGTTAGGGTTTATATTACAGTTTTGGCCCGAGGCCAACCCGTGGGTTGATTAAGGCATGCTTCACATAAAGCTTCTGATTGAGGCACTTCACAAGTAACGTCACAATGTTGGGCAGAGGGACAGAGATTACCTCAGAACGATGTCTGCTGTTGTGTGTGTGTGTGTGTCTGAGTAAGGGGCTGGGTGAGTGTGAGGGGGAGTTGGGGGGGGGATAACAACCCTGCAAATTACCAACCATCTTCAATTTTCCACATCAAGGCCTTTCTGGAGAGGGAAAGTTGCCGAATTTGAAGCGAGCTCTGACATCCCAAATTGACCTGACTCAGAAGTGCCCTTGAGAGTGAACTAATGCGAAAAGAAAAACAAACAAAGCTTTCTGTATCTTCATAGTTTACTTTCTCTGGGCCACAGATGTTTGTTATATTCCTCCCCCTGTGTGTAACCGTCCTCTATAACTCCCTCAGTGTACCTCCTCATTTCAGCATGGTCTGTCCCAATATCAGACATCAGCTAAGGTGCAGAGGAGGGAGAATCATTAGTCTAGGCTGCGAGACGGGAAACATCATCGTCATTACCAGTCATTAATTCGCAGACAGCGGGTCACGTCGCCACCACCACACTGCCTCTCTCAATCATTCACACACGGTATGAGGCATTGACTCAGGAGGGCCACCACGCCTACATCCTGCTGTTGCTGTTTTTCATGTTTTTTGACGGCTGAAGCGGTGGCCTTTGTGAGCGAGTGTGTCTCTCTGTGATCTGGAATAAGACACGCAATCTTTTATTTTTATTCCTTTAATTCTGTCTCTGCTTGCTTCAGATGAGACGCTCTCCCTCCCACCTCCCGCTCAAAGCTGAGGCTGCGAGGCTGAACACTAAACAAATTGACAATTATCATGCCAATCTTCGCCTCATTGGCTTCCAGCAGAGTTTAGAATAGACTTTAAAATGGTGCTGATTATTTTCAGAGCACCAGGGTTTAACCATTCCCTGTGTATTCACAGAGAGGCATTATCAGTCAAAAGCCAAGGATTTAAATGAAAATGTATTGCACTTTTGTAATCACGGTCCATATTCTTTGGAATGGGCCTGCCTGAAGACATTATTAGACTGGCAGGCCATTTTTCATAGCCTTTTTTAAAATCAATTTCTGCTGGCATTTCATATTTACTGCTGTCTACTTTTATTAGATTCATTTACTATAAAGCATTTGTATTCATTTTGTAATTAATTTATTATCAAGGATACAAAACTCTTTGGGTTCTCTAATAAATTAGCTGAAAGAAAAAATGTGTCAGCAAGGAGCAAAAAGGAGGCAAGGTAAATAAGCATGCATGCACACTAGGGGTGTTAGCGACTACATCATCATATGTGTACAAATAATGTGCTCTGAATCCACATTTTTGCAGCAATATGCTTGTCACAGGTGTTACTTTTACTTCCTGATCCTCATGATTCTTGACACTTCAAACGAACTATATTTTCACTGGGCTTCTTCCAATTGCATCATGCAACGTGGCCCAGTTCATTTCTGACTAGTCTATTCCACTAAGTTCCTGTTGTATCTCCACTATGGATTTCAACACAGACAAATACACATTTTATTTTCTGCTTAATTCTGGTTATTTTGTTGACAGCTTGACTTATAAATATATGTATGAGTACAAATAACAGAGGCAGACTAGACAATTTCTCTATAATTTCTATTATAAATCCAAATACCAGTGGTGGAAAGCAACAAAAATTACATAGATTTAAATACAATTTTGAGGTACTTGTACTTTTCCATTTTCTACTTCTTTATATTTCTATTTCACTACATATCAGAGGCAAATATTGTACTTTTTCCTTCGCTACCCTATAACTTAAGTCACTAGTTACTTTACAGATTTAGATTAATGAACAACAACATTTAATCAACAAATAAATTATGATGCATTATAATAGGTCAAGATTTTATTGATCCCTGGGTGAAAATCCTAAAACAATTCTACCCAGCAGTATAAAGGAAATTAAACTAGCTCCTTCTTTACCAGCTGCAACATGAATGCATCAATAACTATGATCCAATAATATAACATACTTTATTCTGAAATTATCCTTTCTAGATAATGAGTACTTGCAGCTTTTGTACTATAAGTATTTTATACTATTGAATTTTTGTAAAATTTTGACTTGTAATATATCTGTAATAAATCACTACTGCCTTACACCACTGCCAAATACAGACACAATTATATTTGTGACACAGAAAGATACAGATGCAGCTTTGCATTACACCTCATCATAGACAGGATGCATAGTAACTTACACTGGTTGTGTGTGTGAGCCCTCTCTGGTGATAACGCCCTCCTTGTCCATCAGCATTTGTCTGAATGTGCTCACTTTCTGTCGAATCTCTTCCTCTGTGTACCTGAGGACGCACATAAAGACACAACAGTTAGTAGAGGCTCAGACAAACACACACACTCAATCAGTAATCTGCAGTTTTGACTGCTCGGCAGAGTAGCGAGCAGACAAGCAGCAGCTTTTACCAACAGCACTGAATGCAGCAGGGGCATTGGCGAAGCTAACTGTCATCCGTCATAACTGCCAGATGCCCGTGTGGAGCCATGTCCTCCCCCACCATCACACGGTCCGAACAAATGGTAAAGAGCGTCTTCTGACCGTGCGCTAACTAAAAATGACACTCAGACGAATGATGTATACTCATGATTCAGTCAACCTCTCCCGACCCCGGCGGGTTCCTTGTTCAGGCCCGGACTGCATGTCATGTTTTATTCTGCAGGCAGAGCGCCGTAACTCACTGAGTTGAGGGTAACTGTGGGGCAGCGTGAGGAGCTTTCAACAAGCAGACAGACAGAATTAGACTGCTGCAGTGGAAATTACTGTCTGTGTCACATTGTGGATTTGTATTTGTATTTTCTAATTGAGAATATCTGGTGTTTTCCATTTCAGGTATACTGTGGCTGTGAGTTGCTGCAATAGAAGAGCATGAAAATAATAAGTTATACTAATTTCCTTGAATGAATCAAACACTAAAATATGTCATGCATACAGCTTTGGGCTGCAGTAACAGCCTCTAAACGCTGGCCATGTATCCACTGACAGCTCTGAGAGGGAGACAATAATAAGTCAGCCAGCCTGTCTGAACCAGCGCGACCGAGAGAATGAAGTAGCTCTGCCCTATGCCATTCTACAGATTCTCATAGGATAATGCATGTCTGTGAACTTGACAGTACATGGCCTCTTCAATGCACTGTACACCGAGCTGATCTCCTGCTGTATTCACACCATCTCCACATTCTGCTCTGGCCGTGGTAATGGAATGTAATGAGCTACAGCGGCAGAGAAACATGAAGGGAGAGAGGAGGACGGAGGAGGGAGGGGGAAAGGGAGAGAATTAATAGAGCTGTGAAAGTGTGGCCAGGAGCCAGACATCACAGAATTAGACTGACTGGAAGCCTCAGCCATTAATAATATACTGTAGTGTACATATCAAGTTCAACAACAAGAGCATGTATGAGGGGTGCCTGGGATATAGCAGTGTGTTCAGATAGATTCACTCATTATCCACAGTTAAATATGGCCTGCATTCACAGTAAGTTGGTAATGATAAAAAGAATGACGCCTTAGAACTCATCATCTCTTTGAGTCTTAAAATACTGGTGTGTGATATTTGCTTATTTGATAAGGGATGACATCTGAAATGTGAGCTCCACTTACCATAATCAAAGTACTGAGGAGGTACTGTCTATCACTTAGTGCCGAAACACACATTCAGAGCTTCTCTCTCTCTTCAAGGATCAGTTCTCTTTTTTCAAGAGTTGATGACATGTTTGATACCGCACTCATGTCTGTAAGTCAAATATGAAGCTAGGAGATGGTTAGCTTGGCTTAGCATAAAGACTGGAAACAGCTGGCCTGTCTCTGTCCAAAGGGAAAAAAACGATGCTCTTGTTTTTGTATGAATTAAACAAAGAAAATACAAGTGTTAATTAATTAATTGATTTTTTAGAGGTGGTGGTTGATGTGTATTTTGGCTTTAGAAAGAGTCAGGTTATGTGTTTCCCCCTGCTTTCTTCTTCTTCTGTCTGAATGCAAAGATAAATAACAAACCTTTTTATTTAGTGTAAAGCCAGAGACAGTTGTATTCTCTTATCACTGCCAGAAAACTCGACTTTGAAATCATAGAAAAAAAGACTTCTAAGAAGGTCTTACGACACCAGAACTTGCCTGAGAATCATCATGTTAAGTCTTCTTCAGTATCAGAGTTATGCAATGAATGTTGTTTGTACATCCATGGGTACACTCCAAACAGGAAGTACTAATAGCTAATTCGGCATACTTTTAATGACAATTTGCCGAAATGTAAACAAATATAGGCTAAAATACTAACTAACTCACTGACTCCATGGCAACATTATACTTCCTGCGCTGAGAGAGACCCACAGTGTCAGACTGACTGCCAAGCTCCGGCATTAAGATTTCTCTTAAGGACACTAAAGTATGTTGTGACACATGTTCCACGCAGTTTATTTACCTGTTTAATAGGTCATAACATCTGACATGGGAGCTCCACTGGCAGTATGTAAGAGTGCAGGGGAACTGTCCATCACTCAGTGCTGAAACATGGACTCTTGGAGACTCCCTTACTTAGCTGCACCAGTTCTATAAACTGAATTGTAAATTAACCAGTGGCTCATTTCAGTGTGAAAATAGCATTAGTCTGAGGAGTGTTTGCTTTTCTCAGATTAAATATAGCAGCTGATACCATGTATTGTAGGCAGAGTGCTATCAGTGCATTGACGGTGCGGAGAATGAGATTATGTGATGGAGAAATAGCTGGAAGATGGCCCAACAGTGTGACAGCACCATCAGGTCCTGCTGTACGGCAATCTCTCAGCCCAGCAGCTGTCAACTCAGCACAATGGAGGCCACAAACACACACTTTATATTCATGGCTTTCCATGCACAGCGCAGGAGCGATCACCATACATCAGCTGCTTCCCGACAACTCTACAGCGGACCCGACGTTCTCTCAGCGCTCTGTTGTGGATCGAAGGAGGGTGTACAATAGGTAAAGAAGGATCAGAAAGGATTCTGACTGTGAAATGCGCTCGGGCCAAACAGAAACCAAGACTGTAGGGCTTTCTCCTTCACATTGCGCTGATGATTGTCAGGATGTTAGCACCTGCAGCTATCTCTGTTGACACTCCAGCTAAAGCAAGAAAGGGAGGGTCAGAACTTATGAAGCTAAAGCCTCTGTTGACATATGATCTACAGAATCTGTCTGCTTTTGTGTTTCCTCTCTCTCCGTCCTCCCATTAAATTGCTCGATTCTGAAGCTCTGCACAGCTTCCCAGCATGAAGCACGGCAAAGTCAGGTTCCGTTTGATCGGTCTAGCTTAGAAACCAAAGTCAGATAGTGCATGCCCAGCAGTGGTGCTGTTTCAACAAAGAGCCTGGGGTTTAGAAGTACAGGCCGGGAGAACCTGAATGCCTGTAGGAACCTGGTGAGCGGTGGGCAGGTTCACCTTAAGAGATAACAAAAAAATCTATGCAAAAAATAAGCATAAAGAAAAGAGCCCATGTTTGGAGTTTGAGACTCGAACCTTTGAGTTGCAGACCAGACAAGTTAGACAAAAATCCACAGTGAGCTCTAAATCAATCTGTGTAAATGGCCACATATGTCAGAAGCTATTAGGATAAGCACACTGAAACAACACATCTATCCTCTGCACATTTAATTAGCACTTCTTGCAGCTGTAAAGGTAACTGCTTTCTGCCTAACACACCATCTGTTCTGACCTGACACAGCACAGAGGAGGGGCCGACTGAAGCGGTCACTCTCAGTGAGTTCAAACTGAAATGAACGTTAAACTGAACATGGCACATGTGTCTTTCATTTATGTTTGCGTGTGTGTGTGTGTGTGTGTGTGCGTGGGTGTGTGGGTGTGTGTGTGTGTGTGTGTGTGTGTGTGTGTGTGTGTAAGAGGTGGGACTTTTTAGAGTGAGCCAAGTGGAGCCAAATGAAAGCCATTTAGCCCAGGCCCATTGCCTACAGCATGCAAAGTCCCAGTGATTTGGACGGAGAGAGACAGGGGACATCGATCAGGACGAGGGGCTCCCCGCCACCCCGGCCATGAAATATCACCACGATTAAAGAATTTGATTGGAGTAATTAGACAGCTCAGAGGACCCACAGATTCCCCCCATTAACTCGCGATCCTGGAAAATGAATAGTTGTGGCCCAGAGACCATCCTTACGCTGATAGTCATCGATTTGATGAGGACGTGCCTACATGTGGGCGGTGTGTGTTTGTGTGTGTGTGCTGACTGCCAGTGATGTCTCTGCGTTTGATGTGTGAAGAGATTTTTTTTCTTCCACAAGTCGTCCCCAGGCACTGCTGTACACCTATGAAACTCTGCAGCCATCAATCTCGCTGCAAAGAGTACAGAGGCATAGTGATGCCAATGTAGTTAGTAAGATTGAATGGCGATGGGAACGCGGGAAGGCAAACCCGAACACCCCCACATTTCTATTTCAGGGCCAGAATTAAAACGACCTACTGAGTGCCACAGTGAAATAGTTTAACTCTCAAGTGGAGAGGATTTTCAATTGATGCTCTCTACAGTCATAGATTTTCTAGTTAGATAACAGATACTGGGTAGACCAGACAGAAAGACTATACCTTTCTCTCACTATATAGAGCAGCTCTTTTCACCTCCCCCACAGTGTAATCAGATCAATGGTTAGAGCAGCACAATCTGCCATTGCTACTCTTTCTGATTGCTCATCTCCTCTAAGACCTCCTGTAACAACAGCATTTGAAGCTCTTTTGTCTAGGATGGAGCTACTATATTGGCTCGGAGCTCTCCAGTGACAGTGTATAAAATGGCTCATTCTCCCTGATGCTTTTTACTTCCAATTTTCAGTCTTATAGGACTCGGGCTTATCGTCTTATGACGCAGGCTTTGGCTTGCAGGAAAACCTCCATCAGGCAGAGATAGTGCTCTGGCCTTAGAGACTCTGAGAACAGCTCTCTGAATAAGATCCTCGATACTCGCATTCTCTTGCAATTCAAGTGTCACTGTAGATGTTATTAAGGGAATAGAATGGCAGAGGTGGCCACCATGCAGTAATGCAGCTCCCAGCTATTACAATTAACCTCCTTCCTTGATGTCTAAATTTACTGTTCTGTCTTAAAATTAATTTGTGTACAAGTGAAAAAAACAGATCCAGTTATGCACGTCTGTGTTATGTTGTGTGTTTATTGCTTGTGCCAGGCTACACCCCTCTACTCGACTAAAAAAACAACAGATATTAATTTTTCAGCACGGCACATGCACATCTAATTTTTCTGCTTGGTGAAGCAGAAGGAGTAATATCTTCTGCCTCTTATTGAAAAAGCTCTTACCGCTGGTGGTACACGCAGTTTCATGCATGCATAAGAAAGGCCTCACACACTTTGTTATGGATGGACAATATCATCCTGCTGCCTCTCTGTTGCCAACCTGTGTGCGTGTTTGTGTGTGTACCAGTATGCATTACGCAAATGCATATGTGCAGATTTAGGTGTTGAAGGGGAGCCTGTAGATTAGAGTGAGTGAGGACTTGTGAAGCGAGCTCATTAGAGAGCTGGAAAAAGCTTCAGACACCACAGGAGTTCAAATGATGCACAATCATTGTGCCTCAATTAGTGTGGAAAAACACTCTTGAAATAGATTCTTGCACACAGAGTAGCTCTTAGTAAACTATGCTATGAAAGGTAGCCAAACATGCTTAAAAGTAGACACTAAACATTTGCTGTAATGTTCAAAGAGCTACTTTAACACATCCTGCCTCAAATGGCCCGATGTATGTAACCTTAAGCACATCTAAAATACATCAAAGGGCAATGTCCCCTGCAGCGGCGGAGCACTCAGTGCATCACTGAATGGGGGATGCTGCCAGGCCTCGAATAGCTAAATGAACAGACTCCTTTAATGGCTGAGGCCGTCTAATTGGCTCCTGTGGTGAGGCCATCACTCATGACAGACTATTTATCCTGGTCTTATCTCTGGAGAAGAGCACGACTGGATTGGAGGGGCTGTGAGTAAAGAGGAGGGGAGTGTCTGTCATGCTGGCATGGTTAGAGAAAGAGGCAGGCATCCAACCTGCCCCCCCGAAGCCTAATCCTTCACCGAGGGCTCGGTCAGGACGGGGACACAGGGGTGACGTAGAGGCTGAGCCCGTTGGCTTAAATCCACAACAAATGAAAACAGACTCCAGCCACCATTTTAATTGTGTCTAATGCCTGGCATAGCTCTCCCCCTCTATCCCTGTGTTTCATCCCCCACTCTATCCCTTAATCCTGCACACATGCACACACACTCTTTCATTTAAAAAGGAACATTAGAAATTGGAGAGGCACGGGGAGCTGCGCTGTGCCAAGCTGGCAAATGAGATTCTCCTTTTATTATAGCTTAACAAGATGACTAGAGTCTGTCCAGAGTTTAACACTCGGCTGAGTGGTTGCCGTCCTTCAAGTCTGACTGTCTGCCAGCTGGGCCCGTGCAGTCTGATGAGTGAGTAGAGCTGGTCAGCGCTGGTGTCTGGTCTCCTTGTATTCTGTCATCATTAGCCAAGCTGCTGCCTGTCACTACACTGTTCCACTAGACATCATGACTCCTTTACATCACTCTCAAACCAGGGGCAAATATGTCTTCTCCAGGCCAGGAGATGAGTGGACCTTGACAGATGGTCACAGTGCACCCCCGTCTTTTTTCTTCTTTTTTTTAATAAAGTCCAGTAGTTCCCTTTCAGCCACATCAATCTGTTGCAGCTCCACCATTACCCTGCAGTCTTAATGAGGCCCCACTGCCTGACAAGCCCACTCACGCTAAGGGAAGGAGGGACGGGGAAGAAAAATGAGTGGAAGAAAAGGGACAGGAGCAGGATGATTTAATTCATCTCCATACTCATAAAATAAAATAAAAATGGTACAATCCGCAGTGGGGAAGAGAGGAGAAAACACTTTAGAATTTAGAATCTAGAATACAAGTTTGTGCCTGTGACCTCTCGTATCTAGCCTTGGCCAAAAAAACCCAACCCCTCACTAATTAGCTTGCCCTTTATTCAATTAAATCCCCCTCCCTTAACATATTGAGGATTAGCCGGCTTTCTATAAATGACGAATGTGATATGAATAAAATGTCACGAGGTATCACTGGGAAAGGGAATTTTGTCTGTACCGACACAGGATCACAGGGCTCGTCCTTAATTATAGTCTCAGCTAGCCTGGAGTTTGCCTGCGAGCTGTGGTTATTCAAGCAGCAGTGTGTGTAGGTGTGTGTGTGCGCACAGATCAGCCTGAGAGAAGAAGCCTTGAGATTGTGGATTAGGGCCGACTGCAGTCACTACAATTTTCATGGCCACGGTGTGAGCACACACTGAGCCCTTCCTAACTTTGTGCTGGAGGACACATATCATGCTAATGAAACAGACTACGCTGGGTTGGCCTGTGTTCTTCGCTGACTGTCTCTATGGTAACCGTGCTAATAACCATCACTTGGGGAACAGGCCGTTCATACAAAGTTCAAGTGTTGGTTGCCAATATGTAACAACATCACAGATTAGTAATGTTGCATCTGTGACATACACAAGATTGTGAAGCAAACATGGCTGCCGCTGATGTATGAATGTACCTTCATGAACCCTGAAATGGTTTGCAGGAAGCTACACGGTACAGTGGTGGTTCTAGGGATTTCCCCTACTTGGTGCATTTTCATTTTTACCAAGCAACTCACACATGATCAAATTCTATTAATAAATCATATTATCTTTAATGCCTTTTTTTCTTGTTTCTCACATTTGAGTGAATTTGAGATCTGAATTCTCAGCACATGATGGTTCCTGTGTTCAGTGTAGTATCCTCTGACACACATATAGTTGCCAGTCTCCTCTTTTTAGTGCAGCAAGGCTCTTCACCACCTCCCTGCTTCTACGCAGGTGCACAACCAGCAAGCAGGAGCCACTAGAACAGTGACAAGGACATGGTCCTTCACCGGGTAGCTGATTGTGAACATTGCCAGTTATGTTAAATAGGGCAGACGGCCAAGCAGGAAGCACCAAGGTCTCTGCCAAATTGGTCCCTGTAGAGCCTTTCGCCTAATACTGAACTCTTTCTTATAACAGGAAACAGTTACCTTCAGGACCAGAGCATCCTTCCACATCATTTTCTCTTCCACAAAATGATCATCATTCAAGCATCATACAAGGATGCACTGCTTTTAAAGGGAATGAAAACAATGACATTATTGGTCATAATAGCAATCGCATTCGCAACTACTGATAATGCATTCATCCTGATCCCACCCTCTGTACCTTGTGCTAAAAATGGCCACATCAACAAAGCACAGCTGCTATGCACCACAGTCCCTTACATTATGTTCACTACAATCTGCAGGAGCTTGTTTTTTATTTTATTTCTTCCTAATATTGCAACGAAAATGACTTTTGGCAGGTAACAGATTTTGAATGTAATGTTTTGGTGCAGCTTGTGAACTCAGCCCCCCTACAGGTACATACCTGTCAATGTCAGGTTCTCTACTACACAGAGAATGCTTTCATGGCTTGCACTCCAAACAGCTCCACAATAACTGAATTCTAAAGGAAAGATAAACAACTACCATTTCACTGAGAACAGTAATGTGACTTGACATCAAATACTCAGTGCAACTGGAGTGCTTACTTGCTTGTTTTTGTGCCTAATACATACTGGTCTTCATGCAAGAACATGCTTGTATTATTATCCTGACGCTTTCTTCAACTCCTCCAAGTCGGATTCATTAAAATCTCTGTACAGTCTCTGAACTGTACAAACTGCTTGTTTCAACCTGATGAAAGGCAACTACACATGAGTAGCTGCACATTTGTGACATTTGATCTTAAAAGCAAAGTAGTCCATGACTTAGATGGGAGCAGTCAAGAGGATATGAGAGTCATGGAGACGGATGAGACAATATTATACAGCAGGTGATGTTACAGTGGCAATGAAGGAATGTAACCTGGTCACGGACCTGCATAAAGACCCTCAGACTGAGATTGCTCCACTATGTTTTCACCAGGTAGTCTCTAACTGTCTGCTTTTTGGTGCTGAGCAGCTAGCATACAGTGGGTTGTTGGAACTCTTTCACTGAGAAACAACACCATAAGAGCGTTGAGAGCAAACCACCAGTACATTTGCAGACCTGACAGCTAAACAATGAGCTGAGACTCATTATAATGCCCCATAAGGCTGAGGGGAGCTGCGGATTCAGTTGATAATTCTCTGTAGGTTCACACTGCCATTTGATACATTGTTATAATAAAAATATTGATAGTAGCAGTAATCGTGCAGTGTGCTGGGCGGACGTACTGAGAATGACTTGTCAATCACAAGGTAACCATGCCAAAAAGCATACCCTGCATTATTGCCTATTTACTCAAAATTGGACCATAATTTACAAAATGAACATCGTGTTCGATGGAAGAAGCCTTGAGACTAACGAATGAGACAATACACTAATCCATCTCACCTACATAAGAGTGCATTAGGGGTGGGTAAAAATATCGATTCATCAATGCATTGCCATATATTTTTTCCCTATTCAATATCAATTCATCAAATCCTCTGAATCGATTTAAGCCCCTGGCCAGTGGGGGCGCGGTGAGCAACACCTATGTGTGATTTGCATTGTACGGACGGAGGCCGCACTCGACCACACAACAACAACAACAACATGGCAACCGAAGCAGGTAGCAGCAGTGTTAAACCAGCGCCTTCAACTTTAAAAGCAGTGTAAACCCGGAACACAGGAAATAGACAAAAGTAAGGTAGTGTGTAAGCTGTGCCAGGCAGTACAAAAATAACACAACAAATTTGCGCAACCACTTAAGCCGACACCATGCAGATGCTCTGCGGCTAAACCTGTGGATTCAAAACAGATGCAACTCGACAGATCCTTCCTTTGCAAACTGCCGCCAAACTCTGCCCGCACACAGAAGATAACGGAGTCTGTGGCCGTCTTCATATGTAAGGACCTACGGCCGTACAGTGTCGTGGAAAACGGGGGTTTTAAGAAAATGGCAGATACACACTGGAACCACGATACGCCATACCAACACACAAACACATGACGGAAGTCACTGTCCCGAAGCTGTAATTTACTTATTACTGAATCGATATCGAAGCATTTAAAATCAATATCGAATCGAATAGATTTCGAACCGAATTGTGACCTAAAGAATCAAAATCGACACTTTACAATACCCAGCCCTAGAGTGCATGCTATCGGGCTTGCCCCCTGCTGGCCTTTACATAGAATACATGCTTAAGACACTTCCACGTCAGCTCTGTGTACTATATACTGTATTGTGGTCAATGGTTCTACTTACCCCTGCTCCTCCATCATTTCCTGGAGCTCCATACATTTGAGCTCTACCCTCCTCTTCCTCTCATGGTCCAGAATCTCTCTGTGTGGCTTTTTCACCAGGACAGGCTCTGCTTTGGGATGCTCTTCCTCCTCCTCTTCCTCCGTGCCTGGCTGCCCCTCCTCAGCTTTAGCTTGCAAGGCTGCAGTCGGCGTCGGCCCTCCTGATCCTACAGCTGTTCCCGCTCCTGCCCCTGGGACCACGGGCTGAGCAATGCCGTTTGCACCATCCTTAGGAGATGGCACCCTTGCAGCATCATACATGATTACTGAACTCTGTGGAGACACAGATGATGGAGAGAAAACTGTCATATGAACAACTGGAGTTTTTCAGTCTTACACAGTCTCATTTTATGTTAATGATTGAATGTCCAACCTTCCCAAGAACCCTCATTTGGGAGGATTTATTACTGAATTATATGCACTTTAATGGTGGAGGGAATAATTCTTATACACATGGCATGAATTTAGTAAAACATTATATAAATTAGGAAATTATTCACTTTGAAGACGGACTAGAGCCACCTAAAGGCCCCTTTATGGTCCCTGTTTGACAACTGCAAAGCTGCCGACTGATGCACAAGTTCTGTACAACAGCGTATTCGTAAGGACAGTAGAGTTGACAACACACAATGCAAGGGGAGCTGAGATGTTAATACATCAGGGCAGGCTGCTGCGTTTCTGCCTGGACTGTGCAGTACTCTTGGCACACATCAACATACTCTACACTCATGCACACACACACACACACTTTGGATCTCGAGTACATGTAGACATGCATTACCAGCGACAGTGCTGGCAGCAACTTCTGCTCCATGAGTCAACAGCCCAGTAGTGCCTAGAGGCAGGTTAGGGGGAGAGAGTGAGAGTTAAATTCCTCTTTAAAATGCTCTTATCTCCTAGACCCAACCGAAGCTGAAAAACAAGGTCATATTCCATACATGGATGAGAGTGGACACAGAGACTGGGAGATGTCCGTAGCAACAACAGAGAAGAATGTGGAAAGTATTGATTTGTCTTCAATGTAACCTGACTGACTTTACTGTATCAAAACTGAAAGAATTCTTTGCTTCTTGCTGGCCCGACCTTTCTGTTTCTGGCTTGTTTACTGATGAAATGATGAGCTTGTCATTTTAGTGAATAAAAAAAAAAGTTGTCCGGTACAAGTGCTGCATGGACCTGACTCTGATTAAGATAGATTGTCCTGTTGAGGCCAGTGTAGAACATGCAGGAAGAGAGGAAGGCCTTCACGTGCCCACAAGCCTCGGCTGCCCAGAACCAGTCTTCTCCCTGTACACCTAATGGCTTCATTTTTCACCGAGGAGCCAAAACAGCCCAGCTGAGGCACTTCATCACTGTCACACATGGAGGAGAGGAGAGAGGATGACACTGAGGCCGAAATGGACAAACCTCCAGTACTATACTCGCATCTCATCCCCGACTTATTTCATCTAATCGTGAGTGTGCGAGCAGCTTGTGCCTTGTAAGCAGGCGGTCCTCTCTTTTGGAGCCGGTTCTGGAAGTCTTTGACTGTTTAATAGGGATGTGCTTATTTTTGAAGTGCTGCGCGCTGGTAAACGAGCCGTGGATCTGTGCGTAGCGACACGGCTCTCGGCTGACAGAACAGGTGGCAGGACAGCAGGAGGCATCGTCACTGAATCTATTATACAGTAAATCAGCACTTGATATTCCATGACAGCAATCTCTCATCCGCACACACTCGTCACAAAACAACTCTGTAGAAGGTTGTGGGGAGAAAAGCTCTCCCTGGTCCTTTAAAATGACATTCAGGTAGACAGGAGGAGCATAAAGGACCTATGTGTGAGGCTGGAAGGAAGTCAATTAATATGATCTTGTTTTCTCCTAATTGAAATGTCAGAACAGAAACAATGGGTTGTGCTTCCTGCTTCCTGTTTTGCAGTTTTTTTTTAATTAGACCAGGTGGTCAGCGGCTGTGAAAACTTGAGCTGGACTGCTCGGGTCTGGATCTTTCAGCCAGAGGGGAGGACCATTGCTAATCCCATCATGTCTTGGCCACTGGGTCTTTCCTGCTAACAAACCCCACAATTTTCACCATGTGCACCAGACTGAACATAAGAAGCTGTTTGAAATTCAGCAGTAATGAGCTTAGATAAAGTGAAGATATCATCTGAAAATCTGCGGGAAAGGACCCTCCCATCAATCCCTTCAAATGCAAAATCTCCACATCGCCAGATGTTGGAGTCAAAGGCTGCGGTCAAAGCTACAGTCTGTGTTATACCACGCTGTAAATATCAAACCATCTCATTATACTAATGCATCATTCCACAGTCATTCCTTTTGTTCTCAAGAGGGCAGGGAATCTGTTCTCTTTCAAGTTAAGACAACTAAATCATTTAATTGTGTAGTGAAAAAAATCAGAGCAGAAAGGGAGAGTTGTCAGTGAGCTGATAAGGCAGCAGAGCACGCAGTTAATTGTGTGCGAGTCCTCTACAGGGACTGAAGGTTATCTGGAGCTGCTGTATTAATGGTGGCACCAACCTATTCTGCTGTTATTGCGAGGGCGTATAAGACTGTCACATCTTAGCAAACACAGTATGTAATTAGTCATTATGCTTAGTGAAGTTGTTTAGCCACATGTACTAAGTGTCACAATCAGTTATTTCAAATCGCAAAGAGCTAATGTGCACTTGAACACTCAATATTGTATTTTGGAGCAAAGACACTGATTGGTGCTAGAAAGAAAAGAACCATAAGCTCATGACTTCTCTCCATCGAGTGAAAGGAGATGCTTCCTGTCCCCTTAACCCTTGCCCATGGTTTCCTGTGCGGTTTGCCCGATTGGATGCTGCTGCTGTACAGGCCTCTGCTGTGTCGGCACTGCAGCCCGTCTCCTGCTGACATCACACCTTATACAAGAAAACTAGCCCGTAGCGTCAAATAATGGCGAGCGGTAGTGGATGTGAGGTGCCTGTCCTCACTATGCATTGAAGGGATGCTGTAATTTCCATACAAGTGTCATGATCCCTCAATGACACAGTCGCTGGGTGCCCACGCAGGGCTGACTCATCGGATACATACAGTAGATGGATCACGCACTTAAAGCTCAATTAATGAGGATAATATTCACCTTGGCCACACAGTGAAAAAAAATCGTATTCTCATTAGGAATCTAATGCTGCATTATGCTTATGAGACATTAGAAAGGGGATTGCCTGGACTTGAGCCACAGTGTGATTATAGTTATTTTTTAATTTTTACATGGGGGATCTTATCTAAATATACCATTAACGAAAAGTAAATGACATTGTTGGCACTATACTCTGCAGCCCCTGTGAGCTTTAATCTGTTCCTTGATTATTTTGCCTGAGTGCCTCTTTGGATGGATAGATAACCAGCTGACTGCCTGTGTCATTAAAAGCAAATTTACACAAGGAGTTGACCTCAGGAGGAATAAAAGCAGGTCAGTGATTTTCTGTTTGGAATGACATGATTTACTTACATTTTACCACTAAGAAAAACCTGCATAGCCTCTTTACCATGATAATATCTACTGCAGGTCTATATATATGACAATATAAGTGCAATTTACAATACACATAGTTTATTTGCAGCAGGGCTCTGTGGATGACACTGTCTGCGGTTGATACACCACTTTGATCCAGACTGAAATATCTGGATGGGTTGTCATGAAAATTGGCACAGACACCCACGGTGCCCAGAGGATGAAATCTTTAGTGATCCCCTGATTTTCCCTCCACTGCCACCATGAGATTGACATTTATGGTTCAGCATGAATCGTCCTGATATCTATTGGATGGATTGCCATGACATTTGGTGCAGACATTGAGTCTGTTTCCATCCACCTGCTTTTACACATGGTTTCAACATGCACATAAAAATCCTCCTGTTTTTACGCTTGGCTGAGAACAGAAAATGCAACAAAGTGCAATGGCAACACACTTAGTGAATAAATCATGATGTACATGAAGCACCTGACTTAAACATTGCTCAAGCTTCCACTGAAGAATGAAATGATCAGATGAGCTATATGTGCAGCGATGAGGAGGCTGTAACCTTACATGACACAAACATGTAGTCCTGGTTTCATTTGATGGCAGTGAAAATGTGAAAGTAATGGTCAGGCATGAAATGTAGTATTTCTGTCTATAAACCAAATATTAGATAAAACATTGCAGCTCGGCATCAACACATTAGAACTTTTAAAATGTCATAACAATCATTGTCAGTTGTATTTATGAGGGAAGAATTTGGCAATTCTGTACTATTAGTTCTTCACCTGCTCCATCAGAGCTGATAGAAAATGAGCAGTTTGTTCTTTACACGGTATGTTTTATATATCAGTTTTCTTTACAAGGTAAATCTTCACAGCAGGGTGCTTTCAGTGCTGAACATATGTATGGCCATCTGTACATTTAGTCCTGTTAATGTAAATACTGCAGACACAGCCCAAAACGTATAACTAGAAGAGAGTCAACAGATTCTGTGCGTGCATTTTTCATTCTGCAATAAATCTCTACAGTTATAAATGAACATTGGGAATTGTAGGTACTACAGCCTGCACTTGCCTTTTAGCAAGGATTTTTTTCAGACAATATAGATTTGTATATCATCCAACAGTGACATATCATCAATAAGGAAGGTAGAAATGTCTCTAAAGTACTATTGTATTACTGCTGGCCACTGCAACAATCCAGCTAAATCGCAGGAATAATTTCTGTTCCATCTTATCATATCTTCTACCTCTTATTTTGATGCCTAATTAAATTCCATCGATAGGTTAATGGCACTGACTTTGCAGTGAGAGTGGAAAAACACACAAAGACAACAGCACACTTCTATTTATCTTGTGTCTCAGAAAATCCTAGGCTTGTTTAAGTAGGTTTCATTCCTCCTGCTACATTCAAGAGAGAAAAGCAGAGAGGTAGGGACTGGACTCCTTGGAGCCACTTTCCTCTCTAAAAGCCAACCCCCCTCCCCACACTAACCCGTCGCCCCTCTCTCACCGCGCGCCAGGTCACTCTGTATTGTGCACAAAGGCGCCAATGATTGGATCTCACTCAGCGGTGGTTGCACCTCAGCCATGATTGCAGGGTGGCAGTAACAGGGGGCCTGACCTTGACTGAGACTGGCAGAGAGAAGCTAAAAAAACATCCTGGGTGGCTATCTCTCAAAAGAAACAGGAAAAAAAAGAAATCCCCCTGTGAAAAGAGAAATATTCTGAGTCAAGGTAGGTCTTCTGGATATGCTTTGTGTGCACATGTCTTAGTAAGACCTAACTGTATCCCACTACCTACAGCATTCACTAAAGTTCCCCCTCTGTCTCCTATCTCCTGCTTTCCATCACACCTTTCCACCAAAATAATCTGCCCCTTGGCTGGAAGCTTGTGTTTTGTTTTTAGCACTTTGGCACCCAGAGGAGGTGTTTAGCTCACCCAAGGTCAGCTGTCTTCATTCCAGGCACGTCGGATTTCTGTTGGGTACCGGGAAACAAGCAGCCTCAACTTTTTCTTTCTCTCTTTTTTTTTTTTTAATCATACTTGGATGGAAGGTGCATACAAAATGAGCAGTGGAGCTCTGAAGAATGGTAATAGAAAGGAGGGGATAAATAGTCATGCACAGTGGCCTTGATTGAAGTTTAAATGGGGGGATCAAAAGTTCTGACGCTTGTAATTTCTTATTCACTGCTGTTTACCAAAGCTCTGCCACACATGACACAATGAGACCATAATAAATACGACACGAGAGATAGACTTGTTGGCACAATATTACACAAAAGCTGCTCTGATTTAGTAAATTCATGCCCAGGCACAGCCCACCATTCAGCATGGCTTTATTAAAGAGACATGGGGTTCGACTGAGTATGAGTAGTTTCTGTAAGTGCTTCACTTACTTTTCTGTTAGTGCTTTGGGAGCTGCAGCACAGAATGAAATAAGCTTTAACTGTAGTTGAGAGAGAGTTCTACTCTATCAGGGAGAAAGAGAGGGCTAGAGCAGAGAAGGGAATAACTACTGGAGCCTGGCTGATGCTGCTGTGCTGAAGAATCCCAGTGATAGCATTTAGAACTGCCAACACCTTGTCTCTCTGATGCAGAGCTCTGCAAAAACTACACTTTCACGTGGAGAGTTACTAGTAAGAGCCACTTTATGCATTATTTGGAACTAAGTAGCAACAGGATGATAAATAAACAATCTGAACTAATGAGAAAGAGACACAGAGAGGCGAGAAAACGGCTGGAAAATCTTGGCCCCTTTGGTGGAGAAACATCCTTTGGCAGCCTCAGAGACAGAGTGTGACAGAAATAAACCACCCCCGTCCCATTTTCAACATGGAGAGAATACTGCGAGTCACCTCAGAGGAAGACGGAGATGCTGTCTATAAGGTGACATCTGGGCTCACCCTGGCACACAGTACAGCTGTGGGTTGACAATCCAGAGGAATACGCACTCGACCTCAGAACTGGGCTTTGAACAGTTTGCCCTGCTTCGCTCCCCGGGGATCAAACTGTGCTTTTTTTAATCTCTCCTCGACTCTTCAGCAGGTTTACATCTGCTCCAGCTGGCTCATGGCGCAACTGCATTCACTCTGCTCACACTCATAAACTCCACGGCGTTGCCATGTGCGGTGTCTCAGGGGAGAAATGATTAGCATAGGACTGCCTCTGATGCGATTAGTGGGGTCACTGGCAGGGGAGAGATGAGCTCAGGTCTGCGTGCCTGAGTCAGTCCCTGCCTGTCAGTACACGGCACACCACAAAACATCGCCCCCTGTGCGTCAGAATGCTAGAGAAGGGCAAGTGAAGATGAAACTGATCATGTAGGATTCCAAATTATCGTTAATTATCTCTCTAATTTCTTGATTTAATTTCTTTAAAAATGTATTCCTTGGCTGAAGCTGGTGCAACAAATTTGTTGTAGGAGTGAAATGCTAAATTGGAGGAGTACTCTTTTAAGCTTCCTCTGGTTTTCATTCTCTCAAATAAGCATCAGACACTTCCGTCTCGAGCACGTGTGCCCAACATAAGTAGACAAATGTGTAAATAAATATCCCAATACTTTTGCATTTCAAGCCAACTGCATGCAAACCACTCAACTACTTCTTTGTTTGTATAAACCAAGTTACTTGAACAATGAATCACCATTTACCCATTGTAAAAGTCATTTGTTACATTACTGGTTGCTTTACTGCACTTTATTTACCAATACAGCTCTGGCAAAGGTGCCTTTAAACAATTCCAAAGGCTCAAAAACCACACGTTAAATTCTGTATGAACCCATGTATGAATAGAAAAAGAGACATGCAGTCTACTGTCCTCACAGTGAAGCTGTGGAGTATACACACCAACTCTCAACAACAAGTACGCCAGCAAAAAACGCAAAACATACAAAAACATATGAATAAAAAACTTTAAATAGAAAAAAAATTTAAGACAACGACCCAGCCGACCACCGAATAGTTTGAGTAAGGGAGCGTTAGTGGGATTAGTGACTGTAATGTAATTACTGAATTTCAAATCGTAATCCTTTAAACTAATTGTTACTGGAAAAAGTAATCACATTATTGTAATGCTAGGTAAGTAGTACGATACTGCCCAACACTCCCAATAACATAACCATAATCTACATGCCTGTCTACATCTATCTAGAAGCCTTATATGATTTCTCTGTAGCATTTAATACTCTTTTCAATAGACTTTTCTAAGCCTGCCATACAGCCACTTCAATTACAGAATAATAACCCCTCTGTCCCTGCAGCGCAATTTACATAAAGGAGAGCAGCTCTCATTAAAAGTGCAGTTGGACTTTTCCTTTCAGACACATATGGGTCGGAGACAAAACTTAAATAAGTTACAAAACAAAAAGGTCATGCTTTTCTTTGAGATATAATTTCAATATAGTCCATGCTGAGTGTGTTAATGGATTCAGTCTCCATCGTGTGTCCTTGCTTACTCAGCAGCTACATCTTAAGTTTCTTTTCAGGTTTCATCAACTGCTTTGGCCTTTGTTCCACTACTTCAATGTTCTTTTAGCCAACAAAGCAGTTTTTCTGATACTGCCACAGAGTGAGCTGAAAATCTAGCTGCAACTAAATACTGTATGGTGTTGAAAATCTCTTTCCAAACTCAGTTTGTCGCCTTACTGCATTTCGAGAATGAAGCAATAAATTACCCTCTTTCTTTCTAAAGTGCAAGTTAATCCCAGAGGGATAAAATGATGTTCGCAAAACTTCAGTCAAACTTTTCCATGTGCCTCATCTTACTCAGAAGGCAGCAGAAATTAAACAGTGGAGTTTAAGCAAAAGGAAAAAATCATCCTCTCCTATTCAAGGAACGAGATAAGAGCAGTTTCCTCAGTTGTACCCTCTTTCCCTCTCTGCCTCTTTCTCACGCTGAGAATGTCACAGAGCCATCTGGAGTCCCCGTGCACTCTCCATCCAGTCCTACTGTCCATTATAGAATTCATCAAACATCCAGCTAAAGGCTTGAATCGGCTCATCACCATACCAGTAAGGGCTTCTGTGTATGCAAATCATCTGATCTCCCAACATAATTATTTTAATTTCACAAACTCATAAGCTACAATTACTCATCCATAAATATTTCCATGAAATGATTACTGACTTGCATGATAATAATCAAAACTAACTGCAACCTCTGGCTCAGACAGAACAGGAAAGTTTTTATATAGGTTTCTCAAAGAGGCAATGCTGCTGGAGCTCTTGCAACTTATAACATCCGTCAGCTTCAAAGAAAAATCGAATTTAAAAAGTCAGTACAACTAGAGTGCTCTGGGTAAAGGGCGGCTTAAAAGTGTCAGGGTTTCCTCTTCAAAGAGTGATCAGAGTTAGTTTATAGCCCAGAAGAATGTCCACGTAAGGCTCAGGAAAAACAAACACAAATCCATTTTCATCAGAGGTGGCCTTTGTAAATCAGATGCCAGTCAGCTATTTAAATCTGCAGTGAATAATTCTCACAATATTCCACAGCACTCCAGCTATTTAATCATATTTCAACAGTGTATGCTTTGAAGACATCAGAAGACATGGTGTTGATATGGATGAAATCTCTCTCTTATCCACCTGCCTGCTGTGTGTATGGGTGATTGAGGCAGTCAGAGAGAGAGTTGGCTGAATAGAGTCAGTGCCTGCAGCAATCTGAAGCCAATCTTTAGACTGCTGCAGCACAGAAATGAGGCTGTCCTCTTTTCCACCTGCCTGCGCTGCTGCTCTTTAATTGACACAGCACTCTGGAGCGCAGAGCGATCAGCTTCCTGATACAAAGTGATGCCTGTCAGTTACCTGCAGACGCTCATTCCCTGCACTGCAATCACCCCCTGGACTGCAGGGACATGCCTCTGAGACTTCTGCACAAAAGCACCTTCACTTCTGCCAAATGCAGCACCCGCTTTCATCCCACATAACTACCACCTTCTACCAATCATAGCCAAACAACAACAACAACAAAAAATCTCTCAAACTTTTAGACAATGCCCCTTTTCATTTCCCACAGGAATAAAACTTGTCAGGAGTTTACAGAGGAATTGTTTTGCCTAGAGCAGCCAGAGGGCTGATTCTAAATACAGGTTTGATGCCTACACCTTTCCAGGATCGTAATCACCAGCAGCCAGCAGCCCTCCACTGCTGTCACACAGCTTTATGAATAACAAAAATCACATGGGCTCCTCAAACCTTTGGTTAATTACACAGGGGACTCAGGCTCTCTGTCACTTAGCTCCGGGCGAATGAACCAAATGATTTTGTTATTAGTTCCCTACCAGCTAACACCCAATGCTTTTCTTCGTTTTAGTTCAAATGTCCCGACCCAAATGTTTCTAACTGATTAGTGAAAATTGAAAGAAAACGATTCATGACATTTCTCATTTATCTGTGCAAAATGAGCTGCTTGGAGCTGTAGTGATCAGCATGATGACCTGATCATTATCTGTTCTATTTGATTTAGTTGAATAATATAGTTATGATCAGCTAAATGTCATTCTCTGTTCGCACTTTGAACAGTCTTAGCCTCAGACAGTTTCACTTTTATAATAATGCATCTGGCATGAATGGTTCAGGATACTGTACAACCATGTAGCTAATTAAGTGAAGAAACAATCACCCACACACTCACACAGACAGAGGAGAGGCGTGGACAGGAAGACGGCACAAGGCCAGAGAAAGACCTGGCTGTGCCTGTGTGTTGGTTTTGCTTCCCTGTTGTTTCAAATAGCACTTTTACATCTAAAATTACAACAGCTGGGACGTAAAAGGACCCTCCAAGCTGCTTTATTGACTCTCAAAGCCATTTTATGTTGTATCTATTTGGATTAACTGCTTTGCACCAAAAGTACGGCAGTTTCTTTCACTGTGTCAAAATGTGGAGTATGTCATTGAGAATGTAACAGAGCATGTAAACAGAGCCTTTATAAACAGCGGTGAATAATGAGCTGCAACTACAGATGATTTACCGACATGGTAAAATGTTCAAGCAGCTTTCAGCTTCCTGTAATACAGTGTGTTCCTTCATTTTAAATGCAACTAAATATCATTCAGTTTCAAGTGGCCTGCCCGACACACAAGTAAAGTGATTATTAACATAAAAAGAACAGCTGCTCAGTTGTGGTCTTAACATTTTGATTAATAAAACACTTCTTAATGTGATTAATATGATAAACACAATTATTAAAAGATATCTTTCACCCTAACCTGTTATTTTCTCCCTTGAGTGTCAGAATTATAAAAGAATACTAAGAGTCTAAAGCCATGTTAGTTAGCACAGTGGTCCTTTGAGCTAAATGCTGAAATACTGAGCATGTATAATGTTTGCAAGGTTCACAGCTAAATAGCACTAAAGTACAGCTGAGGCTCATGGGAATGTCATTAGTCTTCAAAGTATTTGGTCATAAACTAAAGTATTGGACCAAAGTTATTAAAATCCTGAGAGGAGCTTAAAAATGTCTGCACCAAATGTCATTGCAATCTATCCAATAGTGTATCTAGAGGTATTTCAGTCTGGACCAAAATGGCAGACATCCACAGACCTACGTCTCTATGGCTAAAAACATGCTTTTTGGATTTTTGGCAGTGGTAAAGTCAGGGGCACAGATGAAAGCTGAGGGAAAACCCATATCCAATCATTTCTAATGGTTAAAAATGGAAGATAAACAGGCTCAGATCCGGCGTCTGCCTCTTACTGCTTGCTTCCAGTTGACAGCAGACACATCCACAGCTCCATCTCCTCGCAGACTCGTAAGATTGTAATACACGCATCTGCTGCTGCCATATAGCATATGACTCCAGATGGAGCTTAGCCAACAATTAATTTCAGTCTGTGTAAATCGGCAATGTTGACTGAGAAGCCGCTATCTTATTTATAGCTATCCATATGTACCACCACCTCCTGCATCGACTAATTAGATGGTTTCTTGTTCCATCCAACATGTTTACAGCATTTAATAATATCCAGTGAATACACTTTGGACAATTCTATTGTCGATCTAAAAAAAAAAAAAAATTCATTACCATGAAAATTTAAATGTAAATACAGGAATACCCAGTATGTAATACATATAAAATTCAACTATAGTACCCTGTATGTAATAAATTAAAAAATTCACCTATAGTACAGTCCTGTTAGTCATAGGGCTTATAATGGACAACAATGAGCCCTCCAGGATGAACAGTGCTCTGCAGATAGGGCTTAAAATACTGGGAGGTAGCAGAAAGAAAAATCGGAGTTGGATTTTGGGTCAGACAAGGGCAACTACACGCCATTTATCAACAGACAGTCTGTGAAGGTGTTGAGAAAGTGCTTTACTGGCTCCAACCATTGCCAACATTTTAGGAGAAAATATCTCAATTCTTGTCAAAAAAGACAATCAGGCAGTTTGAAGAACTGAATAGAGCTCTCATTTGTAACAGAGGAGTGATTAAAGGTGTGGACAATATCTGATGACAGCGTCTCCATAGTGTTACACTGTACTAGTTATAATAATAGCCATAATTATGCTTTGTGTGTGCTGCTATTTATTTCTAATGTGTGTTTTTTCTAATGCTTTGAAAATTAATTCTGTGCACTGGTTGCTATGGTAATAAAATATGCTGCCTGCAAAGCAGTACAACTGCAAATCAAATGATTTTGTTTTCAAAAATGTTATGATATTCATGTTGGTTTTTGGAAGAAGCTTTAAAAACATCTTTCCCCATGAACAACAACACGAAAGACACCGAAGTAGCTCAAAAAACAATATGGCATCTACAGAATTAAGTGGGGGAGAGGGAACGCTACAATAATGTAACAATCTTCTCTCTAATCACAACAATGGATCTATTAAGCTTAAATCTACTTTCACATCAGCGTCTATGGAGATGGATTTAATCCTGCAATCCAGTAATTACTGAAATGCCATTCATTTCATTACAGGCACACACAGATCCCTCCAATGCCCGCTGCCGCCCTGCTCGGTGGCTGAATCAGACTTCATAAGAGGCATGAGCTGTTGGCTTGTCCTCTGAGTCATGGCATTCACAGCTGTCAGCTGAGGGCTCTCGAGCCATGAGCCTGCACGCAAATCAGATGCAGTTTTCTCTTCACCAACATCCACGTAAGGACAGCTTAACACAAAAAAAGGAGAAAGAGGAGGATAAAAGGTGAGGGCCATGTTGGCTGAGTATCAGTAGGCCTACTGGTTATAGATATAAGGTTGAACAAGCATGACCTACTGTTATATATTACGACGGTGCACCAGACTGCACCAGATAAAGAAAAGAGAAGATAATGGGGAAGAATAGCATGTGCTAAACGAGACAAAGAGCACACATGAGAGAGAAGAATGAAACGAAAAGATGGGTTGTCTGTGGTTAATACAGAAGATGGAGCAATTTAACAGGAAAAGGAAAAAAGGAAATGCCAGTTAATGAGAGAAAAGTGGAAAAAGGAGAGACAGAACCTTATTTTCCTTTATTTTCCTTTTATTGTCCTTGAGAGAACAAGATTTATTGCTTGTTGTTGTATTGTTGGAACTGTACTGACAGGAGCAGTTTACACAATGGCCTTTAAATGAACCAATGGCTGGTCAGAGCTAAACCCGACATGCGAAGCGCTAGTGGCGCTGCCTCGATAGCTAGTTAATGAGATAACAGTAAGACACGCCAGTAAGATGGATACAGCTACACACACGAGGACGCTCAGCAAGTCTAGGTAAGGCTGCAACGGCACTGTGACATCTGGAACATCAACAAGCTACTGTAAAAGGACAGCGCGCAGGTTTGGGTTTAACAAGCTGATCTCGCATTTCCTCTTAATTAGACGGACGTTTTTGTTTTGTTTTTTTTAGCAGAAAAGCCTGAGAGAGTAGTGAGCTTAAGTACAGCAATGAGAAAGAACACAGCAACAATAAGGTAATTAGAACGAGGGCTATATGATTCATTAGGCAGACCTCCTTGATCAGCACATTGGACAAGTGTGGCCCAAATTACTTTGTTTATCTTTCTAAAGAACCACACGTGTTTGCAACTTTTAGCTCTTAACTACAAAATGTGTGTCCTTAACATTTCTGCTGACCGGTGTCAAATGCATTCAACACAGCTTTAGGTTTGAGGTGTGTTTTTGCTGCTAATGCATGTGGCCATTGATTCATTCTAAGGTAACAAAAAACACAATTCCTATATTCAGATGATTACACACTAATGAAAACATGAATATTGTATTCCCTTTCTGCTAATACATCCTAGATAGATGTTACACACTATTTGATTTGTTGTTAAAAAGTATTTTTTTTAAGCAAATACGCCAAATATGTGATGCTTCCAGTTCTTAAATAGGAGGATTTGCTGCTTCTTTCTTGTCTTACATTTCAGTAAATATATTCTTTCCGGGTTTTGGACTGTTGGCCAAACAAAACAACTGATGTTTGGGCACTGGGAAGTTGGGATTGACATTTTTCACAGTTTTTAGATTTTTCATAGACCAAACAATTCATCATGAAAATAATGGGCAGATAAATCAATAATGAAAATAATCTTTAGGTGCAGCCCTGACTGATAAAACAGTGAGCAAACAATCCACCAACTGCCATCCTGATGATGCACAGAAATTATGTGACATCACCCTTTTCTAACAGAGACCCGCCCACTTCAAACCAGTAAGAAGAACATAGGAATAAGAATAGAAAAACTGAAAATCTCTCATCTGAAATAACCAAAACTGATTTAACTTTGTTAGATATCCTGTTGATGTAGGAACCCATCACCCAAAGTAAAAAGCCAATTGAGAAAATAACTTTTCAGGGCTTATTAAATACATGTGATTACCAGTGACATTCCATTTTGTATTTTATGACTGTTTGTGTAACCCTCTTTTGTACAGCAGGAGCTCTACACACACACGGCTTTGACAAATCAATGGCAATGACAAATCCTAACTATTTCCCTTTATTATTCACCCTCTTCACTGCAACCCACAGTGAAATTACTATTTCATTTCTTAAAATGCAGAGGCGGCCTTTCCTGTGACAGCTCAGGTGAGTTACAATGGCTGGCTTCTGTCTCAGCGTGTCTCCAAGGCAACCCCAACATTCCATTTGAAATTAATTTAGACAGTAGCGCTTTTATAAATCGAGCACACGGCGGAGGCTTCATTCCATCTTCAAGGAGGAAAAAAAGACACAGGGCAAAATGTCAATCCATTAAAGGCTGTTCTGCACTGTGTGCCTCTCAAAACCATGAGGAGTCTGCTTGAATGTGGCTGCAACTATAATTTATTTGATTGTGGTTGTTTGATGATGATGGTAAAAATGCTTGTCCAGTACATGTGGTTATTTTTTCTATTATTGTAGTGGCAGTTCCTCAGTGCCGAATAAGCAGGGTTTGCCTGTGCACTGGTCAAGTGCTTGTGATAGACAACAGGGTCTAACCTGTCCATTGAAATTCTCTGGAGATGGCCAGCTTGACCTTGAAGCATAAAGGTTTCTATTTCACGGCTGGCTGCCTGTGGATGTTATCATCTATAAGAATAAACACGGGTATAATTTGCATGAATGTTCCAATTAGAGATGTCGGCTGGTGATATCCAGGCTCACGCCCTGCCGCTGCCTGACGCTGGCTTCCACAACAATAATAGACCAGACACAGATATGAGAGAGAACAAGTGTCACTGGGGGAGGCTTTTTTAGAGGTAGTACACTGCGTCACCTGTCATACACTGCCCTTCTCCCCGCCAAGATAAGACACACACACACACACACACACACACACACACACACACACACACACAGATATACCTCTCTTCATCTACCTTCTGCCCTCTCATATGAGCAGTTCATTCACAGCAGAGGAGCAGGATTGTGCACGCCGCCTTCTTCCCTCTCTGCATTCGCAGTGTGTATTTCCACTCTGTATGTGTGGAGATGGGGGATGGAGGGCGTCCAGTGGGACCGCACCACAGATTGCTGACAGATCAGGAACGCTTTCTGATGCTGCACCACAGGAGAGTGATTAGGAAAGGTTTTGTCATTTTTCCCGATATTTCTGGGCCTCACTTTTCCTGCTCACAATCACTGACAGGTCCACTGCCTGTCACGATAAGGAAGCATTCTCTCCATAGTAAGGAGGCACGCAGTGATTAACCAACGCTAGAGGACAGATAGCTTCCACCAAATCAAGGTCAACCTGCAAAAAGCCTTGTTTTGACAGGATTTCTCAGTAATGGCTTCTGCTGAAAATGCAAAGCTTAATATTTGACCTGCTTGCGCAGACAAAAACTACGGACCAAACAGACAGACACAGACAAGGACAAGATTAATCTGTTACAGATATTGACTAAATGAAAGCAGAAACTGTAGAAGACTGCGCTACAGAAGGACTGGGAGAGGATGTCAAACAATAACTGATTGCGAATGATGGAGGGCTGAGACAATAGACCCTTATCATTTCTGATCTTCTGTGACCTCCAGTATATCCCCACATATTGTAAGATCACAGAGAGAAAAACAGGCCTCCATCAGAAGAGGAGAGAGGTGGAGATGAGGACACGCTGACAGACATGTTACTGACAGTCATGATTACCATCTGTCATCAGGTCCTCACACACCTCGCTGCCCTGCAGTGAAGCACGAAGGCGTGTGTGTGCACACGTGCGTACATCCGTCGACCCTGAGTGTTGGAGAGATGAAATAAAAAAATATGTATTTTAGCAGTTTCCCCTAAACTGTCAAGGTGAGATCAGTCACTCCTCCCTCGACCACTGTGTTGCTCCTAACCCCCTTCTTCTTTTACATCTCAATCCACAGCGCTGCCGTACTGGCGGCCATGCGTGACGAGCCTGGGTCATGGCAAAAGGGAGATAACATGAGACAAACCATAATGCCACAACGGACATCCCACCTCTCTCTGCCTGCTCGGATTTCACATCTCCTCCGGCCATCTGCCAGAGAGGCCTAACGTGCTGGTGGGCTGTGAAGCGGCAGATATTCAAGCATTAACACAGGCTCCACCGCACTGCCGCAAGAGACGATACACGCATACATGAATGCAGTAATGCCTTCAATATCTCATGAGGGCTGTATATTTTGGGGGTCCAAAGCAATGTTTCTGGACTAATCAGTGTAGAAATGTGTTTACATGCCTGGGGAAGGAGTTGATATTGAGTAAAATCTTCAAAAAGCAGGGGCTTCTAATCTGCAAGCTGGGAGCAGGATTAAGGCACCTTTCAGAGGAGGCATCCTGCTATAATCCCTCAGTCTCTGTACAAACAACAGTTTGTATATTCATACACAGATTGGGAAGTGAAGCAGTTGTGGATCACTTCTGTGCATGCACTGAGCTGATCAGTAAGGAAAAGTGAATAGCCATCCTGAAATGAGCCAACTTTTACTCCAAGGAAGTGATTTGAATAACATTAAGACCTTTTTTTATGCATGGAAAGTGAAGTGGGGTTAGAAAGTGGGGTTAGAAAATGGGCTTTTCTAGGAAAATCATAATGCATTTTAATCACTCAATTATGGCCTAATGAAGCTATTAACACCAGCAGGAAGTGCATTCATGTAGCAGACTGCATTTATTATTATTGTGGATTTCCTATTCATTCCTGCGGTGATGGCAGTCACTGGAGGTCACCTTCATCTAAGCCTACTCTGACATTTGAGCTGAATAACAAAAGCGCCGACCACATACACATGTAACATTGTTTACACTGTGATGATACAAAAACTGTGATTCACACAGAAAATCATGATTTTATGACAATGCAATGAATTTATGGCCGGTAAAACGTGGTTGAGACACGGAAGAAACTACATTTTCCCATTTGTTTGAGAAAATTTTGCTCCACACTCACACAGAGGCTAGCCCAGCAGAGAGGAGTCCCTGGCCTATCTGCAGTAAAACTATCCATCCTCACTGTCTGGAAGTCAGGTTGCACTGTCTGCTCTCCCTTGCCACCCTTGTCTGCAAGTCTACACCCAGAGACAGGCGGCAGAAGCCAGCCAGCTCTCTGGGGAGCCGAGGGCAGCAGCAGATCCAGCTTGTCAGCACTAGACACCGGGGTCTAAAGCAGCCAGCAGACTTGGCTGGAGAGAGGGTTGGGTAGAGGTGGGGGCGGCGGTGGGTGAGCATTGTGAAAGCACTCATAAAGGTCAGGGGAGTTGGCTGCTGCTCTTCCAGTGGTCCACCACTTGGCGCCTCAAAGGTTAGACAGTGCCTTCAGCCGCACCAGAGGTGATGTGAGAATACAAGAAAATGTCACCAACACCAATATGGCTCCAGACAAAGTCGATACCGACATAGTGGCAGCTACACAGAATGCTCCAGCCTTTGTTAGGAAGCCATTGCAGTCAAGGTGGCGGGTAACATGTGCGGCTGTGGAGGCCAGGTTAGAGGAATACACCACATATGAGGTGCCCCCCTGTGGTTTTATGCCAATCATAATCCTGACCTCATGTTTGGCTCTCCTGGTATAAAAATAACCTAAATGATGAACACCTGAAGTCTTTTAAATGCTCTCAGTGGGCCGAGTCAGAGCCCTCACCTTTGTCTGACTCTCTTCCGCCCTCTATCACTAGACAAAGTGAAACATCTGCAACAACAACGTGGTCCCCAGACATTACGGAGTCAAAGTGAGGCAGTAGAAGACAAAATGGCTAACCAGTTACAGTATCACCCCCTCAGTGTCACATCCCCTCTGTGGCTCCCCATATGGGCAGCAGCGGCCATGATGGGCTTATTAATCCCCTGGGAGGCAGGGGACAGAGGATGAGTGTGTCCAGGCTTGCTGTAATATCCTCTGGCCAGGCACTGTGTCTGTGTGTGTCTGTGCACACCACCCGCCCCCACTCCCTCCACCAATGCCATCTGTTTCCTGCCCAGCACTCTGGCTTAAGTCCCCACTGAGCCTCGGTCTCTCCTGCTCTTCTTGCTTGCTTAGAAAAATTGCCCCAGTCGGCCGTTACAACATCTCAAACACTACGCAGAGGCTCTAAATGTACGATCTTTAAGTTAGAAAACACAGTCCACACTGCAGTTAATCACTATGATTTTCTGCAAGTAGTAAATAAGAGCAGACACGGTTTACTTTTTTGTTTTTTTTACATTTATCAGTTGGCTTTTTCATGAGAAAAATAAATAATAGAAAATTAGAAATCTGAATTTAGTTTCCTCAAAATTGTATTTTTGGGTCAAATCATCAGTCAGAGATTTTAGATTCATTAAGTTAATTTTATGGATTTTCTTTACACTAAAAAATTCAAAATATAAAAACTTAAAATAAGAGTATTTTTCATTTCTGTTCACGCTGTGGGAGCCACAACTCAAATCGTCAAACTCCTGTCAGTTGTGGCTGCTTACTACAGCTGTCAGCGAGTTACTGTACATATTGTACAGATAGAAAATGGGCCCAGTGTGTGCTGTACACCTACGTAGGCTGCTGTATGAATCTAAATCGTTCTCTCTCTCCCTGTGTGTTTCCTGGAGCCCCATTTCCAATCCAGCATCACAGGGGGTTGCTCCGGTCATTTCTGCTCCCTGGCTGTGAAGCTATCATGTTGAAGATCCTCTATCTCAACTCAGCACTTCTCTGCACTAGTGTCAATAAATGATGGCCTATCTTCAAGTCTATGTCACTTGTGTAATGTATTTGAGAAAGAACTGACAAGCAGATGACATCAATTTACTGCAGTTACTCTGAAAGCTGACACACATTTTGTAAGAGAGATACATGCTGCTTCTTTTGCAGTATTAATCTCATGTGAGTTTCCTTTTCCTTGCAGACTGAGGTAGACAATAAAAGCAACTTAAAGCAAACGTTTTTTTTGCACTTATCCACTTTCTGACAGAGAGTTAGATGAGAAGATTGATACCACTCACCACCCTAAATATGAGGCTACAGCTCAGTTTAGCACAATGACTGGAATCAGGAGGAAACATCTAGCCTGATTCTGCTGAATGGTAACAAACCTTCCACCTACCAGAACCTCTAAAGCTCAATTACTGATATATCTCATTTGTTTAATCCGTTCAAAAAATAAAGTGTAAAAGCAGTTCGCCATTTTACGGGGGATTATGTGCCAGACTGTTGGCTGGGGGAAGTAACTTCCTGGAATCTCTGCTGGTTTCCTGGCAACATCTCTGAGCCAAGAAATAGTCTGACACATAACCACCCCGAATGGTCACATTTACACTTCGGTTTCTGGACGGATTAAACAAACCATATAATATGTTAATTGAGTGAGCTTTAGAGGTAATTTTGTTACTCTTGGACAGAGCAGGCTAGCTCTTTTACATTATTTAAAGTCTTTGTGTTAAGCTAAGTTAACCTGGCTGCTGCCTCCAGCTTCATATTCATGGTGCAGACTCGTGAGTGGTATCGATCTTCTCATCTAACTCTCTGCAAGAAGTCAGAGTGCTGGTAAGAGGATGGTAGTGAAGCAAGAAGACAGGCGTATCATCAGCCAATCAGAGCTGTGGCTCAGTTTCCGCCATCTCAGCCAACCTGCAGCACGAACAGAAATTCACTGTCAGATTCTAACACACTTACCCTGAAGGTAACTAGATCACAGATCCATTTCTTTCCTTACTCACTCACTCTAATCCTGTGCATCTCCCACACTCCCTTTTTCTGTTGCTAATCATATTTGTTGCCACTGAATAAATGGCCAACATCCTCACAAACCCTTGCCCTTAAACAACTGCACAGCTGCTAAAGCTAGAGGGCCAGGGACCAATGAGTTCTTGAACTCCTTGAACTCTATATTCATTACTGAGCTGCAGATAGGTTGAGTATATAACTTTGCACTACTTTCTATCTGTCTTTAGTGAGCTGTATGAGCTCGCACACTTTCTGATTCATAAGGTTCAGCTTTAAAGGAACTTATAGGATTCATGGCCCACAACTTTTAGCGGCATGCCCCCAAGGAGGTAGATTCTCCTGTTTCTCCCTAATGGAAAAGGCATTGGGCATGAAATTTCCCCTGACAGCTGACTCCTTTAAACCCAGCAAAGGGTCTGCTCTACACTGTGGGGTTAATCAATGAGGTTGGAGGACTGAGGATAGAATACAGATGAGAGTCAGATTCAGATGTGCAGAAGAGGACGCATCATCAGATAAGGGCCGAGCTCTAGCCCTCTCCATACGTCTCTGGAAAATCTAAAGATTCCAATTTGTGCACTTCATGTCTGCTTTTTTAAGGCCGGTACGTATGCGTGTTAGAGGGCTGCAAATGGACATGCCCTATTGTGGAACCGGACAAAAAAATCAGTTTTGGTGGTGACATTTATTCTGCCCCAGCATGGCACCAACGGGCCACTTGCCTTTACTGTGCGAGAAAAGGTCAGACACTTTTCCTGTAGCACAGCTCTGGAGGAGGCCTGGGTCACCTGAAAAAAACACAGTACACAGTTCTCCACTAAAAGTAGAGTGGACTTGCACAGTAGAACAGAACGTAATGCACACAGTGGTTGCTGCATTTGTTGTTGAAGTTTGTTCTTTTGTAAAACATGCTGGATGTGCTTTAAGAGGAACAAAAAGTTAAAGTGCTTCCTAACATCTCATGTTTGAACAGATTTTCAGCTGACACTCATTCACACCACACCCTCTCTGCCAATTAGACTGCTGTTGACATAAAATCAATGGAGATATATCTAACTAGCAAAGTAATTATTAATAGCTTAAAAATCTTTCCTCTCTAAGAGACACATTTATATTTCTTTCTGATCTTCCTCGCGAATTCCTGAACTCTGAGTCTTCTAAGGAGATGAGACTGGCCGCACATTCTCCCTGCTAAAACAATTATATCAACCAGCATATAAGGTCTACTGTGCTGATGTAAGAAGGCTGTAAAGCATGTAACTTCCTTTTGCTAAGAAGGCCGGTCTTCACAATAACGCCCATTGAAAATGTGAGTCAACAAAAGCTTTTTTATGGCCACTGGGAGCCTCAGAGATAGAAAGGCTGTCAGTGCGTCTCTTTTATCAGATTGGTTAATATAAGTGGGTCCCTGTGGTAAATAGCAGTGCTGAATTGCCAACGACAAATGCTCTGACTCAAACACAATAGCAATAGTAAAATGTCCCACTTTATCTCCATCTTCTCGCTGAAGCCCCTGCCCGCTATCACAGCCTGTGTAACTTAACAAGGGTGGAGCGTCGGCCTCAGAGGAGTGCAGTGCCTCCACATCCTCTCACCTCATACCTCTGCGTCTGCCTCAGACAACATACCCATTTCTAATTCTCCCAGTAAAGGTCCATGGAGAGCAATGAAGCCAAACATTCTCCCAAAAAGAAATTGGCAGCCAGGGTCCATAAATGCTCAGTGGCTCTCTGTTGTGTGAATTGCTACAGCCCGCTGCTGGTGTTTGGCCTTGCTGAGCTCCCAGAACAGCTCTGTTTTACTGTGCGTGTGTTTTTGTCTTAACTGAACTGCAGGCTCTTTATATTATTGTCTTTGGTTGGCTTGCTTATTATGAGTACTCTATTCTTTTTGCATTGTGTTCTCGAGTCTAATGTGTATATGCATGTAGATAAAGCTGAACTGTTTTCTCAGACTTCTACTTTTACAATGCAGAAAGGATTTCTGCTGTTGCTGCAGCCACAAAACTGATTTCATCTAGTTTAATCAGCCTTATTAGCATAAGGCACTGGAAATTGCATAATTTCACTTATGACTGAAGTGCAAATTCTATTGATTGCAGAAGTTTAAATTGCTTACTAAATCAAGGTTGGGAAACTTTGATAGTGGCATAGTACCAAAAGAATCACTATAAAGGAGCAGCAGTGACAGCGTTTGTGTATAATAGAGGAGAAAATAGCAGGAATTCAAACAGTGAGACAATAAACCTGTTACAAGCCCCCCCCCAGGGGTGTCCTGATCCGATCTCAATGATTGGTATTCATGCTGATCTAGGTTTTTTTCTTTTTAAATGATCCGTATCGGTTATATTGAGCTTTATTCGTTGGTTTATTGGAAGGTTTGTTATTTTATACCTTATTGTGTATACAACCTCCCCACCCCCACCCACCAAGGAACAGCTTCTTAATGCAATGCAAAGCTATACAGTTGTCAAGCATGTACATTGGATTGATTTTAATAACTGTAATGTACTGACGCACTGCAAACTGTTTTATCAAGGAAAGAAACACAAGTACTGGATTACGACTGGGTACCCACACTTAGTATTAAATGAGTCAGAAGGGGCTAAAAACACTTAATCTGGACATCCCTACCCCCTGCTATTCCTAAAATGATTTAGATAATTTAAGAACTGCATATAACTTTTGAATCACGACTGGAAATTACAGTAATACCATCCATCAAACAACTGCTGGCTACTGTACCTCCTATTTTATATAAAAAAATAAATAAAAAAATAACATGACTCAACTGAGCGCCACTAAAAGTCTCAGGAACATTTTGGAAGTCTTGATGAGTCTGCTAGTAAAGAATGAATAATAAAATTGTAAAATGAACGATACATTATTGAATTCCCGCAGGAAGAACCTCCACCATAGCTCCCTAAAAGACGACAATAAATACTTTGGACAGGTAGTAACTGGGAATGGAAAGAAAAATTGATTCAGCAACTAAATGTAATTGTTTTTAGTCTGCTAATATAAGGCATTCAATTGTTGTTGTTTTACAGCTTTTAAAGCCAATAACTACAACAGAAAAAAGTGCCAAGTTGAAACAGCACAATTACTTTACTTTACTTTGGTTATGAGCACACATGGGAAAGCAAAAAAAAAACAAAAGTGAATGACGATAGACCAGCTGAGATTCCGCTTCAAACAGCAGCTGCCCACATTAAATACAGGTTCTGGTGCAGGTTTGGATTTTAACACTGAAGAGAGGAAGCAACCAACTTCTCTGCATATTCCAGTATCAAACCAGATATCACAAGAAATGTCTAATATACAATACAGTCTCGATAATTAAAGAATGACAAACAGTATCAATATCTATTGATTCCGTATAGAATAGTGCAGGGCACTTAAATAAATAAAATCCATCCATCAATCAATAAAAATATACAAGTAAATATTTGTCAGGGGTGGAAAAAGTATACAGATAATTTATTTAAGTGCTAAAGTAACAATCTAAACTGACTATTTAAATAAAAGTCCCTCATTCAAAGTTTTACTGAAATAAATGTTACAATTATATAATTATAATGTTACCTTTAATAAAAGTAAAAGCACTCGTTCTGTACAAAAACAGCCCCTGCTACTGAAATGTTTTTTGTATTTAACATTGCCAGATTGGTAATACTAATGCATCAACACATTTACTGTTGTAGGTGGTCGAGGTGGAGCTAATTATATATAATAAAGTAGTTCAGTCCAGTGGTTCCCAACCTAGGGATTGAGCCTCCTCTAAATGGTCACGGATAAATTTGCAAGATGTCATGAGATGATTAATGGGAGATGAAAAAACAAAATGTTGTATTTTATAAGCTAATCATATGTTTTTTTATGTATCTTAACCTGTAAAGTAACTATAGGGGTCAATAAATGGAATGGAGTCCAGCACTAACAACACTTCTAAAATGCAGTGAAAGGTAATCGGGACAGAATCTTGCCCATGGCGGCAACAATTTTTCTTTCAGGGGTCTTAATGAAGCGGCCTCCCATGCTGCCACCGCTTTCATTCTGTAGATTGGATACAATTAGTCTGAGTAATTGCTTGTGGTTGCTTGATCAAAGTGGTGACAGAGGTTTTGGAGACATAAAAGGAGGTGACAGTATGAGATGTTAAGAGGATGTCCTCTATTGACAGACTTAATGTGTTACTTCACCCTGTACCACTCAACAGCACAGACGCTTTCACATGTCTGCAAAATACCCACAATGCAGCTGACATCATTACCCTCAACTAGCCACACTGCGTCCCAATACACACAGCCAACAAACGTCCATGCAACGCATTCATGCAGAGGGAAGGAAAAGCCTTTAACCACAATGCCGTATTCTGTGTTAAACTACAAACAACATTCAATTATAACCTTATTTACAACATTCAGACTAAAACACTGCAGGCAACTTTACACTGATCTGTTCATACTGCTTAGTCTCAAAAAAAGGTCAGTCAGGCAGGAGAAAGATAAAGGGGTCGGCGGGGACTGCCTGCCACCTAATATCTCTCCCCCTCCTTGCAGTCCAATATCAGGTTTGAATTCACAGTCTGGGGCTGGGTCTGGCAGACACACTGTCTGATAGAGCTTCTAAATAATTCACTATCCACTATCCGTGTCCATATACCTGTAAACTCTCTCTCAGACGAGAGTAGTTACCATAGATACACACAGGCTACCCTGCTGTTTGAGGGGTACAGCCATGTTAGGCTCTCTCAGTGTCTGCCTGTTGTATTGACTCAAAGTACATGTTATGGATGACATTTCTGTGCTGCTTTCTCTCTGTGTGTATCTATTGTGACTGACATGTTGTTTGCCCAATTTAACTCGTGCCTGCTTTTGTGTTTGTTGCTGGTAAAATCAGCTGGTGTACTATATGAGTATCCACACGCAGTGGGGAGCCTCGTTATTTAAAGGACCCAATTGCTGCTTTTGGAAAAACAGCACTATCAAGCTGGTGTGAAAACTCAACAACAATATACAATACTACAGTAACACTGGCTCATCTCATTTTTGTTATTTTTTCCTTTCTAGCATCTGTAGAGTCACAGCATTAATTCATCCTGCACGCTAACATGTTTACAGTGACAATGCTAACACAGTGACATGTTAACCGACTTAGTTTAGTGTGTTATCGTGCTAACATGTACTAATTAGCCCTTAACACATAGTATGGCTACAGCTGATGGGAATGTCATACGGCTTTGCAGGTAGTTGGTCATTAAACAAAGTAAAGTGCAAATTAAAAATGTGACCTGATGGTTACATTTTTAACTCCTCTGGTTATTGCAATTTACCTTAAAGCCCAAATACCATGACAACACAAAACCTGCTGGTAGCACTAGAGGTAAAGTAGATAGAAGTCATCAGGATTCACTGTCAGGAAACCAACAGTCAAATCTTTTTAAATGGAAATCCATCCAACAGTTATTGAGAGAGAGTTTCAGTTTTTGTTTCCATTACAAACGATTTCACACAAATAAAATTACAATTACATATATTTTTGTGGAAAAAAATATTACTTAGCAAAAGGTAATCTTTTTTTTAATGACTGAACAATGGGGCGGATTTAAGGTGAATTCTTGCCTCTGATTGGCTATTCCTACTCAGTTCATACATGTGTTTAATAATGTGATCATCTGATCATCCGTACACTTTACTGTTGGAGTAAGTTGCCTGATGAATGTGTCTTATTCCTCATAACCATCATAGACTTCTGTGCTTCTTAGAGCATTCTTGTACCTGTAGTTCTTAGAAATCTGAAACAGACCCTGGTTAGTGGCCCTGTCCACAACTTCTGTACTCTGATTTCACTCTCCACAGGGAAACTGATACTCAGTCTTCACTGCACAACCATAAACATGCATCATTAGTTCACTTTTCAATAAAATATATGATCATAATGCTGGCCTTTTAATACTAGGTCGCAGTGTAATCCCCACATGACTGCCTCTGCTCGACACATTAACATTTATGTATGTGCATATGTGTTTGTTACTTGTTATTCCTAATACCTCTTTGTGCGACAAAAAAAATTAAAAAATAAAGTGTCCAGGTGGTGTTAAGTGGCCAGTAATCCAGGTTATTACAGCAATCAAAGGGTGAAGTAAAACTCAAGCTGCTGGAGCTGGGAAATAATACACACGCTGGTACTCAGGTCTTTCTGTTAAAGAGGTTATTTATTATTTACCAGCAGACATTTGGTCATGAAGCTCAGAATCGTCTAACTATGGGGCTTCAGATGGATGTTCATTCAATCAGACACACACAGGCATACGCACAGTGAGCTGAGAGACATTCGTCAACTACTGCATGAACACACACACATACACACAACACACACACACACACACACACACACACACACACACACACACACACACACACAATTTTACATAATCACAGAAAGAGAGCATGATTGATTCACCCCTCCCCCATACCGGCTGTATGACTCTCTCTGACAGGGAGGAGTGAACTGAACACACATTCTGACAATAACACACAAAGACGGAAATAACAGTGTAACACAAAACCAAGCGCAGGTATAGACTTCACACCGAGGTCAATCTGCTAGACGCATCCGTCAGTACGCCGGCTCCGAGCCGAGGATAAAGGGAACAAACTGTTATTTTAGGTCTGGCTCGCTCTAAATAGGGGAAGGCAGTGCGACGACTGCAGCAGGCGAGGCTGATATGAATTCCCAGTATGCTCCGCAAAGAAAAGATGATAAAGGTCAGAGCCTGTATTCGTCTTTTAGCACAGTTTTTGCTCGCAGCATCACCTCTTCCTGCTTTTATTCCTCTGCGTCCTTGGCCTTTTCCCCATCTCTCCGGGGTGAATAAATGGAATACTGCCACGCGGTGCAGCTCAGCACTGATGACATTTTGTCTGCTGGTTTCACTCATGATGAACCATTGTCACTCATTACACGCACCCACTGACAATACTGTTTATCCAGAGCAATTAAAAAGCTGTTTATTTAAAAGACAGTGCGTGATCCAAATAAATAAGATCCAACATCATTTACATAGACCACAAAACTGCAAGCAGAGGCTAGCAGGGGATTACATTAGTTTACCCTTGTAAATACTGTTTTTAGTGGGTGAGAGAGGGAGGTTAGTAATTGGCCAAACAAGCCATTATTGAGGTTCTGTCTCATTTCCTCATGTGAGAGCTGCTCCCTGAGTCAGCATCTTATCTTTGCCCGATCCTCTCCACCACCTCACCCACTCAGGATTATGACAGCTCTGGATGGGCTGCTGAGAGGATCAGTTCTCCCACTCACTCTTTTGCTTTATCTACAGTATCTATCGCCACAATAGGATTCGGGAGGCTCTCTAAGGAATACTGAGACACAAAAACAATCATTTCCTGCACGATAAACACCTGCCGTCACTGCATATGTGTGTGTGTGTTTGTGCTAAAGCATCATCATTAATAAGGCATTTATGTGTGTTTGGTGATTGTGTGTGCGTCTGTGTGTAGATCTCTGGCTGCAGCGCTGCACAGCTCAAGTTTGGCTTTGGGGTGTTGATTTAAATTTCATGTCTTTTGTCAATTTTGGATAAAGGAAACGTCTTAATTAAAATGTAGTTCAGTCATTAATTTCGACGGTTTTCGCACATTGGAGGTTAATGAGCTTATATTTCTTTTCCATCTACAGTATAGCAAAATTTGGAGCGCTGTTTTCCAGACCCTTTATATAAAATATTGTTGATTTTTTCCTTCCTGATACCGATTCTGATACCTTAACTTTTGGTTCAGTTCAAACTTTATCTCGAGGGAAAATGTGATCTGCAGTAGAAGGCCAAACAGAACACATCATACAAGGGACATTAATCACAATCGTTAAAGTGTGCAGCATCTGTTTGTTCAAATTACTCAAACATTTGGAACGTAGCCATCATAAAGTGCTGCTGAGCAGTGCAGGTTTTTACCTCGCGCATAGATGCTTCAGAGTTTGGAGACATAGTGTATATGACTGTGTATACTGCTAAGCCTGTATGATTGCTATCGTTGTTGTATGGCCTGGCTCAGGTAAAACCAGGTAGGACGGGTCATGACTTCGCCATCCTGGGAAAAAAGAATGGCAAACGGGACAATGCTGGGAAGTAACAGGGGCTAATAAATGAAGTGGTGCACTGATACCTCATATTTTAGGCCGTATCGGAGGGATTTCTGATATATTGCGGTATTGGTATCGGAACCTCTCTAAAAAGTAACTCAATTCTATTTTTATTTTACACATGCTTAATTTAAAAAATAGATAGATAGATAGATAGATAGATAGATAGATAGATAGATAGATAGATAGATGGTGTGTGTGTGTGTGTGTGTGTGTGTGTGTGTGTGTGTGTGTGTGTGTGTGTGTGTGTGTGTGCTGGCTCTCTGGAGTCAGCGCGGCAGATGGTTTTGTGTTGAGGGTGGGTTGGCCGCAGCAGCTGCTCTCACTGCGCCTCTCTCCATTCTTCTCACCCTCACACCCACACACACATAAACACAAACGGCGCTCCTGAAAAGTACACCGGGATCACCTGATGGAACTAGACACTGATCCCCTCCATTATTCATGAGCTGACCCAGAGCAGCTACATGACCACCCTAATATGCTGTAAATTCCTAACACAGCGCTCCCCCGACTCACCTCTCTCTCTCTCTCTCTCTCTCTCTCTCTCTCTCTCTCTCTCTCTCTCTCTGTCCGATACAAAAAACACCATGCGGCCTATGACGTCATTCTCAGATTACGAGGGGAGAAGGCTCAGTGATGAGCAGAGTGAGTGCAGTGATAAAATGTAGCATTTTCACTGTTCTCCCTCCTCCCTCCACCCCTCTTTGTCTCAGTCCCCCCCCCTCCCCATCACCTCTCCTCTGAGGAAGAACTTCAAAGCAGCTCTGAAGTCAGTGGGATAGAGGAAGGGGATCCCTAGGGGACAGTACCCCACACACACACACACACACACACACACACACACACACACACACACACACACACACACACACACACACACACACATACACACACACACACACACAAACACACACACACACACATACATACACAGAGTGCCCAAAGATGGCTAACAAGCAGTCAAACAGTGCCCTTTGAGCAGTAACTGGGTGACAGCTTCAAAAGGGGCCCGACTCAAAAAGAGCGCGGCGGTTACTCATGACTGTATTGACTTCAATAATGCAGTTTCATGTGCCTGTTTTATCGCACATCTCTTGCCAAAGCACACACACGGCGACATGCAGATGAACGCAAACTCCACAGAAAACACATCGGCCTGGCAGGAAAGAATGCACTGATTTGAATGCATAATATTTAATCTAGTAATAATAGATCTGAGGGGAACTAATTAATAAAACATTCTCTTATTTAACAATTATCAGTTGCAAAGGACAAAGTTCATTAGAAACAGCCCCTACAAAAAAAGTTGGGCTGAATTATTCAGTTTTTTAGTCCTTGATCTAAATTTTATCTAATGTTTTTCTGCTTCTTGATGAGGATGAATCTAGGGCTAAGCTCCCTTTGATCAGGAGATGAGGCAGGCGTTCTCTTGATCTTCCAAGTTGCTTAAATGCTTTCCACTGTGGGAGGCTGACCTCGAACTTCAAGTTGCATTACAGACGTACAGAATCCAAATCCAAACTACCGAAAGACAAAACTTAATTGCCTATGAATGTCAAGTGTGATTTCAAGAGGACGTGAGAGGAGGAAGGACTCGGAACAGACGAGCTGAGGCTCATCTTGGCATCTTTATCCCCCATACAAGAGATTCACAGTCTGATTTGGTTATCAAGATGAGTCATTCTCTATAGCAGGGGTTGAAGGGGGGCACTGAGGGAGGGATGAGACGAAGACACTGTGAGGTAAAAGGGATGGGGGCATGTCAGTGTTGTACAAACAACTGGAAGTTAGTTATTGTAGTTTGGTCCACTGATTGCGGACACTCACCATTATTGACAGCAGTTGCAGTTGCAGCAGCTGTGACACAAAGCTCAGAAGAAATTCAAGTCTAACTAATTTACTACGTTACTGTTTGTGTAAAGGACGGCACTCCTTATCGCAGCCATGACTCAGTCGAATCTGAACACAAAGACACATATTTTTAGATTCAGTGTGACTTTACTTTAGGGATATCATTATGTCCGATGTTGTAAAATCATCCATAAAACGGATCAGAAATCAGAGAAAAATGATGCCTCTTTTAACTCCAGAACTTGTCTAAGAACCATCACGTTTGTTTTCTTCAGTGTATCAAAGCAATCCAGTGATAGTTCTCAGTACAGCCAAGATCTCGCTGCGAAAAGGAGCTGCTGATACTAACTTGGCATACTTTTAATGGTGCTAGAATTCCAAACTCTAAACAAATACGGGCTAAAAAAGGGTGGCCCACAGCCAAGTCGCTGAATCCATGGCAACACTGTACCTGTTGTGTCACCATAGAGTCACAGGGATTCAGAATGGAACAACATTTCCCACATCCCATAGTGAGTTGAGTCTTGCTTCACCAAGCATTGGAAATGTATAAAAAAAACCCACACATGATGATGCGTGTGAGAAATGGAATAAAACATCAAAAGCAAACTCCAAGAGGCATCAGCCAGACGGGGAGAGAGTACCTGATTGTGTGTTACTCAAAGGAGGAGGATTAAAAATGGATGCGCTCTAACATGGGTAGAGTGGTGTGCTATTTTGTCAGCGTGAGCACTGTGACACAGGCCCCCGCTGCAAAGCCGGAGGGGTGGGGGATTTTCTTGCGGGGATAATTCATCTCAGGTAACCTTAATGGAAGATAGGAAGGTGCTGCATTCTGCCTGTGAGTGGGCTGCTGCAGGATCTGATGATGGCAACAACACCCCACAACAACAGCACATAGCTCATAACAGCCTCTCGAGGGCCGCAGCCAGTGTAGAGTGTGCTGGGTATCAATCTGTATAACACCATGGTCTTATAGCAGCTGCTGATAACTCTTCAAGCACAAAATGGTTGGAGGTTACAGCATCAGGATCTCTCCAGGAGGAGGTGAAATTGTAAAATCCTTTTTAATTAAATTGCAATGATTGTGTCAACCTGTTTGTATGAATTATTTTGATGCCTGTACTTGTTATTGGCTTTATTGTTGTCTGACAACTGAAAGAGTAGCTGGGCGCACATACAGTGTGTACACCAAAACAGGTTTTGTTTGCATTGACTAAATTCAGTCCTCCTTCTGCGCAAGAAATGATGCCAAAGCTATCTGAAACTACTATGATATGAAGCAAATAAAGTGGGTGATCTTCCAAAGTTACAGTCTTTTTAGTCCTAAATTCCACCTTTTTGTACAATTAAAACCATAATAGTACAACACCATAACACCCACGTGATTTGTCTAACAGACTGCTGCAGCCTCATTAGCAGCCTTTAAATCAACTTTGGAATTCAGTTTTATGCAGATTTGTAGATTTTGTCCTCAATAGGAGGGAATCTGTTCCCAGCCATTATGAACAGGAGGAATGTTAGAATATTCATACTGGCTCCTGACTCCTGACAGACTTAAAAACTAGGAACTTATCCTTGAAGCTATAGTAAGTAAAAAGATGTATAAAGATGTCAATAATCTAGTTGAACAAAGTGTTTGACTTCCTCAACCCAATTCTTAATGAAATATTATAAATGTTTACTTCCTTAATGTAACTCGCTGAGAATGTCTTAGTTAATAACACATCATTTGCTTTCAGAGATATGATTTAAATATAGCCATAATAAGCAATATAGCCACCATCTATCATGAGTGCACTGTGACTAAATAAGGAAATATAAATACAGTGCAACAAAATAGTGTGACAGGTCAAAACAAAACAATATAATATAATTTGACAAATTGAATGAAATGTCTCAAACAAGATTTTAATGAATGTTGAGGGGGTCTAATTTCCCACTGGTGGTGCAAGGTCTTGTTCAGTCTGTCACTCTGATCACTGTGATAAGTTTGCTTCAAAAACCGCCAAAATAAAACACTAATTCCTTAAAAGGATGATACAGCTGCAAAACTTTAGCTGGAAGCACTCTCTATAAGTCTATTTGGATTTGAGACAGGAACACAGCCTTTTAAATAAAACATGAAGGAGTTACCACCTGCAGGGAAACCATACAGCCCAGCTACGCTACAGTCGCCCCGCCAACTCAAGTACAGACTCAAGGAGAATCAGAAAGTCATGTTTTCCTTTTTCCTGTGAGTCTATTTGGCATTGCTTTCTATCAATAAGCAATACGTGCTCTCACAATGCAGTACTTGTGTGTGCGTTCACCATCAGATCACATCATGAGGCAATGTGCAGCTATTGTGCTTCGACACTTGGTAAATGGTACTTGTGTGATAGGCCTCACCAACAGCAGCTTCGCCCTTCAGGAGTGCTGAAGAAGATGGAAGTAGGACAGGAGGAGGAGCAGTGCGTGTCTGCCGGCGGGATGAGAGGACAGGGGGGCGCAGGGAATTATGCACCGACAGAGGCTGCATGTGGCGAGGACGGACAGCGAGGAGAGCCACTGAGATGCTGCAGAGTGGTGGTGGTGGTGGTGGTGTTTGTGGTGGGAGGGGGGTATCGCTGTTCATCTAGGAACAATGTGAATGTAGAGCGAGCAGGAGACAGATGTTTTGCGGGAGAAAGAGGCTGAGGGACAGATGGCGGAGGAAGATAGAGCGAGAGTGACTGACACTTCTCTCACACCTCTATGAGCAGCCACATCCTAATACAAGCTAATCCCTCTATCAGCCTCTTACCTCACCTGGACCTATCTCGCCAGTGACAAAATGGAAGACCGCTTTCCAAGATACACTCAGTATTCTGGTTTTGGCCAGACCAGCACAGTGGTGCTCAAAGTCCCATGCAGCTGAGGATTTGGTCAGCACTGTCACTGTGCTGTCACTCACACAGCTCATGCTGACTTTTCCTTTTTAACCGAGCAGCGTGTCACAAACCGAGAGCTGATTACTGATTCCAGGGGTGTTCACGAGGACTGAGCCAAACACTCATTTGCTATGTCGGCATGGTCTGCAGTGGGCATTTGTGAATTTAGTCACACAGCTGTGTATCCTAATGTAATTCGCAGCAGCATGATAGATTGTGAGTTTCTGTCATTGGTCAGGGGCTGCAACTAATGATTATTTTCATTAACAATCAATCTGCTGATTGTTTTCTCTATTAATTAATCGTTCAGCTTATACATGTCCGTAAATTAAAAGAAATGTCCGTTACAATTTCCCAAAACCCAAGGCGACATCTTCAAATAGTCTGTGTTCTCCGACCAACAGTCCAAAATATTTAGTTCATGTTTAGTTTCTATATAAAACAGGAAAAACAGCAAATCCTCACATTTGAAAAGCTGGAAACTTTTTATATTATATATATATATATATATTTATATATATATATATATATATATATATATATATATATATATATTGGGGGTCTTTTTTGCCTTTATTTGATAGGACAGCTGATGGTTGACAGGAAAGGGGGAGAGAGGGTGGATGACAAAGCAAAGGGCCACAGGTCGGACTCGAACCCACAGCTGCTGCAGCAGGGACCCAGCCTCCGATGCCCCATATGTTTGGCATTTTTAATTTAAAAAATGACTCAAACATCTGATTGTTGTTGTCAAATTGGAGGCCGATTCATTTTCCTGTAAATCCACTAATGCATTAATCGAGTAATTGTTTCAGCTCTAGTATCAATATTGTGTTTCACAAGATAATATTCCAAGTATGAGGAGACAGCCCAGAGCTAGTCACAAGCATGGAGGTCCTCTCTATTGAAAATAAATAAAACACTTTACTGTCTATCTTTTTTATCTTTTTCCACGTCACTATTTCGACAATATTCAAATACAAAGTTACATTTTGCTTTTTGTTTTATTTGTTACATCGGGATATACAAGGAATCCTTACATAGCCTAGAAACACTGCAGCCAAAGCAAAAGAGCTACATCGAGCTCATTCCGACTCATCTTTAAAATGTGACCTACATGTTTAAAAAACTCCATTAATACCTAAAACATCTGCTCTCTCTCTCTCTCTCTCTCTCTCTCTCTCTCTCCCTCTGTTAAGATCCAAGTTTCAAATTAACCAGAAGCTGTAACAAGACAACACTCCCTCAGAGCACAGTTTTGGGAACAATTTACAGCGTGGCTGCTCATGAGACCTGACACTTTAACCCACCAGAGGTGGATGAGAGCATTCACACATTGGGAATAAAATGACACAGAGCCAATCCTGTCAACTGCCTCCATTAGAAATAGAACATCAGCTCTTTGGGGTCATTAAAAACAGGCACAGTGAGTGTATAGTGTGGTCTAATTTTAAAGAAGAATAAAACAGCCTTTTCACTAGATTGTACAGTAAATGAGCAAATAACTCCTCAGTCTTTGTCTATTTGCAAACTACTCACAACCATCACTGCAAATGAGGAAAGTATCCAGCTCATGATCATCTGTGAACCAAACTCGGTTCAAATTTCTGCTTATTTTAGAAAATCCTATTTCATACGACTAACATCCGCATCTTTTAGACAAGGCTGGGCATGCAAACACATTCACTATGTCAGCCTTATAATCCCGCAGATGACCACGGTGTGTAAACCGGAGTGGAGGCGGTTTTAAGCGCACACAAAAATGGCAACAGAACCAGAGCGGTGACGGGGATGTGAAATGTCCCGCAGCCTGGACGGAGGGACAGAAAGAGAGACAGCAGCAACGGAAATCGACGAGTTACAAAACACCACCATCTGCAAGGCGAGGAGAGGCTCCCCAGCCACAACACGGTCTCCGTACAGCCCGTTAGGACTGAACGGTGCCTCTTTCTCTCTGAACGGATGAATTTATGAGGCGCAAACAGAGCAAGAAGCTAATGTAAACACCGCCTTAATACAGCCATACAGTATTTATGAACCAGGAAAGGGAAGGGGAGCTTGTTCTTCTTCAGTGATGCCCGTTATTATCCCTGCCTCCACCAACTTGATCCTATTTGAGCTTCTTCGGAAACTCTTACCTTTTTCTGCAGTCGTTTGCCTCGTTTGTTGTCGGCGGGTCTGGCGGATATCGGTGGGTGTATTTCAGTATTTTCTGTATTCGGGACTCGGGTCGGTGCTGGTGCTGATGTGGAGCCGTGTCTTCAGTCCCTCCTCTTCAGCGTTAGCTAGCCCGCTGCCTCTGCTCGGCTTGTGGTGCTGAAGTGGACAGCGCACCGAGGAGCTCCGGGAACAATAACCCACACTGCGCCTCTCCGGCCCCGCCCGCAGCACAGCGCCCTCTGTCGGACCGGAGGAGCGTCTGCCGACCGGGGAGACTTTGAGTCAAGAGCATTGGAATAGCGTCACCTAGCGGGGTGAGTCCCCCAGTGTTTCTGTGCCTTATGGACCACAGTTCACTTTTTATATCATCATTTGGAAGTCAAAAAGTTTTCTTTCACGGAGGATATATTGACACGTCACAGTGGGAAAGCACTATGTTTAATGATTCAGTTAATGATGGCTGAATTCCATTTAGCTTCAGGTTCAGGGCGCTGGTATTGCGCATGCTGGCTCACTGTCACACTGTCATGATTTACTAGGAGACTTGAATATAACAGAGCCATCATTAATGTTATTAATAACACCTGTGCTTTCACTTTGCAGAGCCAAAATGTCTGCAGTGAAAAGATGTGTATACCAGCGTATCCAGGAGTTATGTACTTCAATAAACTGTGTGCTGTGTTTTACATGGAAATATTTTAGTGCCAGCACAAATTTAATCTAACTTGGACAGTTTTGAATTTCAAATGTGCAAACTGAATATTGTCTGCAACATTTTAAGTTGTATTTCACCGACTGAAATTTAATATTGAGTGAGTCTTTTTTCGGTGGAGTCCCAAATTTAGTTTTCAAATTCAGTTTCAGCTCAGAGGCACTCATCCAGGAGACTGTAGAACAGAAGAACTCCAATTCAATCAACTCCTTTCAAAGGACTTCTTTGGACCGCAAGGCTTTGTGGGTATGTAGGCCATGGGGGTAGCTGTGTCAGTACCCGATGCCTACCTTCTGCCCTATCGGTACTCTGCATGTGCAACTCATTATCAGCTCTGGAAAAAACAGTGCGTTTAATTCACAAGTGCGTTAGTTAAGCATACAATATTCAGTCTGTACATTTCTAAATTTCTAATTCAGATTCAATCTGTGCTGGCACTCAACTTATTCTCAGGGTTTAGTGAACTTTTGCCCTACTTCTGAGGATGGCTGTTTGTTCTGATTAAGTATAAAAAAAACTGAAAGGCTGAAATCTCTAATCAAAGCAGACACCCTTGCACAGTCTGACATAAAGAGCGAGCAATAGTATAATTTAACTATCTTTTATTTCATTTCACCCTCTGGACCTTGCTGAGAAGCCCTGGTGGTCCACAGACTCTACTTTGAGAACCACTAAGCTGAATATCCTGAAATAACCCCTGCCAACTGAAGATATGAATTTTGTATTTTTTATAAATACTAGCACTGGTGTGAGGTGTAGTATACATATTGCACTAAGTAAATGTCAGTGATTTAAGGGAATAATGTATTATAGACAGAAAAGATAACGTGAGATGTGAAAGGAAATGAGAATAAATGAAGTTGTCAGCTGATGTTCCCAAATTATTTAAACAGATTAATCAAAGTGTCTGACATATCCTTCCTGAACTTTTGCTCTGCCAAAGAAAAGGATCTTCAGGCTGATAAATAATTACAAGTGTACATTACAAGTATGTTATATCTTTATCAGAATTGAAGCATGGTCAAACAGAGTCCCTCTGATTTTTGGGTGTACTGGAATACATTCTTTTTGCAGCTGGTGAGTTTAATTGGAATGTGATTATGCATCATTAAAAGTCTCCGAGCTGAGTGGTGAGTCTTTTAATCATTCCACATGCTCCCCTCTGACTTGTAGTCTCCTGCGTATTGTGGTGGATTCCAGTTCAGTTTCCACCAAGTCTTTTCTTCATGGTCACATGGGGTGTATATTGTCCCGAGGGGCGGGCGGTAAGGAGTGGTCCAGGGCAGCAGCGGGGTCGCCCTGTGTGACGGCGAGGGTGGCCTGCTCCGGCAGTAGGCTGGGGTCTGTCAGGATGGCCGTGCTGGTACTCAGGAGACGGAGTGAACTCAGAACCACTGAGAGGAGCGATAAAGAGATTGCAGTTGATGTGAAACTCCAATGGGAAACATATGGATAAGACCAATGCTGACAGACTATGGATAGCTGCTGTAAAAATGTGGGTTTAGCACTGCATCGAGGAACCAGTTGTACTGGACTTACTGGGTCTCAGGGAGGGAAGGGAACAGTGTTGGTCCAGCCAGGACAGAGTGGATCGACACAGGTCCTCCACACTGGCAGTGGACACCATTCCATTATAGGACTCAAACAGCGGCTCGATGATGATACTGAACTGACACTGAGTTGAGGAAACAAGTCTGGCTCATTCAAACAATAGAGTTCATCAATTCTCTTCAGCTGTCAACGTTACTGAATTGATATTAAGCATTGCATTGTGTCTCAAATGATGTGTCCATAGCTAAGTGTTTTATTGTACTGGTGTTATTCTATAGCTTCCTTGTTGTCCACAAATCCCAGAAAAGAACAAAACCATGTAAGTCTGTCTTTCAATACTTTCCGACGTACCCTGTATGCAGCACTGAACCAAATCTGTTAGGTTCCTACCATGGACATAAAACATTAAAAACAGATCATATTTAGTTTAATTTTCAAAAAAGTTTAGTAATTTCCTTTAACAGCTGGGCACTGAATTGTTTAGCAAATGTTACTCAAACAGAATTAAATCATCAATGTGTTGGGGACTATTTTCAGCAGTGGATTAATACACATTGGGTGTGCTACTGATTATTTACAGCAACAGGACGGTGCATGTGATCAACTCAAAATAAATTACACTGTGCATGTCTACTGTTATAAAGGAACATGTCTTCAGTGCGGCTCACTGATGTGTTGTTTGAAACAATGGAGCTCTACGGCACAGAGGAATAAGATATATCAGGTTTTGCCTTTACAGACTTGTTAGTAGAATCAGTTCATTGGTGGTTTTGGTCTTTTAATGGGATTTGTTGATTTGTTTGATCATCATACTTACTCTTTAATGGTTATTTCATATATAACATTGAAAGTGTGTGGCTCACTCTTTTGGAAGCAGTGATAAACAAGTGGTTGACAAAAACTAAATGCGTCATTGTTGAATAGAACTGTCTATGAAGAGACTAGAAAATGAGCAGTCAAACATAAGGTACATATTGCTATCATGGCTCTATGTAAGTGGAAAAGTTCCTCTCTCAGAACTGTGTGTTTTTAATTTGGAATATCAGAAGTCAGATAAACGCACAGCCCCTTAAGGAACCATAGAAAATACCTTAATATTCATGGAAAGAAAACAGCCTGAAGGTGTTTTTGTGCAACACACTAAGATGATAAAATCGTAATCTAATCTTCTTATCTTGCCTGCAAGATAAGGGCAGCAGTAACAGATCTGGTGATCATTAAGGAAAGAGCTATGGATTAATATCACAATATTTTTTATGCAACTGGCATTTGCAACATACAGGCATTTATTTTAGCTGCCTGATTACACTGAGATGAATAATGTGCTTTGTATGAATTAAAACTGTTATTATACTTAAATCTGTACAAAGACCAGGTTTTGGTCACTTACCATGTGCATTGTACCTTTCAGAGTCGCATTATTATTTGTGCAACTAGTTCATTTGGATTCAAAGAAAAAGGTCGAACAAAACAAAATTTGATAAGTCTGAAGGAGCTAGTTGATGCTGCAGCCAACAACTGCACAGTACAGAAACATACAGGACATACAGGAACAGATGGGTACATTTTGTACTTAATGCAGGATTATAATATATACGTTTTTTAAGGCGTGTTTGTGGCAGTGTGATGTTTTAATTAACCAGGTTTACATTCATAAGGATACGATCCAGAACTTCCAGTTTTGCAGTGTCTGCGCCTGAACGTACTCTCTGAACTTCTGCCTCATGTGGTCGAAACGCTGCCGTGTGATTGGCACGCCAGTGGCTGGCAGCTGCTGCTGGCACACACTGCAGGAAGAGACGTACTGAGTCAACAAAGCAGTGCAGGGCATCTTCATATCAGCAGTACCAATGAGTAATATTACAGTTTTTCTCAATTGTTTACACACAAATACTGGTACTTGAGACACAATGACCACAACATGTAACTCATGCACCAACCCCCTGAACCAATTCTGCTAAACTACAAGCACAATTCCTGCTTTACACTCAAATTGCAGTTCTAAAACACACTTTTTTCAAAACACTACACACAATTCTCTGTATTTGGCACAATTTTCATGAAGAATTACATTGTGAACATTGTTTTGAATGTAAAGTTTCATTTTGCAGGAGAATTGAGGGGTTTTGCCCATTGTGTGTGTGTTTTTTGATTTGTGTGTAGAGTTCTGAGAGTATGAGGCATGCTTTCAGAAAATGTGTGTAAACAATCTAGAAAACTGTAAAGGTCTAGTGTTTAACATTTGAAGGATCGATTGGCAGAAATTAAATATATAACATGGTTTCATTAGTGTAAAATCACCTGAAGATAGGAATGGTTATGTTTTTGTTACCTTAGAATGAGCTGTTTATATCTACAGACATGGGGTCCACCTTATTGCACCGCTGTATTTCTACAGTAGCTCAGAAGGAATAAATCAAACACTGGCTCTAAATAGGGGCGTTCATGTTTTGTGCGCATTTCACAGCTACCATAGTTTCTCCTTCACGCTTGGGAGCAGAGGGTGAAGCGATAGAGTTACAATCTACAATCACGCTGTTAGATGCCAGTAAATCCTACACACTGGTCCTTTAAAGGATAGGTTTGGTCTGTATTAAAACAATAGTCAGGTGCTCATATGTACATTGAAACAGGTTATGCTTGCTGTAATCATTCCTACTGTTCCTACTGGCCATTAAAGGGCAACACTGGTCCTTTTAATGGCCTTTTTAGTGGATTTAGTAGCATCTAGTGTTGCATCTAGTTACACATTGCAACCTACTGAGTACCCCTTCCACTGTCCCTCACTTTCCAAGCATTTAGAAGAAACCACGGTGGCTGAGAAACTCTCAAAAAACATGAAAGGCCCTATCTAGAGCCAGTGTTTGGTTTGTCCCTTCTGGGCTACTATAGAAACATGGTGGTTCAACATGGCAGACTCCATAGGACAAGACCCACTCCCTCTGTAGATAAAAGAGGCTCATTCTAAGGTAACAAAAACAGAGACTCATTTTCAGCTGATTGTACACTAATTTATACATACATACCTATGAATTTTATGTTACATTTCTGCCAATAGATCCTCCAACATCATATACACTGTTCCTTTAAGAGATCCCTCCCTTCCAATGGAGGTGGGTGGGGGACAAAATCCACAGTCCCAAAAACGTGAACCTATCCTTTATATTAAAAATATCACCCTGATATAATATTAAATGAAAATATCCATCCAATCCTATTGGACATGTATACACACACACAGAAGTCAAGCCTAGCTAAAGGTCTCACTTGATGGCAGAGTTCAGGAGCTGGATCTCCTCTCTGAGTCTCTGAGCCTCCTCGTGCAGCTGAGCTCTCTCCTGCTGCATCTTACTGATGTACTCAGCAGTCTTCTGCAGCGTAGTGGCTTTGCTGATCTGTGCCAACAGCCAGAGGAATGTCAGCAACACACCACAATTATTCTCAAATATTCAATATTACTGTGGTAACATGTTTCCCTAGCTGCATTTGCATCTCACATAGTTTTGCAGAGAAACTGTGCATCAACTCAACTCTCCGCCCCCACCTTTCAGCACATCTATCTCTAATGCAGCTGCACATCTTTTAACAGTACCTTTATGCTCGGCTGAGAGCTGAGTGTTGTCACAAGATTATGTAAAGTGTCAAAACCCAGTTTGATGTTGAAACGCCTCTTCTGCTCTGCAGAGATGTGAGTTATCCTCCTGGTCTCTGTTTGCTGCAGATAACACAGCATAGAAACATTTACTTCACACCACACAGCCAGATTCACATACTGGGTGAATCAGTTCCTATATTTTTCCCTCTTCACATGTTTAGACTCAACAAGGACTTTATTCTTTTCATATTTAAAAAAATATTCAATGCCTTGCTGTAGTATGTGAAAACGTATATATATGTAAATTAAATGAGATAGCCTGTCCTACCTTACTTGATTCTATCTTTCCGTGTACCGAGAAGCCTGAGTGTGAGGACTCAGGGTTGGAGGCTTTATCTAAAGGGTTTGGCGGTGATGTTTGGCCTGGATGTCCTGAAAAATTAACTAACAGAAAGACAGAAAACAATATATTTTCCTTGTATTTGTAGGGAAAGCAGATGACCTCTACATGCACAAATCATCACCATGTACATTATTCATATGCAGTAGGCTATAAAATGACTGTGGATGCTGAAAGAGTTGGATTTCAGTTACATTTTTTTTTTTGCCCCAAGATGTTTTACAGCATATTCCTTGACAATGAACATGTTATCATTCAACAATCAAAAGAAGATGTGACTGCATTTGGAAAAAGTCAGATGTCGTTTTACTGCACCTGTTAAGCTGCTTCTCTCCGTGCCATAGAGCTGGACAGGAGATAGCTTCTCAGTCTTGGGAATGAGGAGGGTTGTTCCTGTGTGCGTGGAGCCGTGGGTGAGCAGGGCTGACACTGCAGAGCCTTTGGAGGTGCTGGCGTGGGGTCCACTGTGACCCAGGGTGGCACTCTGGCTGTGCAGAGGTGTCAGCACTGGGATCCCTGCGGGCCAACCAGCTGCGTGCTGCAGCTGCGATGAAGCTCCTCCAACATGTGAGCTGCTGCTCGACTGCTAAACAACACACAGTCTCTACTTAATAGTGCCTTTTTAAAACAGAAAAGATATCCCTATAGAGGATGTTAGACAAGTTGATAAGTAAGTTTCACTAGACACTTATATAGATGTAGGAAACTCTGGGACAACTGTTCTTGAACAGATGCTGCATTTTGATTTTGACCCTTCTTCCCTTTAGGTACGTTGAACAAAGTATAAACAAACTCAAACTCAAATTTCAAGCTTTTTATCATTATCTTTTATCCATTTTGGTAATGTTTTAGATTGCAGCCAACAAATTAGAGTGTGAAGTCACTGCGCCCAGCAAAGAAATAGTTTACAGCAGTAAAACCACATGTTTTATATTTTCAAGTACATATTTTCCAGTGCTAAGCTATGCTAACTAGTTGTAGCTCTTTTTTTTTAGCAAAGAGTGATATCGAACTTCTCATTTAAGTCTAAGCACTGCAAAAAAGGAATCTCTGGAAATGAGCCTTATTTTTTTGTCTAAAAAGAAGCATGTCAAGCATGTTTTGCATTAGAAGGGTAATCTTGTTTGAAGAAAATATATCTAACTTTGTCTTAATAAAGTATAACAGCTAATATTGAGTTCCAGCCATGAATTGCATAATATTCCAGCAGAGGAACATGATTATTTTCCTTTTTTTCAGAGTAAGAGTAAGGTGCCTTCATTTAAGACAAAGTCACTTATTTTTATTATACTGTTTGAAGAAATTGTGTCTTATTGTAAGATATTTTTGGTGCTCATTATTCATTTTAGATTAAGTTACAAATTCAAAAATTCAATATAGTGATCAAAATACTTTTATTATTTTTTATTTGAAGAAAGTCTATCTAAAATAACTGAGTTAGTCCATTACAGTCTTTCAGTGGCTAGATTTTTATGATAGTTTTAATAATTCTAGCCAAGCAAAACTGGCTTACCCCATTGGCAGATTTTTTTGCTCAATACAAGAAAATGTGATTATATTTAACAATATTTGGATTGTTTCTAGACGAGCTGTTTTTGCAGTATGGCAAGAAAACAAATCAGCACATTTCTAAAGATGCCGAACTCTTTCTTTAAGTGTTCTGCTGTTGAGAGGCTCGTGTTGACTCAGTTATCAACACAAATGAACACGTCTCTTGTGATACTAAAGGACAGGCTCACCGAGGAGCTGGGAGATGATGACCCCTGACCTTTGGCTGTCACTAGAGTAGTATCAAATCCTAGCGATGGCTTCCCTGAAAGCACAAAAACCAATAGTTAGTTTACTTCTTCTGACAGGAACATGATCCCACTCATTTTTTTCAGTAGATAAACTGAAAGTTTAGTTAAAGGACAGAACTGACTCACGTTCACGGGCGCCAGAGGAGAGCAGCTTAGCCAGGCAGCTAGTGGGTGTGGGTGAAGTGGACGGGGTGCCGGACAGAGCAACAGGGGGACCGGCTGTCCTAACTCCTCCTGTCTTTTGCTTGTGCTTCCCTCTGACCCCTGTAACAGCCACCTGCTCCGGGACTGAGAAGCAGTGGGCCGCAGTGACAGAGGGCAGCGCTGCGTGGACCGGGTCAGACACGGCAGCCGGGTAGCCGAGAGAGTGGCAGGGAGTCTGGGGGTACGTGTCCCCTGCGTGAGGGTAGCCATGAGCCTGGTGCACAGAGCCCTGGGTTCCCATGGTGGAGGCGGTGTGAGTGATGACAGTGGGGGTCACGCTGGTCGTTGTGTAGTAACCAAACTTGTGACATGGCAATGGGTACAAAAAAGGAACACTTGAAGAAGCCGGCTGCTCGATGCTGGTGTTATATGCTATAGAAACAGGCGGCTCAGGGTATGACTGATGTCCATATGGCATGGTGCCTGATATGATGCTAGATGTGTGGTATTCACCGCATCCCTGGTCCGGTCTGCTCTGGTCTGGCCGGTGGCTGGATGAGGAGGGCTGAGGCAAATTGTCAGATGACAGATTTGGCTGGAAAAAGAAAGATTGAGTCTATTTTACTGATTAAACAACCGTGCTATTAGTTGCTCATAAATGCGATACATATCACAAGCAGGGGGGAGCTGTTTATAGCAGCAGTACCTGAGCCAGCTGGGTGTCGATAAGTAGCTGAGGAGTTGTTACCACGGGGGAGGGAACCGAAGCAAACTCTGTGCTGGATGTGCTCTCAAAATAGCCACAGTCAGCAAAACCAGTCTGCTCCGTGGGCTGGCCCCGGTAGTTCATAAAGATATCTGAGGAAACCACACACACAGTCAGTTATGATGAAACTTTGAGCAGTTGGAACAGTTGGAATGATAGAAATTGGTTGGTTGAGTTTTAGTCAACACAATTATCCTTCGAAAACCCCTCCAAGTGTCATATTCCCTCATTCCCTGCTACATTAATTGCTTTGTAATCAAGCTTTGGCAACACAACATAAACAGTATATGCATATGTACCTCAGTCTACGCACAGTACTTGAATAGACCTTTTTCACAGCAGCCATATTGACATGAAATAGAGGGCTAAAGACAGGTGTTACCAAGGAAACTATGGTTCTTTTCCATTCAGGTCAAACAGTCAGGATGCGGCTATTGTGCATGTCGGCTCACTGGAAAGGCTCTGCTGCACTAAATGGAATGGAACCTTAATTAGTATCCTTAGAAACACCTATGTTCACCCTACTAGTTAATTTCAAAATGCTGTGAAAAAGGTCTATCTACTCCTTCTTTCTTTCCTCTATTTAAACAGATAAAATTGCCTCTGAGATAAAAACGAGAACAAATTATTTTTAAAAGCTTGCAAAGTAGGCAATAAATGCAAATTTCGGATAATAAATACAATACATAAAAAACAGAAGCAGGCCAAGAAAACTGTCACTGTATTTAATCCAGAATATATCTACATTATTTGTTTACTCGGGCATAACAAGCCCTAATGAGACACAATAGTATCTGACCACTGACTTCACTTCAAGTTCATACTTTCACTACAAGCATTAGATGTGAATATTAGATCCAAAGGCTAAACATGTTTTGGTATTAAACTTAATCTAGGGTCAGCTTTTGAAGGATGAAAAAAGGTCAGTCTGTGGTTTGATATTACAGTCACTGGCTTAATTTCAGAAAGCCAAACAACAAAACAGAAAATAAGAGCACAGAGCCAAAAAAATCAAACAACAAGTCACCGTCCAAAATGAAGCTCTCTGTATGAGCTGGTCGTTCAGGGTATTTGCTTCGTATCTGCCAGGTCACATATTTCTGGAGCCACGCTGGCAACAGACTGCAAGCTGCCATCTGTTTAAAACAGTTTCTTCACATCTGACATTACCAAATTCAAACCAAGGTTTGACCAGTTGAGGAGACAAATATTAAATCAGTCTTCATGCCTCAGTCATAGAAACGTTGATTTCTGCTTTCCTTAACACATATTTTGGTATTTTGAATCCATCATGATACAAGCTCTGTAAACACAAGGCAGAAAGTGTGGCACAATCTGAAAATACATACCGGTATGTCTGTGTTTTCATCTCAGTAAGGAGAAACTATGGGCATAACATGCTGCCTCAGACAGGTCATCTGTATTTCCATTTCACAGAGGCACAGAGGAAGACTCTGCATAAATTATACTCATGGCAGTGTCGCTCTGACAGACACTCACTAGCTCCCTGAACCTTGTGACCAAGAGAGAGGCAGACAGCTGATCCCTCAGGACTCTGCCAGTGCTGTGAGAACAAACAGCTACACACACACACACACACAAACCCACACACATATTACAGCAATGGGCAGCAGGTTGCCTCTGGGTTACAAAGGCTGACTTGTAGAAACAGGGCTGCTGGATTGCCTCACTGAAAGTAACAGAAAGGCCAAAACAACCACAGCCATTGTGCCCCTGAGCAAGGAACTAAACTCCAACCTGCTTCCTCCCTCCTGCCTGAAGCTCCACAGCTCTCTGTGTCTAGCTGCGGGCTAACTGTCCACTCTGAAGAGGAAAGTAGCCCTGGGCATAAAACTTTCCCTGCCTCTCACACTCTAAGGGATGCATCATTATCAAGGATTCATATATAAAACGACTCAGGGGTCAGTGATTACAGAATTAATTCACAATGAATATGCACCAAAACACATTCAATTCTGGTCAGGTTTTCATTAAATGTATACTGTTGCTTTATCATGAATTTATTCCACTTGAAAGTTAGACCGACATGTTATCACCTTTTAAAGGTTCTGTGTCGAGTATTTGACCTCTAGTAGTGCTATGGAGCTGTTTTTTTTATGCGTGGGTCCCAGTTTTATATTCATCTCTCTCTCTATGCAAGCATACAATATGTCAAACACAATCCCCTCAATGATTTCACACTAGTCCTATAATCTACAGGTGGTGGTAATGTGCCAAGATATGCAGCAATGTGCCAACAAAGACGGGGAAGAAAAAGACGAATGACGGGATGGATGTAAACAATTCTGTATTTAAAATACAAATCGCCTTTGCAAATGTTTTGTGAGGAAGGAAATGCACTCAACACTCTACAGGGTCCCTTTAAAGTCCAGGTGAAGTTAAAAATGTTATTTTAACACTTTAAGAATGTATCCTCAGTTATATTGTACCCCTATTTAACAATTTACAAAAACTCAATTTCTTTGTATTTTCATATCAAAATTCATATCATTTTGTCTTCCTGTATATATCTATAAATATGAACTTTGCTTTCATGAACTAACCGATTTCGACCAATAATATTATGACCTTCAACTTTCAGAGAGAAGACTTGTTTAGTTAGCAAGCTGGCAATTGCATGGCTCGACACCGGAGCGGAGTGTTTCCAGGGGCTGGGCCTCACTGATTACTATACAAAAACACAACTTTATCAGTGATTTGGGTAAAACTGGATGATATTTTATGGAGAAATGATTGTCTGGGGTTCCCTCTGATGTCGTCTGGCCGCTCTGCCTCAACTCCACTAACTGCTAATGTAGCTGCTGTGGGGTCCAGCAGCCTCCCAGTGAACATGTCTTTCTGCCGTTTAGCAGGTAGTGTAAGTGGCTTTTTTTGTGTTTTTGCTGAAAACAGTTGCCTGCTGTGGGCGATAACTTAACTGATGAAAGCAGCATGGGTGAATCAAAACATTAAAATTGTGAGCTGAAAGACACTAAAACGCTTCAGAGAGCTGAGGGAAACTGAGGAGTCGGGTGATAACTCTGTGGGTTCATCACTACGAGTAACAACCTTTCACATTACACCTATTCATTTGTTATGATGAAAATGTTGATTTAATCAATAACCATAATAACTTGCAGGAACATGTATCAACAAACAAAGTCAGGCTTCAAAATGAGATCAGAACTATCTTCTTCAGGACTTTAAACAGAGGTAATCAAGACCTTGTTTTTGGAGAGGGAAATTCCACCATCTCCCAGACCATCCCTTTATTTTCCCCAGTCTCATAAGGTGTCCCAGAGTCAGGGGTTGTGGTTACATACATCCTCTTCCACTTCCCCATTCTCCCAACTCAACCCTGCCTTTGACCCCCCTTCAACCTCTGAGGACCAAAAAAATACTGCAGACACTGCACATAAACAAAGGAGTCACTTGGGAACAGATATTTGACGCAAAACAATAAACACATCCAAAATGCATTGTTAAAACATCTGCATTAAGTAATTTAATCTTAAATTCGGATTTAAAGACCTAATACAGGAGTACATTACTTCATTTTGACTTTTTTGCAGTGTGTCTGAGTGGGAAAATGTAAATCAGTGTACTGTATAAGTGCCTAGAATTGTAACTTGTCAGAAATATACAGACACTCTCAGGCTGAATTTGACATGACTTTAAAACTTTGATACATCAGTTCAGGATCAGTTCAGACTTTTTCCATCAGCTATGAAATATATTTATTTGCACTAGCTCAAGCACACATGTACCACACTGTCATTGAATAATTAACTATGCTGGACAAAAACAAACAGTTGAAACTGGATGGATACTGCAGTAAAGCAAAAGGGGGGATATTGATCTGCTGCCACACTATGACAACACATGAAGATCCCACTGGCAAACAAACTGACAGACAGACAGACAGACAGACAGACAGACAGACAGACAGACAGACAGACGGGTGGATGGGTAGAGAGTACCTGGTATATCCATGAAATCATCCAGATTGGGCTGCAGTGGAGTCAGGCCTGGCTGGATTATATCAGCATTGCTCGTGTATGCTGAGAAGGAAGAGAACATAATAAGTGTGTGAGTGCATCTGTCACCGTGTCTGTCTTGTGTGTGTGTTTTTCTAAAGGTTTTTTCATCACAGGGAATTTCCTTATTTGTAGAGTGAGTTTCTTTGGCTGACCTAACCCATGTGACCATCAACTGCACCTAGTGACAGAAGTGTGGCAGTGGCACAAAACATTAGAGGCCCTAAAAAAGAAGCTTTCTATAACTTTAAAACAATACTTCAACATTTTAGGAAATGCACTTATTGGCTGTCTTGTTGAGAGTTAGATGAGAAGATCAATACCACTCTCATATCTGTCCATTCAGTACAAGGCTACAGTCTGCAGCCAGTTAGCTTAGCATAAAGTCTGGAAAGGGAAACAGTTAGGCTGGCTCCATCTAAAGGGAAAAAAATCCACCTACCGGCACCTCTAAAGATCACTAACATATATCTCATTTGTTTAATCTGTGCAAAAACAGAAGTGTAAATGTATGTTTTCCAGGAAGCTGGCCAAGAAATAGTCCTGCATATAACACCAAATAACTACAAATTGTCATTTTTACACTTTGTACATATTCAACAAATGACACAAACATGACAAAAACATGTTACTTAGAGGTTGAAATTACACATCACACTGCTAATTTGAATTTTGTTTAGTTCTAAAATTTGTGGTCACTCACTATGTAACAGTGATTCAGTATAGTCAGATCAGTTTGAACATTCAGTGTAAGGATTTGTTCGCAGATATACTGAAAACCTCTAGTGGTGATAAGTGAGCTTTAGAGGCAGATTTAATCACATATTGGACAGAGCCAGGCTAGCTGTTTCCTCCTGTTTCCAATCTTTATGCTAAGCTAAGCGAACCAGCTGCTGGTTGTAGCCCTACACTGAATTCACAGACATGGAAGTTTTGTATCTACTCTTCTAGCGCAAGAGGAAGAAAACAAAAAAGCAATTAAGCATATTTCCTGAAAAGACAAATCTTTCCTTTAAATAATCATGTCGTATGTGTCCATGTCAAACCAGTGAGGAGAGCACAGACACAACACAAAATATTTCAAACTTTGTTGAAAAATGTTCATGTAAACAATCCCATCACTCAAAGTAAGACACTGACTGAGAAAATATGTTTTCAGGCTTTTCAAAACATTAAATATGACAGATTTCCTATGTCTGGATTTTCACATCTCACTATATTGCATATCCTCCTGTTAATGGCAGACATGGCCTAAAGCTAGGCTGATAAGTTTCGACAGTTATTTGATAAAAAATGAAAAATAAAGTAGACCCAGGAATTCATTTTCAGCCAAATGATGCATCCCAATGATAAATGCACAATTGTAATCTCATCATGCAGCTCACAGGCCACTAGTTGGGCATCCTTACTTTTAAACACTTTCAATCATATGATGCTACATTTGAGACTGACTTGAGACCAGTGCAAAGCCACTGTTGAAAGTTACTGATAATTCAGAGTGCTGACTACTCACTGTCGTGTCGGTCACTGGCCCAGGGACATGGCTTTTGTGTCATGGTGAACAAGGTGTCGGAGATGTCGGACAGAAGGCAGTCCAGGTCAAACATGTGGGCTTCCACCGGCACTGCCTCAGGCTCCTGGTACATCTGATTGGACCATTTCTCCAGTTTGGCTTGGCAGATCTGACCCTGGAGCACATCAGCCAGAGTTTATTAACGCTGCAAATCAACCTCTAGTGACATACCAACTAAATTCCTGATCTGTCCATTAGAGGGCTCCCTACAAGTAGCACCTAAAAGTGAGACATTGATGGCATTTGGTTCTCCTCACTTGTATATGTTCAACATTGGGTGTTGTATGGGAAGTGTGAAACGGTGATGACTTCCACAAAAAACTGAGAAATGCATGTAAACACCAAAAAGCTATATAATATGATTGGATGCTCCTTGTTCAATACCTATTTAGTTATGTGCAAAATTAGTAGATTCAGTTACCCTTAAAGATATGACAATGCCACATCACTAAAACACAATTTACATCCACAAAAACAAAATTACATGCGTATACCAATTGCATCTCCTCCACTATCGCATCTAGTTTCTACAAAATCAGCCAGCCAGAGACATGTAATTCCAAGTTTCCATTCTCCTCTTAAAAAAATCCAGTGAAAAACTTACAGAAAATGAAGCTCCAGTCTGGTCTTTTCCCTCCGTTTGAGATGCTTTGCTTTACTCTGATCTTCTTGTCTTTACCTCCACTTGTAAGTCTGAGGCCACATTTATAGGGAAGCCCAGATTGAGCCGGAAACTGTTTTGATTACGTCTAAGCACACGACATTCCCTCTTATAATTTATTCATTTACCTCTCGATTTGTTTTCTTTGAGGGAGAATGTAATTGTCCAAGTAGAAATGAGGTAAGATTGTTGTGTGCATATGCATGCGTGTGTGTGTGGGTGTGTGTGTGTGTGTCTGTGTGTCCGTGTGTACAGTGCATGATGAAAAAGCAGTTTTGACATATTGTTAAAAAACACTAGCCCCTTACAGGTTATCATTATGTTGGCTTTGTTCATTTCTTTATTTTGATGTCTCACCATTTCAATAAGAGCAGCAGCCTTTTGTCCCTGACCTAATTCTGGCAGTCACATTCACGTGCAAATGGGTAAACAGGCAGACCCGAGGCCCCTACCAACACAGACTGCGGCTGCGTCGGTCTCAGAGAAGAAAACAATATATACATGCATATGAGCACCTTGAAATGTCTCACTTCCGATAGGCGTTATTTACATTGTTTGAGGGATTTCCTGCACTTTGGTGGTGCATTACAATAAATGTCTCTTAATGTGAAATGAGAGTAAATAACAAATAAAGTACGCTGAAATTGTATAAAAAGAGATTATATTCAAATTATATAGGCAGAAATTAGATGAGGATTCTAATGCAAAACACCTCTTCCTTTTGTCTAAACTCGGGCTATTTCTAGCACAGTGGTTCCCAACCTTTTCCTTAAGGGACCCTTTGTACCATTGAGTAGAGTGACAACCCCTGACTAAGTGACATATTTTATGAATATTAGAGATAGGTTAGAGATAGGTTTTTCTGATGTTTTTAGGAACTTTTTGTTGACTTCTTGTTTTTATTTAACAATCATACATAATAGGCTACCTTTTTGACAAATTCTGCTCTGCAAATTAGCTCTTTGGTTATTTCAACTTTTCTAATGCAGGACGAGTCTGTTTGTCAGAGAGTAAAGGCTCTGTGAATATAGCCTGTGTTCAGGTCTTCAAAGTTTATATCTTAAATAATAATCTAAACTTTAAATAACAATTTAATTTAATTTTCTTCACAGAAATGAACAAAATGCTGAGATATAGGCCTGCTGTGTATATATTTGATTTTTATTTTTTAAATCAAGAAGGCCTCACCACCCTCTACTGGGGATCCCGACCTTCAGGTTGGGGGCCAGTGTTCTAGGACACACTTAAATCAATACTCTAAACTAGTGACTTCATTTGTGTTCTTTGGCAGCTAAATGCTAACATCAGCATGCTAATACGCCCACAGTGCTAACATGCTGATGTTTAGCAGGTAACATTTACCAGGTTTACCATCTTAGTTTAGTGTGTTAGCATGCTAACACTGGCAAATTAAAATCAAACACAAGTAACACAGCTGAGCTTCTGGTTCTGGGTGAAAAGTCAGGGGATCATCAGTAGGATTCATCCTCTGAGGAACATGAATGTCTGTACAAAATTTCATAGCATCCAATAGTTACTGAGATATCGGATTTTCAGTCTGGACCAAAGAGTGACCGATAGCCATCTCTAGGGCCTAAAAATCTAATGTTATTATTCTATCTTTATCAAAATACAGACTTCTTATAGATTGTACTGCCACTTCCCTGCTATTGCCCTTTATTTATGACTTGATTTTGTAACTTGGCAGGACTTAGTTTCACTCTCAAACTGCCTTTTAATTTTAATACGAGCACTGACAGTATAGTCTGTAATTTGAGTCTAGATTTGCACCAACGATGCCTGGTGAAAGTAGATAAAGCTAATTTATCCACGCAGATCAGAGTGTTAAAGATTTTATGAGTATGGGGCTGATACTAAAAATTATATAGCCTAGATTGGGGCTTTGAGAGCTGGAAACTGCTGTAGAGTATATGACATAGACACTAACATTACAAAAACAACCCCTGGGTTTTACTGAGCTGTTTTTCCCAGCCATTGCACGTAATCAGTTTAGAGAAAGGCGAGATAACGCTTTGGGATCACGGAGCATAAAAACCTGGTTTAGAGATCTTTGACCTGTCAACTACATGCTGATACGTGCCCTTTGAAGTGCCGCACAATACACAAAGAGTTTGGGCCACAGACAGGCTGATACTGTCCTAATTGTGACCTCAGTTAAAACCTTGACTTCCAATGACACAGTAAAGTGAATAAAAACAGAGGAATTGGTGATGCCAGAGGTGAAAGAGGGGATAGTGGGATGAGACAGTGAGCTGCGAGGACACATGTCAAATTCTCATGTGAATACTATCATGAATGAGGTGCTTCCCCAGGGTCCCTCCCTCTCTTTTGCCTTTCTCCTACCTCTCCTCTTTCTATCGTTATCTTTTGTTTGTCTCTGCCACCGTGACGTCACTGTCATACTCGCTGCCCCTCCACTGCTCAACTTTTTCAAAGCGCTGCTTAAATGACATTCAATTCTGCAGCTATTTCACTTGAATAAAGAAAAAGCCTGGCGGGGTGTTGGAGGTATTGTCGCTGCTGGCAATCAATATGTGTCAAGAGCCTACAAATGCCAGGCCATGACGCAAGTTGTTTTGCACGTTTCTGTTTTCTTTTTCCTCCCCTTTTTTTCATCCTCTCCTTTCCTCTCTAGTTAACAGAGGGAGGCTAGATCCATGTGCTAAAAATAGCTGCTTGGGGGACTTTGATGATCATATGTTGAGCTCTGCATTCTGCATTCAAAAGTAAACAACGCTAGCAGGTCACCGGCACTCACGCTGACGCCTGGGTCAATCAGCCAACTTCGGTTTTCAAAGGTCAAAATCAATATTTGTCTACATTAGTGTTATTCCACAACTTATAGAGAGACAGACAGTAAAATAATATGAAAGCAGGACTTTTTTCATACCTCCTGTAGCATTGACAGAATATCATCCTTCTTTTTCTGAAGCTGCAAAAGACAAGAAGAGAAACATATTTTTATCTGGAAATAAACTACAGTTTACAGCCATTGTAGTAGCAGGTATAATATTTACCACGTTCACCAGCTTAGTTTAACCATTTTTCATGCTAAAATTTGCTAATTAGCAATAGACATCTAGTACAGCTGAGACTGATGGAAATGTTGCTATTTACAAGGATACAGTCATACAAGCTAATTTCATTGTCATTTTACAATGAAGGGTTGTATAATGAAATTCTGGTTATAGTTTCTGTTATGCTACTCATAAAAACAAAACACATATACATTTAACAGTTGTACACAGTCGGAAGGAAACTAACGATTATTTTCATTATCAATCAATCTGTCCATCATTTTTTTGATTAATCAAGAACGTTTGGTCCAAAATATGGCAGAAAATGTTCCCAAAATCCAAGGTGACATCCTCAAATGTCTTACTTTGTCCACAACCCAAAGACATTCAGTTTATTGTCACTGAGGACTTAAGACAACTGAAAATATTCACATTTGAGAAGCTGAAATTTGAGAATTTGGAAACTTTTCTTAAACAATTACTCAAAGCCTTTAAGTGATTATCAAAATCGCTGGTGATTACTTTAATAGTCGACAACTAATCAATTAATCAACCAACTGTTGCAGCTCTAGCACATAGTCAATTTGATCAATAAGTCATAATAATACAATTTTTACAGTACATGATGGAGTGCTGAGGATGAATTAAGTGGTCTCACAGCCAGGGGAAGAAGCTGTTCTAAAGTCTGGTGGTACAGCAGCGGGTACTTCTGTACCGCTTCCCAGATGGCAGCAGGGTGGACAGCCTGTGGTTGGGGTGGGTGCTGTCTTTAATTATTTATCACTACTAGAATCAGAATCAGGATTTTTGGGAAGTAGATTTTCACTTACATGGAATTTGCTTTGGTATTTTGGTGCATAACAGTAAACATAGTATGTGTAAAATATAAAAAGTATATATGGTCATAAACTTAAGTATTGGGCAGTGATGGGGCTGCAAATCACCAAAGTTACAACAATTCGTCTTGAGGGGCTTCTAACATTAACTCAGCTTGTTTCTTTGATAACTTAAGATCCAGACATCTGATGACTAAAATCCTAAAATATAGTTAACAATGACCAAGATCTAAAGTGTATCATAAAAATTTTGCTTAAAACTGGATAAAAAGTCAATTTATGACAACCCCATCGCATGCACAATGGGGGTATGACGGTATTGACAGGAGACTGGTGGAACGCATCGTTACAGGAATAAAATGACAGATTTCTCTGGGTTTGAACATTGCTGGGATAATGTAGTCTAATGTTTAAATACAGATGTTACATATATCTTTAAATGGGTGTGCTTTGAAGTACGTTTTTTGTTGTTGAGGCTTTTTGACACTGATATGAATATAGGTGTGCCTTGAGATTTTGGCTTGCCCTTTGGTGCACCTTGGGGACAAAAAGTTTGAGAACCACGGCTCTAGGGACGTTGAATATCTGTAACCAGTTTTGCAGCAACCAATCCAGTAATATCAATTTATGTCACTGTGAACAACACATGTCAACTTGCTTGAGGCTCTAGAGGAAAAGTCTGGGAATTCATCCTCTGGGGACCACGAATGTCTCTACAAAGTTTCACATCAATCGAACCAGTAGCTGAGGTATTTTAGTCTGGACTAACCAACAGACCAAATAAGAATATACGACAGATGAAATTGGTGTTCTGTAAAAGTGAGTGCAAAAGAGTGCTCACCCTCTTCTTATAGTAAATCCTCCATTTGTGATATTCCTTGATCACCACCTCAATCCTTCGCTTCCAGTAGCTGCCCTCTAATACAATCGCCTGTTGAAATACCAAGCAGTTAACCGTCTGTACAGAGTGAATCATACAAACGTTAAATCTCATCAGTGTACAATAAAAAAAAAAAATACACATTAATGTTTTCCACTGAATTTGGAACCATGTGTAGATTAAAAAGACCCCAACAGTCTGACTCTATTAAAAATACATCGCCTCCTGTGACACAAATCACTCACTTCAGGCTTTCGGTGTGAATCGGCCTCCGAGCCCTCCAGCGGTGTGACAAACCCACACACTGGGTTCTTCCTCTTCTCCACATCTAAACAGAGCAGATACAGAGCAACATAATCAACAGTTTTCCAGCTGTTCGAAGAGAAAACATTTATTTTCTTACCATGGTGTCTTATTGAATGCAGCTTGTGGATTACTGTTCAATTCCTTATTTATGTTTAGTTGTTCTTCTCTTTTGAGTCCTTGTCTAACATATTGTGCTGTGTTTGGCAGTAATGTCCTGCTTCATTATTAATGGAGGGATGTTAAAGAATATGCATAGAACCGAGAGAGGAGGTGGAAAGCGGTGGACTCACACTGAATGAACCAAGCTCTCCAGATGGCGTTGTTCAGACGGATCTTATCCCTCCACAGCAACCGCAGACCCTTGAAAGACTTCCACTTGGGAGAGACTATCTTACCACTGCAAAACAAAACCAAAAGGAAACAGTTTCGTCAAATTAGTGTATTTTTTGTTCCTTCCATTGAAATAAAAGTGGGACAAACATTAAAATGAGATTAAATGAGATACTCTTTAGAAGAAAATGGACAGAGTGGAAAAGAATCAGTAACCTCACCCCTGTTGGAAAAGTGTCCTGATTTTGACTAATAGTGCCCAATCAGCTTATTCACCAGTGAACCAGCGGCAGGCTGTTTGCATTTTTTTTTCCCAGTGTCCCTCAGCCTGCTGAGTGCTGAACAGAAGCCCCCTAATGTGAGGTGCTCGGGGAGTTGCTAGGAAGCCAGGAGGTGTGTTTCATTTTCAACATACTTTTAATGGAGTGACATCGGTGCATGTCACACACTCCAAACCAGCAGACAGCATGTCACCGAAAAAAACAACCTTTTAGGAGATAACAATTAACAGCAGTCTGGTTAATGACAAATACTGTGCAGCAGAGGAGCAGGTTGCACAAATACACTCTACCTGCTGAACATAATACTGTATATACCATACATATATCACTTAGATGTGAAAAAAAGCATACAGTTTATGTTTTTTGTTCTTTATGTCGATGTACATTATGTGGTGTGTTGTACTGGTCACCAATCCTGGCTCAGGGCTTATTGTGCAACTATCAACAAACTACATATAATACAAAAAAACCTGACACAGTGACTGGTAGCAGAAATGTGGTCTTTGGGCCAAAGGTTGATGGCAACTCTTATAGACAAGTTGTTAAAGCAGGATTTAAAGACGTCCCTGCAAGAACGTGCTTTCTTTTCATGGTTTGCTCCGTCACTCAGAAAGAGAAACAGATTCAAAAACAGGGAATAAAATGAAAACAATTATTTTGATATCTCAGTTTAAAACCTCTGTGTGTAATAACTGATGATAATAAACACTAAAATAAGAGTGGGGTGAAGTCAAAGAGGCTCCCTAACTTAAAAAAAAAACCCACATAAGCCAGAGGCATCACTTGAGGATCTTCTCTCCTTTCCCTCAGTTACACTGTAATCATTGCACCGCTGCCAACTAGAATCAAAGTCCAGTTTTCAGTGAAGATTTTCCAAGCTGTTGCACAAGAGACTGCAAAATCCCTCTTCCAACACATCAAAACACATTACAACCCAACCCTAGCTATCAGTTTTAAAAACACACATATTTTATGTGGAGCTCCTCCTGTACACTGGGTAGTTTGTGGCTCATAAAAACATGTAAATCATAAACTACACCAAAACAGGTTCTTCTTTTCTTTTTATTCATTGCACTTTTTAATATGTGGGGCACCATTTTATCTGTAATCTTCAATATGAAAATCACTCTGGTTTCTAAGATCTCAATTTATTATGACGCATGCAAGCTTCTAATAACTTTTATGCACTTTTATTCCTGCAGATAAAAAGAACTGGAAATAATATGGTGCTTCTAGACTCATTTGACCCACCTGTAGGCCAGGGACATGCAGTCAAACAGGCGGGTCAGAGTCGGGTCGATGCTCAGGCTCCCGGAGCTGAGCGGGCCGTACCGGTACGTCTGGCACCACGTCCTGTTCACCGTGTCAAAGTCATATCTGAGAGAGCCGCCGCTTCTCCTCCTGCGCGGCGCGGAGTCGCTGTGGGGCGACGACACCATGAAGTGTCCGCTGTGGATGACCTGGCTGCGGGAGAGCGAGCCGGCGGACGCTCCGGTACCGGCCACCCGCACAGGTTCCCCCTCCGCCTCCGAGTCCGAGTCTGAGGAGTCCTGGAGCTGGCTCTGTCCGGCTGAACAAACTCTCCCTTTGCCCGCCATGGTGCGCTTTAATTCAGGGTCGGCTGTCCGTCAAACTGTGAACTTTCTCCTCAGCTGACTCCCCCGCCTCCTCCTCCTCCTCCTCCTCCTCCCCTGTTTTCTTCAGATAGTCCAATATTTCCTCCAACAAGTGCCGCTTGCTAACAGCAGTGAGGGCCCTCATCTGTCAGCTGAGAGACAACTGTGTCCGTCCACAGCTCTGACAGTGTGTGTGTGCACTGTTGTGTAAGAGCTACTATCATTATGTCAACTTCCTCTGGAGGTAAAGTCCTTCTAGCACCAATCACTGACGACTAATTATTAATAGGCCAACCCTAGTAGGAAATGTTACAGCAATTATGAAGATGGTTAGTTTTGCTGCTGATGGGACTTGTTGTTTAAAGTCCCTCTCCACTCAGAAATGCGGGGGGGGGGTTCCAGACTCTTTTGACTGGGGTGACACAAGTAGGGCACTGGCATTATGCAGGGGGTGGCATCAAGTATGTGTCTCAGATTTCACATACAGATTGCAGAGTACTTTAAAATACACAAGGTGAAAATAACACATTTATACCACATGCAAAGTAGGGCATGGTTTTTTTTGCCCTAAACTGCATGGGATCAGCATAAAGTGGTTCTGTAAAGGAGAGACTCAGAACCAATTTCATTCAGATATCTTCAGGTCAGAGGTCAGCGGATGCCTGATCATGAAAATGATAATGCCAGCTTTTCCATCGGCCAATCTTTGGAGCGTTTTTTAGACCCCTTCCCGACATGCTAGCACTTTTTTTGTTAAAAAATACCTGTGTATTCTGTAATATATTGTACACTTTCATCATACAACCCTCTGTTGTAAAATGAAAATAAATTATAAATACGTATATATATTATATAAAAGAGGGATCACATCCTCTTTTTAAGCGTATACCAGCTGTTACCAAGAGGCAGACGGTATAGGGTACCATCCCTGTGGACCAACAGGGCTCAGAGATCATTGTGCCTACCAGTAATTCACTGCTGCACAAACTATAAAACTAAATAACTTATAATATGTAAAGAATTCTAATAAGAAGTGGTGAACAAGAATAAAGTTGAGGTGTTTCCTCTACTTTGATACAGCTAGTGTCATTTAAAATAGTTTAATATATGTATTAGTTTGCTGATGGACAGTTGTTGTTAATAAGGACTTCTCTGGGATAATTACAGGATTTTCAAACAAACCTCACAGTCTTGTTTTTAGTTGATTTAAACAGCATGGCGCTGCAGAATGTAACTCACTCTAACCAGTGCAAGTTTCATTTTGATATCTGAACCCCCTTTCCCCAGTTGACTGCCTTTTGCTATTACATTTTGCATGATCTCATTACTTTGATTTTATGTATACATCACTGCTTGATAGTATTTTCAATATATTGCATTTGTGTATTTGCATGGTGCCACACATATTTGATTGAATCTGGAGATGTGCACTATATCTTGCTTGAAATGTTGCACTCTTACTAAATTAAAAAACAATTTAGTGTTGCAAGTCCTTATGAAACACAGTATCTACTGGGACTCAGCACATGGACATTAAAGCTGTGTGTGTGTGTGTGTGTGTGTGTGTGTGTGATCGCCTTGTTTTCCAAGGTCACAGAAGCTCTGACAGTAAAATAGGCAACTTATCCTTTTCTTTATACTTTTAAGTAATTTAAGATCTGAAGACTCATATCCAATCCTTAATCATATACAAATGTTCAAACTCTAGCTTACACTTGCTTTTCTTAAGGTCCGACATCCATAAGTGTTTTATCAGTAACTGGTGGTCTGATTCTGACTTGGCATTAAAAAACAACCATAACATCATCCATTAATAATAAACTGTTTTATTGGACACTGATCTTCTATTCTCTGAAGACATGCTGATGTGTGCCATTCAAGTTTAGATTACACACATTATGGTCTGTCAGTCACATTAGTATTAGTGAACATGAACTCCCTTATCAAAAGCAGGATTGTCAAGTTATAAAACCAGAAGCTGTATTTATAAAGCCAGAATAACTTAATTTAAGGAGCTTTTTGTTTTGCTTTCACATCTTGACACATTGTCCCTTTATTGGCTTTAGGACAGTTGAACTTTCACAGATACTAATTGGACCACATTAAACCACTGCAGTTGAGACTAAAATTGAGAAATATATATCTTATAATGATGGTTTCTGCCCATTGTCTGACCTGCATTGTTCATGGCCTTCATTATATTTCATTTAAACTACCTCCTTTAACTTACAGAAAAATATAGTCACATTTTAAACAAAGAGAACACATTTGCAAAATTTCACATTGTATTAATGTGACAACCGCTGGCAACATGGCTGACAGACACTAACGCCGGTAATCATCAGTTGCTTTAGAGTACCAAAGCTATCAATCATTCAATAAATCAGTGCTGCCTTTAGTCTTAACATGGTCTCGTCATACCTCCAACTTTGTCGAGATGTGAACACAAGTGAAATTGAGCTTATAGCTAACATTAGTTACATTTGACAAAGCCTACGAGGTCTTCCAGGAACTTAATATACTCTTGATGCTCGATGGCCGTGCTCAGCTCCATCATTTCATCGGCAAAGGTGTTGTCCACCCCCCGGTCGGCCAGGAAGTCCATCAGGTGGTCATACAGGGCCTGGAGAACACCACAACAATGACGTTGTTTCCAGTTAAAATGATTCATGTTCGCAGATATCACTGGCTTCAATAACGGTGTTGTGTATGAAGTTCTGATTATCTTCCGTTTACTCAAATCTTACCCAGTCCAGAGAGTCTGTGTTGAGTGTATAGCTGGTCTCCTTCCAATCGGAGTCTCCCTCAGGCTGGAAACTGACCTCACGAATGGCAAAGATGTCGCTCTCCTCTTCTCCTTCACCGTGGCTCATCTATGAAAAGCAAATCATTGAGTTACCAAACTGCTGTCAATAGTACACATCTGATATGTTCTTCTCTGTATAAGTCAGTGCAGTATATGCTTACCTCGTCTTCAGGAAAATGGCAGTCAAACACCAGGGAATGTTTTGAAGCCTGTTTTGTCACTTCAACAACAAAGTTCGGTGATGACACAATCTCTGGCTGTAGAGAAACAACAGGATTATAAATCAGTTTAATGTCATTTCTTTTTAATGTTAACAGTCAATTTCTGTTTCAAACACAATTTTACAAGCCAGTGCAGGTACAACTGCTTACATACAGTCTTAAACCATCAGGTTTGTTCTAACTCACCTCTTCTTCTGCTGCTGACTTCTGCTGTCCTTGTTCTGCCTCTTCCTCAAAGTTAGGAGGAATGCTGTTGTTGACATTAAATGTGACAGTGACTCTGAAAAAACAGAAGACAGATCCAGAGCTTGTTAGTGTGCCCAACAGTCAACAAGGATTGGATAACAACCATCAGTGCCAGCCTTACTTCTCTCCAGCAACACTTCTTGTGAGTTTTGCCTCTGTGCCGTTCATCTCCAGTTCCCATCCTCCAGACATCTTGGGAAGGCTTTTATTTTTCTGGATCTTCCTCTCCTCTTTGATTTCATCAGACAGGAATTCACCAAATGCTTTGTCACCTGTTTAAAAAAGTACAACAGGGTGTATTATGTAATTATGACAGAACGTGTGTAGTGGAAATTAAATCTTTCTTGTGCTGCAGAAACTGCAATGCAAGTTTCCTTAACTCTGCTTTAGACTGCTTAATGGACTTTAACTGCATGCAGAAAGCTTTTCAAGCCAACCTTCCCCCTAAAACCTCCAGCTGGCACGCCAACCTCAAGGCTGCATTCCCAGGTTTCTATTGGATGCTCTTGGTTTGATAAGTTTATACCAAGAATGGGGTGCAAGTAACCCTAGTTTTCATCAATCAATCAATCAATCAGCTGACCATTTTCTCAATAAATCAATTAGGTTTTTTGTCCAGAAAATGGTAGAAATGGTGATATATTTTTCCGTAAGCCCAAGGTGACATTCAGCCATAGCGGACTACAGAAACCAGAACATTTGAGAAGCTGAAATATATTTTTTTCTTAAGAAATAACTGAAAAAACTGCTGGCATTTAATGTAATAGTTGACAGCTAGTTGACTTATCGTTGCAGCTCTAAGAGCTTATTTTCTATGTCGGAAGTGTGAGTGCCGAATTCAGTTCCGACAGCAAAAGACACAAATGAGTTGTGTTTAAGGGTTTAAATGTGTTCAGAGAGAAGTGCCATTAACGTGAGGTCCTCTCTGTACAGCATGTGGCTCTGTCGCCATGTAATACCGGCTGATACGAGGGAAGCTAACTTAGCTAGCTCATTTAAAGACTTAAGACATCAAATGTTACCTTCCGTGTGCAGTCCTCCACATCCACACGATACCGAGGGGTTCAACACTTTTGAACTAAACAGTTTTGGCCTGTATCCTGACGAGGTTCCGTTGTTATTCAGCATCCAGAGGGACCGGGTGAAGGGCCGGGTTGTTGCCGAACTAGGAGAACGCAGTGTCGGGCAGCTGAGCGGCAGAGCTCGGGCTGTGGACGAGGCGGCCGAAGAAACGCGAACAGCGGCTCCCACCGCACGGACAACGGACTTTAGCATGACTGTGTAGAAATATTAAGACGTGTAAGGACAGAATAAGTTAGTTGACAGCTCAGAGTGACCGTCTAGCTCCCCGTTACTGCTGCTTCTCCAAGATTACAGAAGAAAACACGTGTGGAAGGACACATTGACCTCTCCCAACTATGACCTCTGCACCGGAAATAATACTTTAAAAGCGAGAAAAATTAAACTAAATAACTGTCTGTATCTAAACAAATCCTAAACATAGCATATAGTAATATAGTATCTGGCACAACCTAATCAAATTAAGTAATATTTATATTTTTCAAAGATAAAAGTAATAATATGGTCACAACCTGTGCGACAGCGCCCCCTGTGGCTCCATACAGAGGAAGGTTATACAGTATCTATCTCTCTGTATCATTGACAGCTCTGTATCCAGACGATTTTGGTCAGCTATAAAGAACTGGATATCACTTAAGATACATTACATTTCGACTCTTGGCCTATTTTCTTTAATATGTACCATTAAAATTCACCTATTTCCAACATTAATATGATCATTCTTATTGTTAAATATTATCTACTGTAGCAAATAGAGGAAGAGCAAGCCCTCCTTCTGGTGTCTTCTTACAATATTTGTTCTTGTCTCTAACAAGACTGTATTCCAGTGAAATAGCACGGTTTGTGGGGACATTTTATGCTTCTTTTTCATGCCTGGAGATGGAGATTTACTGTCTATTTGTTGTTTCTATATGTTTTTCTTTCTGATTCCCCCACTGTTTCATGTTTATTTCATATATGTATTCTCCACAAGTTCCTGTATGTTTGTTACTGTGTGTTTAACAAAATCTCTCTCTTTCTCATCATTCCATGTAAAGTATGTTTTAATGTAATGAGGCGAATCAGTTTCATCATTGACATGAAGCCCTGCTGCCAGAAGATGGAGCTGTTTCCATGAACCCCACTTTCATGTGTTCTTTCTCAAACAATAATTTCTTTAGTCATTTTTTAAAAGAATATTTAATTAGAATCACTGGATGGTTGGCCAGCAGGTTCATGCATTTCTGCATCTTCCAGGTTTTGTTTCAGTTATCCTCTGAGAGCACTGAGCATCACCTGGGGCACGTTACTTTGAGGCAGAGGTCCTCAGACAGTGCACTGGGGCGTGGATGACCTCAGGAAAAATTTAGTAATGAATATGGTTTGTGTTGGGAAAATAAACAAACAAGAGTTTGGTGATGCTATTGTGCTGACCTTTAATTAATTAAAATTCAACCCTTTTTTTTGTAATTTTGGTTCCCCTGTCATTGTTAATGATTGCTAAAGTCTGGGGGGGGGGAAATTTTTTTTTTCTTTTTAAAGGGAAAAGAAAAAGAACCACTGTTGGTTGAATTCATCCATACACTGCCTGTTAATCTGATCTTGCATAGTTTGGAGATGTGTCATGTAACTATATATGACTAAATAATGGCTGTATTGAGGAGTGACTGATGCTTTCCCCTGTACCTCTTTACTCTCAACAAGCAGAGTTGCTCTCTGAGACTTTAACAAATTATATTAAATATACTCTTAATAAACTCATCAAAGACATGCATTTAATCTTATAAACTTCATAACATGCAGCTCTTAATTGGTCTACTTTTCCTCTGTGACTGAAAATAAATCTTATAAAGCACATGGGCAGTTTGATCTGTATGAGATCACTGAACATACAACCTCTCTGTAACACAGTCTGACTGCTCTCTACAGCAACCCCAGATATATTTGGTATTTTTAAAAGTTAGAAACTGGTAAATTTATTTATTCAGGTAACAGTGTATATTTTACAATCCTGAGTCCAGTGTAAAAAAAAAGACAAGAGGGGCATCCATCCTTTTCCTCCACATGGTGATGATTCTACAAAGTATGGAAGACCTGAGTGATCAGATCATTAACTATAAACTCCATGCATTGCATACATTTTTTGTCAGCATACATGTGTGGTTAGTCTGCGTAGAGGCTGGAGAATAAGGCATGCTGTTTCTCCTGATTTGCATGTGTTTGAGGAACTGGTGATACAATCATAGATTGAAAAAAGGCATGCACGAGATAACAGGACGAGTGCTGAGTGTAGACTAATTATCAAAGTGAAATCATGTTACTGTGACGTAAAAACCTCGTACTTTAACCCAACGTTTGCTTGTAATTACATAATCTCATAGATTTAGACAAATGTGCTGTCCTTGCATATATAAAACCCTTTAAGACCACTTTGTATAAACCAAAACCAACACGGTGAGGCTCAAGACAAGACTGCTTTTCTTAGCTTCTGAGAAGCCAACATTACAGAGGTGAACACAATGAGATAAGTGAGTCAACTCCTCACTATTATTCATAATGTGCTGAAAAGAACAACCACTAGCTAGTCTACTATAACTATCTGAGTCTTTTTGGGTGAGTGGCTTAAGAATGAATACGTAGAAGTACAATATTATGTGAAATTAACATATATAGAGTTATGTAGCAATCTATCGAGTCTGATTCGATTTTTAGGAAAGGATGAATAGATAAATCATATCAGCCCAAGACGTTGCTTATCTGAACTCCTGTGAGGTTATCTGTGCTGTTAAAATGCATGCAAATGAATTAATGCATGACACCTTGAAAACACTTTTTTTTAAGTGTTAAACAGATGGCCGAATGGCAAGATGAAATACTATCAGGCAGAGGGAACAGAGTTAATCAAATCTGAATGACAGTCTTAGAGGAAGTCAAAGTTGTGAGGCCTCAATGTGCAGATTTCTGCTGCAGTGACATATGCCAAATGCTTGTCAACTGGGAGGTAGTGAAATCCAGAGAAGTTTACTACAGAAAAAAATTTCTGTTCTGATTCGCACTTGTATGAAATCGATAAGTGTCTTTATCCAAATTCAGCTTTGTGGAGAGAATCCATTTTCCAGTTTTATTGTCACTGGGAGATTCGAGGAAGGTGTCCTTGCAGAGGTTTACTGCAGTCCTGTTTCTCTGTTGGTTAGCTCTTGGTGGGTCGGAGTTTGCGGCCGAAGTACTCTGGCGCTGCATCCAGCAGCCAGTCAGCGTCCACCAAACACAGGTCTCTCATGTAGCAGCGGGAAGTGTGCAGCAGCTCATTGAAGACCACATATGCTGGCTTGGCCTGGAAAAGGACGGAGGAGGGGTGGATGGCCACAGGCTGGTGGGTGTCCAGAGCTAAGTAGCTGCCGTCGGGTTGTAGCTCCGCTGCGTTGACGAACATCCCGTGGGCAAGGCAGCGGCGAACATTCGCCGTGTCTGCCCCACACGACCCCAGCTTCAAATTCAGCTGGTAAATCAAGAAGAGCAGGACATGTTAGCTCGAAACAATTATCCTATTATACTACTATTCCACAACTAGATATCATGATCACCATCTCCTGCAACATAATGACACTGTTGGCTGTTTTCTTATTTAAACGTTTGCAACAAAAAAAAACCTGACAGTACTCATTGTTCTACAGTACCTCTGTGTCTCTGTACCTCGCAAACAGAAACAGTATTTTATTAATGCAATCCGCGCAAAAGATGTACAGACGAGGAAAATAAACATTCAGCAGATTACAGTATATTCCTTTAACTCAGGTAAAGGCTGCACTGTAGCAACAAACACTGCAGGACACTTTTAAAGAGAGAAACTCCAAACAGACAGTGACAAGATCAAAAAAGATCACAGAGAGAGTTTTTTTAGGATATTTATTATTTTGATAGCTACAAATGATGTGAAATAATAACTGTGAATTTTCCTGCTTTAGCAAATAAATACTGCGGATGTACCCAGCTGTACCAATCTTTCATTAATGGTTACAAGGTAAAGGTGACAATGAATTGTGATATTGAGTTCAGGTGATAATGCCCAGCCCCACACAGTATTCATGAGGATTTTCACATGCGTACCTTAAGGCAGATATCTTTGAGTTGCGCCTGGACCTCTTTCACCAGACCCATGTTCCTGCTGTTGACAAAGTTCTCCCGACACCACTCCTTTAACAGTCGACATATACCATATTATAAGGTTGCCCAGCAACATAATTTGATGTGTGAATTTTGCTTAGCCACATACGTTTCCTCCCCCTACTCATTCAGCTTTACTCACCTTGTTACCACTGACTTTCTTGAACGCCCTGTAAATGTTGAGCAGTGTCATGTGGTCTCCTTCGCTGGAGCTGAACTTCTTACGAGCAGCCAGCACCTCTTCCCGCCGGGCCGGAGGGTTGTACAGTACAGTGTCCACTGACAGCAGAGACACAATGCTCAAAATCTCATCCGAGCAGGAGTAGTCCGGGGACAACAGGATGGTCTGTGAAATGGAGCAAACGAAGCAGGGAAGTATTGCACCAAATTCTATCTGGGTCACGCGTGCAACCCGCGTGTCGCTGTGGGTCACTTTTTGTCAGAACCACAACAGTATCAGTATCTATTTGTGTAATAAGCTAATGCATTTCCAAACATCTTTTACCTTGGCATATCTTGGCTCCAGAGGGAAGCTTGCCATCTTCTTGCCCAGAGCAGTGAGGAAGACCTGCCCCTCCTTCCTCTCCACAGCTCCCAGCAGCTCTAGGTGCTCCACAGCAGAACGGACGGCCTCTGGGATAAACAGACAACAGGTTACCACGACCTACCGAGCCTCCGGGATGACCAGAGGTGTGTAGTGATAGATGATCAACTGCATCTTACCTGGAGAAGGCTTGGACATGAAATCAAAATTCATCACATCCGGAATCCCCAGAGCCATGAGCTGCAGCATCACACCGGCCAAGTTACACCTGCAGCGCGCACACACACGCGCGTACACACACACACGAAAAGGAACAGGAGAACAGGCCATTCAATCACACTGACCTAAATAAATCACCATGTGGGAGGGATTCCTGCAGATAAGCACATTTTTGTATTATCTCAATGAATATAAAGGAGTCCTGCGGTACCTCTGGATCTCAGGCACTGTCATAGGGATGAGGTTGTCAAATTCCTGCTCAGTGTAGAGACGGTAGCAGGAGCCAGAGTCCTCCCTGCCGGCCCGGCCCGCTCGCTGCCACGCCTGGGCTTTAGAGACCCGCTGCACCGCCAGCACCTCCAGCCCGCTGTCTGAGAGTCACACAGCACATGTACTATAAGACGACAAATATTATTATATTATAAATAAATATAAACCATTGCTGATGTTACTGTTTGGAGGATGTAATTATATATAGAAAGTATATTTATAATATATAAGGTGATCCCTTGGATTCTCATCTAGCGCCACCAGCAGGTCAAAATTTATATTTGTCCAGTACTTTGGTTTATTACCAAACACCTGAGCATCAGCTGTACTGTGCATCACTGTACATGCTCTCTACGGTCAGTGGTGGAGGAAGGACTCAGATCTTTTACTCCAGTAAAAAGTAACAACACAATAATAAAAAAATGACTCCACTGTAAGTAAAAGTCCCGTGTTCAAAATCTTACTTAAGTAAAAGTACAGAAGTATTATCCTTTAAATATACTTAAAGTAGCCTATCAAACAGTACAGTGCCTGATATATTATTATATAGTACATTATTAGGTGTATAAAACTGATACTGATGTTAGAGCAGCATTTTAACTTTAACTACTTTATATAAAGTTAGTCCAGTGGTTCCCAACCTAGGGATCGGGCCCCTCCAAAGGGACACCAGATCTGAGGGGTGGTGAGATGATTAATGGGTTTGAAAAGAAGAAAAAAACAAAGTTCTGCTTCGGCTTGTGTGTGATAAAAAAAAAACTTGGTTTCCTCTTTGTCTATGACTAATAAAGGCACTAGTCATTATTCAGTGTTTCATGAACTTACCTGGATTGAAACGTTTGGCCTTCACCATCCCTGTGTCTATGACGTATTTGATCCCAGATATTGTAACTGACGTCTCGGCGATGTTGGTTGAGAGGATGACTTTCCTACATCCCTGAAAAAGGCAGAGAGGACAACGTTCTGCATGAAGCATACAATAATATAAAACTGATGTATGTAGCTGTACAGTGATGACAGAACAAGGCACTTTTGTGTGACACTTCTGCAGTAAAGCTAAAACAATGGCAGACGTGTCTTAAACAGAGACACAGCTGAGAACAGCAGTGCCACAGTATAAATATTCTTCCTGCGTGCTTAGTGCTGCCTTTACCTTGGGAGCTGGCTGGAAGACCCTGAGCTGCTGTGCTGGGGGCAGAGACGCGTACAAAGGGATAACAACCATGGGGCCACAGCCGTCAGGGAGATGCTTAGCGATGTCCCGGCACGTCCGCGCCAGAGCCTCGATTTCCTCCTGACCCGTCATGAACACTAAGATGTCGTGGGACGGAGGTGCCTCCTGTGCACAAACAACAAAACCGCGTTCTGTTCCAGTGTCAAGAAGAATCAACACAGCTCAGTTTCCTATAACGCTAAAGGGACAGAGTGTTCTTGGGGATTTGATTTAAATACAGCTGATTCCACATGAGTGATTAAAGTAGATGTCCCTCCACAGATATTGAAGACTACCTGATGGATCTGGAAGATGGAGACGAGTGCGGCCTGCAGATAGTCTGACTGGGCCTGCTTGGTGTAGTAGATCTGAATGGGATGCTGTCTGCCCTCCAGGTAGAGTACAGGGGACTTGTTGAAGTACTCAGAGAACAAATCCACATCCATGGTGGCTGACATCACTATGACCTGCGCAGGTGACACAGAAGAAAGAAGCTGCACTTTGGGATTTGGGTGTATTTAAGGAGATGCTCAAACAGATCAACAGAGCAGAGGCAGAAAATGAGCTTATAGGACTGAATGTAGGGGAGGCTTTTTATCTCACGAGCAGACGCAGCGAAAGGATTTGCCTATGAGAGTAAAATATCTGTCTGAAGTCCTCCTACCTTCAGGGGAATCTTATTAAGTTCTCTGCGCCTGCGTTGAGCAGTCTTAACCACGCCGAACAGCACATCAGTGTGCACGGTGCGCTCGTGAGCTTCATCCAGGACCACCACAGTGTAGCGCAGCAGTAAGGGGTCTCCGATGGCCTCGCGCAGGAGCATGCCATCTGTCATGAACTTCAGCTTTGTTTCAGAGGAGGTCACATCCTCAAAACGCACCGTGTATCCGACCTGAAAAGAAGCGATTTATTATAAGAGCCAAGACTTATGAAGTACTGATATTACTACAGCTAGTCAAACAATGTTTATTACAGCACACGCACATACAATGAAGACTTGTATTATTATTAAGCTGCGGATTAAAGGTTCCATGTAGAGTTTTCGTAGCGTCGTGAAGCTGTTTTTTAGTGAGTGGGTCCTTGCTTTGTTCATCTCGGGACAAGCCCACATGCGGGTGACCCAATACACATCCCTGCTAATGGTTTCACATTATACTGCTGATCTACAGGTGGTAGTAATGTGGCAACAAAGGCAAGTCTGCCAGCTAGTCAGAGCAGTAAACAGGGTTTAAAATATTCAAGCTTTGCAAATGTTACATGAGGAAGGAAATGCATTCATCTTGGGTTTTTTCCCTCCAGGACACACTCAGTGGGATTTGTTGAGTAACAATGAATGAAAAGAGGACTTAAGTTTGTTTACAATAAAAAGCCTATATTTCAAAGCCTATACTAAGCACTGGGTATGTGGGAAGCCTGTCTGTGCATACCAGCTTGCCGAGCTGTGTCCTCTTCTCCTCTGCCACCCTTCCTGCCAGTGAGATAGCAGCAACTCGACGGGGCTGAGTGATGGCGACGATGCCCTGTCGTCCGATGCCGGCCTCATACAGATACTGGGGGATCTGAGTGGTCTTCCCAGAGCCAGTCTCCCCTGATGCATTTGGAAGAATGGGTCAAGTAACAAAAACAAAAACCCAAGTTAGAAACACCATAAATCTGCTGTAAATGACAGGATTTCTGAGCCTAAATGTGATACCACTCACTTACTGAGTTGGGAAATTAATTCAGGCTATAATAAATGAAACTCATTTAAAAGAAAAAGAGATTTGTAGAGATGTACCAATTGGAACTGAGCTGTAGCACATTACAGAGCTGACACCATGACTCTGTGTGAGAGCAGAGCAGTGTTATATTATTATATTATATATGTATGTATGTTAGCACTGTACCTATCAGAATGGCAGTGTGAAGCTGTCTCAGTTGGTTCAGTAGCTGAGCTTTCGCCTGGTAGATCGGAAGCTGTTTCCTCTGGACGTCTATTGGAGTGGTTGCATTCCCCTTTCTAGGCAGCAGCATTCCAGGCTTATTCCTGTCGAGACGGAAAAAAACGGACCCCGGCTTGAATCTTTTAGCCGGAGGAGGGTCGGGGTCGTGGGGCATGGTCTGGAGAAAGTGACTCTGATGGCGAAAGCTTCGCGGCTCTTTCTGGAGACTCTTTTAAAAGTTTTTTTCGTGCTCACTGACAGACAGGAGAGCGTCACTGCGGATGTTTTGCTACCGCTGCAGAAACGTCCCCACGTGGTAAACGTCGGCGCAGACGTTTGACGTCACAGGTTCCCTGTTCAGTTTAGCCGGAGTGTGGACGGACAGACAGACAGACAGACAGACAGACAGGTACATCCACGAACTGTATGAACCTCGGCTGTACAAAGGGTTACCTGTCTGTCTATAGCTGGGCGGTTGTCATCGTGTTTCAATCCCACTCTGGGACTGCAATGCTATTTCTGGTTTCTGAAATAAAACTCATCTGCCTGGGATTGAAGATTTATGGAAGATTTAAAATACCTAAATAAAAAATAATTAAATAAAAAAATAATAAAGTGAAGTGTTCTTTTGTATGTATGTTTTTACTGTGGAAATAAATAAAAAAAACATGCTGAAATTACAATTATTTGATTTTTTGCCTGTTTTGTCATTCTGATACATTTTTCCATGCCATATTAAAATCGAATCACAACATTAAAAACAAGGCGAAAAAGAGTATTGCATTTCAGTTTTGTCCAGCAGGGGACAGCATAGACCTGGCAGTACGAAATGCAAGGTACGGTTGTTAGTTTCCCTGAAGCGTCCAGGAACTGCTTGTGGCTGTGAAGGAATTCTGGCGTAGTGGCCACACAGGGTATTGCAGCTTGCGGGATGACACGCTGGACCAAAAAGCTTTTTTTCTCATCCAGTAATTGGAAAAGTAACATGTGTTTGTTATTGGACTGAATTTGATCCATTCAGTCCAATAACATTTGGCGAAGTCAAGCCATATGATTAAAATATTTTATCACATTTATTATGTGTGCGGGGAGCCAACAGGCAGTCTTGCCATTTGGATGCCCTGAGTGTAATCGCTTTTTGAATGCATACACTGAATAATATTTCACTGAAACAAATCTAAATGGTAGTAAAATAAATAATATTCACAACATCAAGCACACAGACGTCAGTCAGTATGAGTCCTTCCTGACGTACCCTCAGATTCGTGGCAGACTCATATAATACCACATGTAGACATCTTTCCTTTTAGCTGGTTCCTTGGTCAGCAAGTGTACTGTGGGTGTAACAACAACAAAGCAGGTTTTTCTACTTTGTCCTTAATCTGTCATCAACTGGAGTTAACAGTCAGCTTCACTATCTGCACCGCGGCCTCTCTGATGTCTATCTGCTCTGTGTGTGTTTCTGTTTGTCGAGGTTATTAGAGTTTTAAAAAAAACTAAAACCGAAACTAATAAAAACTAAACTAAAAATAAACATTTTTAAACAATACAAACTAAACGGAAACAAGCAAACTCACTCAAAACTCAAACTCACACACAAATTAGTAATGAAAAATACAAAACTACAATAACTGATGTGTGTGAGTGGAGCTGAGCTTGGCCCCCTGTCCTGCAAAGGAGAGCTTTAAATGACAGCAAAACATGAGAACATTAGTTTCTGCGCCCTGTATATAACATTATGCTCATTATGATTAATGATCTCTAGGCTGTTTTGGTGCCCCCCGTATGTGATGTACATGTATGTAGCGGTGGTGCTGGTCAGCCAGCATGGCCGGCAAAAGTCTCAAACGCATGCTCTCAACCGGCCCAGTTCGGAAGCATGAGGAACTTGAAACTAGAACCATTTCTGAAAACAATTGTGTGTATGCTGGATGTTGAAAATCTGAAGCTAAAGTGCATTGCTGGCTTTAAAAGGTGAATAATACCAATAATGTAAGAAAGATGTGGAATACTATAAGGTTTATTGAAAAACTGACGCTAAACTGAATTTCCACCTCTTATTTGTATGAAAAAACAGCTACGAAGTAAAGGCTATAGTATGAATAAAGGCTAAGTTCCATTAGTCATTGACTGTCTGCTGTTTTAAGGGATGTACTGTGCTGCAGGAAGCTGCACAAACAGACGTTAAGTGTTAATTAGTGTCAGCACACTCATATTAGTTAATCTCTATGGTAGATTTCTGAAATTTAGCACTATGTTGTGTTGTCAGAACAAAAGTGACAGTTGACTGTCAGTGGTCCTTGCAGACATCTTTTATGTTCCATTGTACCAGTCAGTGTTTATTGTAAGCTAACACTTGTTAACTAACTAATTCCACTGGGTTTGAACAACTAACGTTCATTAGGTGCCAAGAAGATCCCTGAGTGTCTGACTGTACACACCGTGCCATGGAAAATGTAGGTCACAGTGAATTCAGTTAAGAGGATCTATTGGGAGAAATAGAACATAATATTCATATGTATGTTTTCATTAGTGTACAATCAACTGGTTGAATATAGGAATTGTTGTGTTACCAAAAAAAAAACGCCTTTCATCGAGTCCGCCATGTTGAACCGCCATGTTTCTACAGTAGCCCAGAACGGACAAAAGACACACCTGCTGCAGAGCGCCTTTCACAAGTTTCATGGCCACCTTAGTTTCTCCTACAGCACTACACATTCCCAGACTGTCAGATACAGACGTGAGCAGTGTTCAGGTAGATGCAGTCTGCAACTTGACTGCTAGATGCCACTAAATCCTACAGACCAGGTCCTTAAAAAACAAACTGAATGAATTGTCATTCATTTAATCATAACACAGTAAATGCGTACATAACATTCCAATACATATCACAATGTCAGCTGTGTGACCTGTTTTTATTTAGGCCGTTTAAATCTTCCATAAGTTTGGGCCCCAACAGAATAAAGCTCTGGAATGTGTTGTTTATCTTTGATGCTGCCACCAGGGGGCAATATGGTGTGTTTACTTCACAAACACTGACTGCAAGCTTTGGGAGCCAGTTGCAGTCTGTGTGTCTGTTTTATATGGTCTGTTTACAGTGTTTATTTCTGATTCCGATAAGCCTTTTCATGCTGGATTTAGCCTACTGCTAGGCATGGTGGACTTTAATCTGTCTGGAGGAGACCACAGAAATGTCTATAACATATCCACTTCAATATATAATAAAAACACAAGATAGCCATTTTTGACAGTTGTCACAATAGTCACACTAAACAACTACAAAACCCGTTTTCAGGAAACACTATTTATAACTGCAAAACCAACACTGTAAAATACAAAGGCAAGATAATTCACAGAGATATGCAATGGGAATATTTCAGTGAACCAAGTGAGAATATTTCAAGCCTCAAGAATTAGTGGCTCATGATGTGAAATTCAAAGCTGTTATTTAAGTATATATATATATATTAATGCCCTAAATATTTTATGCTCTTGAGCACCACATACAAATAAGATTGACAATGATGTTCTCATGTTCTGCTTTAATTAATAGCAATACTATCACCTTCTCCTGCCCCTAGTCAGCGTGTCAACAGTTCTGTTAAGCAACAGCGTTTACATCCAGAGCCACGGGGAAGAAAATGTCCTTGAATTGCTCATTGTAGCCCCTTCAGACCCGCCTTATGTTCCAAGGTTGTGAAAAATATAATAATGACTTTTTCCCATCCTTAATGCAACCAGAAATGAGAATCAATAAAAAAATTTTTTTAATCAAAACCCTTTAATTGTTATTTTTCTTGTCCATTTCAATGGACATCGGGTCCAAACAATTCTTAAAATACCAACATCATATGACAACATCATACCTATTTTTTGTCTGTTAAATGTTGCAAAAAGTAAAAAAGAAGCCCCTGTCAAGTGACTTCCATTGTAATGGACACAGGGTCTGAAGGGGTTAAAACCTTCCCTCTACAATGGTCCAGGCAGTGCGGCACATGCCTACATAGCATCGTGCAACCAGGGCATGACTTGTGAAAACAAGTCAAATTTAAGGAAACGGCTCATGCACCAACATGTTCTTGGTTGAAACACAGGTTATTTAGTAATACACAGGAAGTGCAGCAATGCTGCATTGCAATAGTAGAAAATTCAGTAGAAAGTGTTTCATTGCCGAGGAAGAGGAGTGTAGTAAACAGCACTCGAAATTAAGGATGTCTTGTTGTCTTGGGGACAATAAAAGTAGCTCCCTGGGAACAAAGATACAGCGTCTGGGACAATTCTGGGACAGTTGAGATTAGAAATATATCATTACAAATGAAATTACTACATTTATGCATTTTGGTATGTATAGAATTTTAATTAAGAGGTAGCATCGGCACAAGCTCTGGGCTGCGTCACACGTATATAATATATTATAATGTAATTCATTCCCATGCATGCGGCTCAGAGTTCAAGGCTCTTCTGCCAATAGTGCCGGGGTCTCTCCCTCTCCTCTTGCTGTTTTCTTGTATTTTATAAATATTTACATAGTTTGTTTGACTTTCTCCCTCACACTTTGCCTCCGGGTCTCTGGATTAGAGTTCTCCTATAGTTTGTAAATATGTATGTAGTTACATATTTACAAACTATAGGAGAACTCTAATCCAGACCTTCTTTCTCACTTGGGATGTATTGCCATTGCAAGTTGCCACGGTCCCCAGAGGATGACTCCTAATAACTTTTGCCCATCCCTTGACTTTTTATCTAGCGCCATCAGCAGGTCAGAATTTGTCAAGAGCCTCGGCTGTACTGTGTGCAGTGCAAATTAGCAAACGTTAGCATGCTAACTGAAGCTGATGAACCTGGTAAAAATGACACCTGCTATCAGCATGTTAGCACAGGTTGCTGATCCCCACTTTCAGCTCTGTCTCTGTCACCCGCTGCCCCTTCACCCAAATTACTGAAAATATCTTCTCACTTATCTAGTGGCACCTATCCATGCTGATAGTTTTGCATCTATCTGTCCAGGTTTTTGAGATATTCGGCCCTAAAATGTCTGCCACCACCTTTAATAATGTGTAATGTGTGGTGCCCACAGCATTAGACGCGCAGTTTGTAATTTCTCCCTTTTTAAAACGATAAGAAAAGATGTAGTTTGATGACATGATGTCATGAAGTAGCGTAGGATCGGATGTGCGTGCAGTAATAAAATTCATCAGGATATCAAAACAATGTCACATGACTTATTTCTATTGCTGTTAAACAACCACAGATGAAAATCTACCAGTTATCACTCAGGCAGAAATAATGTTCAGGGACAAAGTAATGTATTGTTTATGTATAAGTTTTATTTATGCTTAGTCACTTCCTTCCTCCTCCACTGTCGCATCCCGTGTTTTCCAGGTAATTAAAGGCAGTATCTGCGGGTGCACAGTCTTAAAGGACACGCCTATGATATGCCCTCGAAACTGTCGCAGTTTGCTCAGGTTTAGGCAGCAAAACAACTTTTAGAAAGAGATTGTGGTTGACAAATGACAGATTCCACTGGTTTTGAACATTGTTGGAAACGTCGGATAAAGTACACAATTCAACAAAAAAATGTACAAAGTAATTTTAATTATCATTTAAAAATAGAATTAAATATATTTAATTTATTCAAGTCCAATTCTGAGGAGAAAAATGGATAATCCACAGAATTATAGGACCTGTGTCTAGAGTTCAGTGGTATCTAGTGGTGAAGTTGCAGATTGCGAGTAACTGAACACTACTCGCATCTATATACCTTGGAATGAGAACGGGCTGTCAAAGGTGTAGAAGAATACAGTAGCTGCAAAACTTGCATTAAACGTGAAAGGCCCTATGTACAGCCAGTGTTTGGTTTGTCCACTCTGGTCTAATGGTAGACTACATGGAAGGCATCTGTACATAAAATGCCTCATTGTAAGGTAATTAAAACATAATTCCTATTTTCAAGTGATTATACACTAATGAAAACATAGCTATGAATATTATATCGATATATTTTATTAGATCCTCCTAAATGTTACACACTGGACCTTTAACTGTGTACAATTTCAATTATCTCCCAGTGTCCCTTTAAAAAAAAAAAAGCAGTTTGTGCCAATTGGCACACTTTACATTGTGTCTAGAGCAGGTTATTATTTAGATTGTCATACAGCAGTTTTTTTTTTATGCAATCCTTGCAAAATCCTTACAATCCTGCCAAATCCTTGCAATCCTACCAAATTCGAGGCATGGCCATTTTGTGGTGATTTCCAATGTATATTCATATGTCTTTTGGTTAATAGGCTTTAACCAGATTTAGATTTGGATTTTAAACATCATTCCAAAAGAAGATGTCCCCTTTGCTAATCTCTGGAGATTAGAAAGCACTGCGCACAATTGAGAAAAACACACATGTCAGAGAGGAAACCTTTTATGCAACATTCTTCATATTTCAACTTATTCATACTGAAATGGGATGATTCACTTTTAGTATAACTGTGCCACTTTCTTGCCTCCGAGAATGAAGATTAGGAATGCAAAGCGCCTCACGGTATATGAAAGGAGAGTGAGAGAGAGAGTGAGTGAATCTCTGAGTGGGGTGAGAAACCCTAAACGTTTCTCTGTGTGCCCCCCACACAAAATGACGATAAAACATAAGAAGGCTTAACGTCTGCGAATGGTGACATGAGGTTAGGCAAACAAGCTGAACTGTGGCATACACATTGTTTGTGTTGAGCTTGTGTGTTTTTTTTGTCTCTGTCTAGCATTGCAGGAAGAGAGTGTCAGTGGAGACGATAAGGTTTGATTGCACGCACAGAGGAGGAGGTCCACCACTTGTGTGGCAGCTGCTGAGTTGTTTGCAAACAAGTCAAGAATGAATTCCAAAAATGTCTTTCCACATGTGCTGCTGCTTTTGAGGAAAGGAGAGAGAAGAAGAGATGCAAGGAAAGACCGGGAGATACAGTGGTGTGAAAAGAGAGTGACTGAAAGGAGAGTGACCCTATGGAGGGAGAGAGAGAGAGAGAGAGAGAGAGAGAGAGAGAGAGAGAGAGAGGGAGGGAGGGAGAGAGAGAGAGAGAAGCATGAGAGGGGAGGGAGGGAGGAAGTCCTACACTTCAGGACTTCTCATAAAGCGCGTCAGACATTACTTATGAGAGGAGGCAGAGGACCTTTGCCACAAGTGAGGAACGGGCCGACCAGGAGAAGTGGAGTCTGGTTGTTTATATGCAAGTGGAAGAGAGAGAGAGAGAGAGACCCTCCTCTCCGTGGGTCAGCCGATGAGAGAAGATGAAGAGCCAAATCACCAACGCCCTCTCGGACTTCTTCTTCGAGTATGAGACCCCGCGCCAGGTGCTGGTGAGGAACAGGCGGGTGGGAGTGGTGTGCCGTCTGATCCAGCTGGGGGTCCTGGCCTACATCATTGGGTAAGACCTACACAGTCATCCTTTTTTTAAAAAAATGTATTTATTGGCTGTTCAACAGGCAGGCTTGAGTGCAGGGAGGGTTTGCATTGTGCATGTTTCTACTTGCTTGCAGTCACACATTCTGCTGCAACTGACCTCTCAGAGAGATCCTGCAAATTTCAACAACTAGAGTGACACAACCCTGATGTCTTAACTTTGCACTGCATGATAAAAAAAGCGTTATGTACTGCTCAAATGACTGGAAACGCATCATTTTTAAAAGGAAGACCTCTTATTTGACTTCCGGAGGGTGCTATCAAGGGTCAGAGATAAGTACTGTAAATTGGCACTGTTGACACAGCAATATATGCACTGTAAACCAAACAAAAGAGAGCAAATGACTGAGTGGTGGCAGAATCTGAGAACAGATAACTTTTATCATCCGTCCTTCTCAAGTTAAGGCAAGGAAATACAACACGTTTGTTAACTTAAACATACTTCCTCTTGCTTTGACATGTTGGAGTCATTCCCTGGAAGTTCACTCTAATCTCACTTCATTGCATCATGTATCTTTTCTGCTTTTGTTGGCCTGAAATTACTCATGGACTGTCTATGTGCATATGTATGTGTGTATCTGTGTGTGTGTGTGTCTGCACCTCTGAGCAGCAGAACCTGAGGAGCTGTGTGTGATGAACACGCTGAGGCATATGCTAACACAGATAACAATCAACTGCTGCCCAATTCGCTGCCAAACAGCGCAGAGATGCCTTACCTTCTGCTGGTGACAGAGAAACAAAGAAAGAAAATCTTGTCTTGCTAATGGCGAGGTTATTCTTTTTTTTTTGAAAGTGGAAACAGCCAGCTGATTTAAACTGATTGGAAATGGCCCACAGTTGGTTTCTTCTCTCATCTTGACGACCTTCAGATCCCAACAGATGATATGTGGATGATCATTTCCTTTATTGCAAACCTTAGACTGGGGTAGCTGTGAAATATGTTGCGCAGTGCTCTGAGGTAAATAAAAGGGGAACAGCTACAGTGTCTTTCAGAGGTTTGGTCTCTTTTGGTAATGAGGTCTCCCCGTGCACGTGAGGTGAGGTGCCCTTGAGCAAGGCGCCTAATCCCTGACTGCTCCCGGAGCGCCGTTACTTGGCGGTCCATTACCCCACCATCTCTCCACATTTGCATGTCTATAAGCCGTGTTTGTGCATGATTGTGCTTCAGGCCTATGTGTGTGTAAACACAGAATGAAAACAGAATTTCCTAACTGGAGCTAAATAAAGTATATCTTCTTCTTCTTCTTCTTCTTCTTCTTCTTCTTCTTTTTCTTCTTCATGACAGCGCTCCTTCCTGTCACCCTCCTTTTGCAGCCATCAGGCCACATTAAGGCTGGTGATGGGCACGGAAAGAGATGTGATTATAAAGCTGTCCAGATTCTCCTCTTCAGGATTCGAGGAGAGGGTTGTCAGGTTGGAGCGGAAGTCAGTCTGTGTTTCTCAGGCACTAGCAGTGAACCGGTGCACCACTGGTTGTCTTGTCAGGAGTATTACATTTTGTTTTAAACCCTGGGTTTGCCACAGAAACAGTTGCTATTTTAGTTTTATTTTTGCAATCAGCAAACAAATTACGGATATATTTGTGTGCTTCCATTATCTTACCAGACAACTTTCTTCTCAAATATGAAAAAGGATGCATCTTTGGCCGGCTACAGTTCGAGTGTACACATACCAGACAGTGCTCTGAGTTAATCTCACAAAAATATCCCACATGATTTTAACATATTTGATACATGAATTGAAAATCAATCAAAAAGCGAAGACTAATTTAATAGAGGAGAGCAGCTTCAACAAACTATAATTACTATGCTTTTAATTAATTCCCGTCTTGTCACTTTTAAATTGACAAAATGCCAGCCCATTGTTTGCTTTTCAGGGATTCATTGATTTTTTTTTTTGCTTGTTCTGATTCTTCTTCACAAAATGAACACTAATCTCAGAGCCACAGTATGGTAGAGAGGAAGAAAAGCCCTGCACACATCAAGCATCCTCCTCCCTGCCTCCTTCTGTCGGAGCAGATACAGATCTTACTTGGACTGCTGTTTTGGAAGATCCTTCCATTATTTCACGCTCATGGGTTTCTTTATTCCATTAATGTGCTCTATTTTTGTCTCCACTTCCTCTTTAACGTAATACCCAACTTGAATTTGCATTTGATTTGTCTTACTGATAGAAGTTGTGACATTCGTTGTGCACGCTATTTCAGGCCGCAGTTCTCTTGCTTTGAGGTTTTTTCATTGACCACAGACAAATGAGTATGTGCTGCAATACTTGTTCTCCTGTAGGCCTTCTGCCAGAGGGTAATTGCTTTTGCACGCTATATAAAATATCTATGCATGTGTGTGTGTGTGTGTGTGTGTGTGTGTGTGTGTACATACAGTATCTCCCCAGTGCACACCAGCTGTTACCCATAGCTTGTGGCCAGACGCACATAGAGCAACACAATGTGAAGCTCCACAGAGATCGAGATGTACTGCACCTGAGCGAGGCGAGCTTTTGCTTAATGGGGATTATTTTATGTGACAAAGGGTTTGGGCACTTGTTCTTAATATAGACAACTCAACATCACTACAGTTTTTCACCGGCCTTTACGACCAGAACAAACCTGGAATATTTAACGTTTGGCGTACAAAGTGAAAATGCTGTTCTACAGTAGCTCTCATATCTCTTCATAGATCATCACCAGGGACGCAACAAGCACTGAGATGCTTTGCTTAAGTAAAAAAAAAATACTAATAAAATAATGTAAAAATACTCCATAACAAGTCTTACATTTAAAGCACAAAAAAGCACTAAATTATTTATCAGCAAGAAAAATTTTCATAAAGTATCAAAAAGAAAATTTCTCCTTCTACATAAAACTGATCCCAGTGACATATTACATATAAGTAACATAAAAGAGATGAATTATATTATTATTATTATTATTATTATATTGTTAATTGCATTTTGCTCTTGTAGCTGGTTTCCATTACTTATATATATAATTAGAAAATGTACACACTGCGTCACACACCTTAAAAAGGTCACCAGATAAATCTGAGAAGTGAGAAATCAAAAGAGGAAAGAGGAAAAAAAGTTCTGCTACATACATTCATGTTAATGTATTAAGGGGAAATGTCTCTTTTATATAGAACTAAATAATTGAAGTATAAAATAACTTAGTTACTTTCAACCACTGATTATCACAATCAGTATACTTGGAGAAAGGTAGTTTGCATCTGTCTTTATACTGATAAACATGCAATATGATGTTGTAACATGACAGATTCCTTTTCAATACCATCTGTGGATCTGTGCTTTTAGATGGGAAAGTTTCATTATTGCTCCGACAGAAACTGCCTCCCACTGAACCACAACTGTGTAATCCTTATTATTTACTTACTAAGCTTGAAACACTTTCACTTTCTTTTAACACTTTGAATTACATATTAGTAGATGTCTCAGTACTGAAATTCCATATGTCAGATTTCTCTTAGTGGTAGTAAAGGGACGTACGACCACCATGACATTGCACAATCACCATCACTTGCACGTGTCCCTGTGAGGTTATGCTGCTGGCATGTGGGATTGCTGTGCAAAATGTCAACATCACCGCTATACATGCCCTTGCCTGTCGGGTTGGTTGGATGGTTGATGGTGGTGGAGGTGCTGACAGGCCTGACAAGATGCTTTCTGTGTCTCTTACAGGTGGGTGTTCATCTATGAGAAAGGCTACCAGTCCTCAGACACAGCCGTGAGCTCTGTCTTCAGCAAAATGAAAGGAGTGGGCTATACCAATGTGACTGGAACTGAGAGAATCTGGGATGTGGCCGACTACGTCTTCCCTCCGCAGGTTGGTGACTGGTTGGCATGATGTGAATTGTTCCTTAGGAGTCACAAGTCTTCATTTCCACTGACTCGTTTACTGACTCGCCCCTCCTACCTCCTAAAATTTACAAGAGGTGAGACCACGTGTCACTCACACTATTGTGCAACTCTTATAACTATTTGTGGAAATGTATTAAGTTGATTACTATATTAACCAAACCCTTACTGTAACACCTGATGAGTTAGTTCAACTCAAATTGTTTGAGGAAACAGGTTGCCTTAAACTGTTTAAATTTGTTACCTCCAACAAACATGCAAAAATATTTGAGTAAAGGTAACTCAAGTATTTATTTTAGGTTTAGGTAAGTTAAGTTAATTGCACTAATTTCCTTCAGTTAATTGAACTTAAAACTAGTAAGTATAATACACTTATATGCAGCATTTGTCCAAAATTATTGAAAATGTTATCTATCGGAAAAATGACTGACTTTAATATATACATTTGTTAGAAATAAAATTAAATTTACTCATTTTCTTCCACTAAAACAAATAGTTACATCACATTAGCTATGATTAAGTTTACTTCTTTTATTAAGATATGTTGTTGGATTTACAGTGATGTGAGAAGAACAACCCGCTTTGGCGCTTGTTTCAACTCAGTACTCGCTCTCCCAGCCTGGAGCCCAGCCCTTGCCCTGAGCTGAAGGTCTGACTCAGGCGGCACGAATCGCTCACTCACTATAATTCTTTTGCATCACAACCTCCATGAAAGGACTTGTTTGAATGAATGAAACCGGAAATTAGTCAGCAGGGCCCCCGGCAGTCTGGTGCACATGTTCTATGGGTGCTGGGTGGATTCACCAAGCTCTCGGTGCCTGACTTGGTGACTCTAGTGACTTACACTCAAGAGCTGAACTTCCTACCTCTATGGGCTGAAGGCTTTTCTTGCATGCAGGAACACTTAATATGCTCATCCCATGACTCTGGGTCACTCAGATATCATGAAGTCAGCATCCACAGTCAATGACTCAAACTGCAACTTGAAAATGATTCAAAAGCTGGTCACTGGTCAGATCGTGACAAAGATCAAGGTTTAGTTATGCTTTTAAAATATCCGTGTTAGCTAGATATGCCAATAAAGGTACAATGATATTTTGGCTTTGTCAACATCAAGGTGTGCTGGGTGCATCCATACAGAAATAAGCAAACAACCTATAAAAAAGAAGACTCAAATACATTTCTTTGTTTAACCAAAATGTTGCTGGGTCTGTGGGAAAGAAAAATAAAGAGACACAATGAAGACTGTCATGTTTGCTTTGAAGTCTGGGTGTAGGCCCTTTTAAATTCAGAGCATTGTGGTCACAATGTAACGTCTAGGTCGCTTTGATCAGGTATCAACCAACGATCAGTTCATCTTTATTCTGAAATCCTCCTCTTTGTCTGTGAAAATGTCACAGATGGTTGTTGTTTTACTAATTTAGTTTATTACTTTCTGTGATAATGGTTCCGTTTGAGAGAAACTTAATCCAATAGGCCATACTTTGTGTTCTCAATGGCTCTGTGACAATAAACTTAAAGGTCAACAGCATCAAACTACAATATTGTGGCATTCAGCATCTTGTCTCCAATGATACCACCGTACATGAAATAAAAGAGCGTAATCATGGTCATACAGTAAAAATACATGTGATACTGTATATATATATATATATATCTATATATATATCTATATATATAGATATATATATAAAATAATAGTCATAATATTTTGGGAAATGTGCTTATTTGCTTTCTTTGCCAAGAGTTAGACAAGAACGTCGACCCTAAATAAAGCCAAGAGCCAGTTAGCTTAGCATAGCATGAAGACTGGGGGGAACAGCCAGCCTGGCTGTCCAAAGGTAACACAATCTGCCCACCAGCACCTCTGACTGTGGGTTCAGACAAACTCATTTTAGAGGCAGTGAGTGCATACAAAGTCAATGGAAAGTCATGATTAAACACAAATTTGCCCAAAGAGGTGAGTGAAAAATAAAAAAGGAGAGTTTCTTTTGAGTTCTGAGTTCAGTCACACACACACACACACACACACACACACTATCACAGACATGGTCGGTGCGTCTGTTGTATGCAAATTAAATGAGTTGAAATGAGTAAAAATGTGTCTGAAAGGACCTTAAAGCTTACTAGTTAACATGACTTGTTTCATCCAGGAGGTCCTTGCTCACTGCCAAGAAATAGTCCAGCGTATAACCCCCCTGTGACTGAACCACCACTTGTTTTTACACAGATTCAACAATCGAGATCTGACGTAAAGCAATAATTGATTAGTGTTTGCTTTCTGGCAGAATGTTAGACAGGAAGATTGTTACCACTTTCATGTTTTTGTGTTAATATAAAACTGGAGCCAGCAGCCAGTTGGCTTAGTTTAGCATAAAGACTGGAATCAGGCTCCACTGCAACCCTGGCTCTATTTTACAGGATGTTATACCTCACGTAATAAAACCATTAAGTGTTGTTTTTGTACAGATTTAACAAATGAGATACAACATGTTAATTAGTGAGCTTTTAGAGGTGCTGGTAGCTACACTGTCTGCAGTCTCTAACAGTCTCCTAGTTTAAACCATACGGATAGATACAGAGAGTGGTATCAATCTTCTTATAAAACGTTGGAAAGGTTTTGTTTGAAGACGTTTGTGATGTCAGCGGGGTCACTACAATTGACTGTTTGACAGGCAACAAACTTTAGCATGTTGCCTAACAACTACTGCATCTTGCACTGTGTCATTTTATGGCATAAATAAATGTGATTGATTGAAAAACATTTAACACATTACTTCTTTTAATCCTTAACCTCAGGGAGACTCATCTTTTGTGGTGATGACAAACTACATCATAACTGAAGGTCAGAAGATGGGAAACTGTCCAGAGGTAGGTGAAAATACTTTTTCTGCTCTTTTTCTTTTTCCGTCTCTCCTCCTCCCTGACTTCTTCTTCCTGTCGGCTTTGTTGTTCTCCCTCTGACTTAAACACTTCCATAAATAGTAAAACAAAAACGGAAACTGTGTCTCATTCCAAGACTGTTTCTGTAATTGGGTAATTGTGAAGCTGTTGAATAGCAGAAAAAAAGAAATTTGACGTATTGGCCTTGAGGTAAGTGCTGCAAAATATTACAATAAATGCAAGACTTTATTTCCACACTGTCGTGTTGTTTTCATGTTTAAAATGTGCTGGTCTCCTCACATCCACATTCCACAGTTGTGTATAGACACTGACTCTGAACTCTTGTGCGTAACAGCTCCCAGGCAAGCACAACTGCAGCTCGGACGCCGACTGTGAAGGAGGGAGTTTCAAACGTACGGGACATGGTAAATCCTGACGGCCTGACAGTGTGAGACCGCAGCAGTCCTCACTGAATAACCGTCTGTCCGTCTGTGGACAAACTCAAATCAGTCTCAATATCTCTTCTTAAACTTCAAGGGTCAGTGACAGGATGTACTGAGGGAGGTAGAGGATTATGGCAGGTTATGAAACAGTGTATTTACAAAATGGGTTGTGGCTGTTGAGAACTGCTATAGGATTGACTCATACAGTAGAAACTAAAATACACCAGATCTGACTCATCACTGTAAACATTTACCACACTTATTTAACATTTAACACATGACATATTGTGTGTGCGTGTGTGTGTTTGCGTCATGGCTTACTGACCACTAAAGGATGCAGCTTAAACCCTTCCTTAAGCAAGTAGACATGTACATATGTACAGGCACAGGCGTCACAAAAACTCCTGTGCAGTTGACACAAATCATAAGCACACAGAGACATTAAAAACAAATAAGGCTTCAAACAAGAGCTTTTTTAATAGGTCCAAACATATACAGTATTGTCAGCGAGTGCAAAGAGCAGTTATATAAATTTATTGTCCTCCAGCTGTGTTAAATTCTGAGTCTTTCAAGTCCTCTGTGACCCACATCAACTTCAATAAGACCAATGTTGGCCAAAGCTTTAGATCTGTCTGTTTCCGACCAGTCAAATTCACCTTGAGGTGCCAGTATCTCTTTAGAGGCGGCGTGCTGTCTCTATGCTTGTAGACAAGTAAACATGGGGGGCGCCCCTATAGCTAAACAGACTGGTGGGCTCCAGCGAAAGGTCAGCGACTGAAGCGAAGAGTGTGCACCAAACGCCTGCTGGAGAACTATCTGTAATCTCATCCAACACACGATGAGAGAGACGGATACCAGCAAAGTTAATCACATAGAGAGAAATGATATATTAGGATCAGGGCCAGATAAAGGAAACAGCTATTTCAGCATTTGCTTTGCCTCACTTTTATATCTTGCTTGCTGCTGTCGATGCTAATTCAAGATAAGATGATTAAACCCTACTTCTTTCTTCTTTTCTTTTTTTTTTTTGCTGCTTGAAACACATGTTTTGCTAAATTCTTGCTCTAGTTTTAAGTTTTTTCTCTAACGGTGAGACATGTTTTTATTTCAAGGACAAATGACGGGAAAGTGTGTGAATACCACGAAGACCTGTGAAGTGTTGGCTTGGTGCCCCGTTGAGGATGATAACAACATACCAGAGTATGTGGAAACATTGAATCATTCAGACTGCAAGTTGATGCTAACTTGCAATGCATGTGATGGGTGAATTTGTTATGATTCTGCGCCATTACATAGCTGTCATGAGAAATATTTGATTATTTTATTTATGCTCCTCAGCGTACTGGATTTGATACTCTTCTCTCTTCTGTTTATTCCCTAGTCCTCCTCTGTTGATGTCTGCAGAAAACTACACACTGTTCATCAAAAATTCTGTAACATTCCCCCTTTTTGAAGTCACAAGGTGATGAACCTCATCCATATCAAGTTAAATTTAGCTTATATGAATAAGTAAATTAATACAAATGAGCCAGGGTTTAGTGTATGTTGTTTCAAATTCCTCCTACCCTAATTAATAATAAATAAAATCACATCTTAAAGGGGCACTCATACAGATTTTACACAAATAGGGCATGGATGAGGACATATACCATCTAATGAAGAATTGTACTCAGTTGCATTACGGGAATAGTAGGCTCCAGTGTTCTTCTTCATTCTTCTTAAGAATGTGTTTGCGTTGTACGGATTGCGTTTCCCCCGGGAGGAGATCCGATCCTAATTTGAGCCTGATCACCTCCAAATGTGTTCTGGCTGATCCAATCATATCCATTGAGTTCTGCATACATTTACACCTGCCATTAACATGCATTTTTCCTCATCCAGATACAGATTGCATTTCAAAGCCAGGTGTAAATAGGGTACAAAGGTCAGGAGATCTTTGCGTCTATTGCACTGATACTGACTTTTCTGTTTTTAATCTGTCTCTTGAAGTCCCCAAACTTTATGAAAGTGCAACACTAAATTGCCAGAGTACCCCTTTAAGTTAGAAAGTTTTGCACTACCAGGGGTTTACACTCATGTTGTTGGTAAAAGCAAAACAAAAAAATGTCACACTTTGTCTTTAAATGTTTAAAGATTATAAATGTCTTAAAGGCAAACAGACAAATGTAATTTGAGGTTATTATTACTCTTTTCTGTGACAAAATTCGACACTCTATTTAGAGTATTACCGTGTTTTTAATGGCCAATTGTGTTTTCAGGAGTAACCTGGTGGAGGGCATCGATAATAATTACATCAGCAAATGCCTTTATGATCAAGAGGATTCTCCACTGTGTCCCATATTCAAACTGGGAGACATAGTTAAAATGTCTGGCTTCAATTTTGAGACAATAGCCAAAGTGGTAAGTCAGCTGCATAAGATCATCACTCAACACTGCATGGGTAGGAATGTTTTTCAGGTGGAGAGGAAGATTTCCATTCCACATAATCACAGCTGCACATGTATTGTCTTTTGGTGTTTTGTTTCTTTAGTGTCTCTTGTTACCATGCAGACTTGTATCATGTATTATGTGCTTGTGCCCTGTCAGGGAGGGGCCATTGGGATTGTGATCGACTGGACATGCAACCTAGATTTCAATGTAAAGCACTGTAAACCAATGTACAACTTCCATGGGCTGTACGGAAACCCTGATGAGAAAGACAAAGCCAGAGCTTCAGTGGGCTACAATTTCAGGTGTGTAACATACTTCACTGAATTATTAGAGACTCTTAGAATACTTCTTGGTCGTAGCTCTGGTGCTCTCTCACTTTGCTTTCTGGCTGAGAGCCACTTATTGTGAGAATCTCCATGGCTGTTTGTAGGTTTGCAAAGCATTATATGGAGGATAAAGTTCAGCAAAGAACCCTTCTCAAAGTGTTTGGGATCAGGATCGATATCATTGTGCAGTCACTGGTAAGTAATGTTTTCTCTATCTAGATGAATTTCTGACTAGAGAAATGGACAAAGGGAATTTTGAATCATTGGCACTCTATCCTTCACAGGCAAGAAAATTCGATATCATCCCAACACTGACAGCTATAGGCTCTGGAGTGGGCATTTTTGGAGTGGTATGTGGAGTAATACCTACCACAATTATTCATTGTCTGTGGAATCATTTGTATAAACTAATATCTGATTCTTTTTCAGGCAACTGTAGTCTGTGACTTGGTGCTACTCTACTTGCTACCAAAAAGAGAATTTTACAAGAACATGAAATTCAAATACACAGATACACAGACACAGGTAAGCTCTATGATGCAGATTAACAGAATATCTTGTAGTTTGAACACAAGATGGCAGCAGAGAGGCATTTAATAATGGCAGTCCAGACAGAATAGTATATAGTGGTCAGTGTTGGATAATCACTGATTTAATCAGGGTTATATTATCAGATTAGAAAGATAAAGTAACTATAATCAGCCCAGGTTACATTTTAATAAAATGTGTTGATTACATTTTTTTTTTTACATCTTTAAAGGTCCAGTGTGTAACATTTAGGAGGATCTATTGGCAAAGATGGAATATAATATTAATAGCTATGTTTTCATTAGTGAATAATCATCTGGAAATAAGAATTGTTGTGTTTCTGTTACCTTAGAATGAGCTGTTTTTATCTACAGACACCACAGGTTGTTTTCCATGGAGGCCGCCATGTTTCTAGTAGCCCATAACTTCACTTCACAAATCACTTACTCTAAATAGTGAACTTTTTTTGCACGTTTTGGCCACCATAATTTCTCCTTTGTGCTTGCAAGGGGAGGGTGAAACAAGGGACTTGAAATCTGCAACCACAAGGCCTGACACCACTAAATCCTACACACTGGTCCTTTAAAATCTGCCAATGCTCTATGAACCCTTTGAGGTCTAAAGATCTCGCTGTGGGAATGTTCCATTGTGCGTTTATGTACGTGTTTGAGATCAGAGCTCTGATTGGCCGTCAATTCAAGAACACAGCCTCTAATTGCTCGACAGACTCAGTCCATGGCCAGTGGATGTCTGACAACCTTGCTGCTAACAAAAACTAGGAAAAAAGGATTAAAAATCATGAGGACATTCAGCATAATTTGATCTGACCAACTGTAAATGCTGAATATGCAAAATGAATTATATTTGCACTGAATTTTTTTGTATAAAATGTTTGAGACGTTTAAAGAGAAAAAGAAAATATTTGTGGAATTTTGTGGCTGTGTCCATTTCTTCTTTAGAAGGTGAAATATTTTCAAAGTTGGACAAAATCCAAAAGTATTACTGATAAGATTACATTGTTTTTGTAGTCCAATGAATTATGTTACTAATACAAAAATGTCCATGTCATTTGTAATCATTAAAGGTCCAGTGTGTAACATTTAACAGGATCTATTGGCAGAAATAATATAATAATATGTTATCATTAGTGTATAATCACCTGAAAATACGAATCATTGTGTTTTCGTTACTTTAGAATGAGACGTTTATATATTCCGACGCTGCAGGTCACCTTCCGCCATGTTGAACCTCAGTGTTTCTACAGTAGTTACTCCTGCACGCTTCACAGCAAATTCTCATTCCCAGGTCGTCAAATATAGATGCTAGTGATGTTAGTTGCAATACCCAACTTGACTACTAGATGCCACTAAATCCTAAACACTGGCCCTTTAACTGACTACATTTCAAAATAGTTTGACCCACTAACAAAGTAACTAACTAAGAAATTGTCTAACTAAGTAACTAACTCACTAACTAACTAACTAACTAACTCACAAACTAACTAACTAACTAACTCTGGGAGTGGTGCTATTCTTTATCAGTACCATATATACAGTACAATCTTTTATCTGATAGAAGATGCAGTCTTCTCCTATCCTCCCAGACAGGTTCCCTCTGTAACTGAAACAGACAGAACATTTTGTATTTACAGCAGGACAGCGAGTCGCTTGGTTTAGACACAGGCGTCTATTACACCATTGAAGCAAATGCAAGACAAGTCCATGGCATTGACAAGTCCAACGTGAGTGCATGTAGAAGTCCAGACAGTATAGCGGCTTTTTATTTAAAAAAAAAATGTATTCTATCATGTGATGATGAGGAGAATCCCTTTTTTCATTACCTAAGAGGTCTTAATTGGTGCTCTCCTGTGGATTTGACTTTCATCCTACAGGACCCTGATTCAGAGGCAGGTAGCACAGAGACTGAGGTATCTAAAGTAAGGGATTGATATATTTATCAGAACAATAAAGCCTGTATGATTGGTTGTCTGTGATGGCTGATGTCTTATTTATCTGCTATTCTTGTGTAGAAGTGACCTGGGAGCAAACTTACAAGGTGCCACTTTGAAGATGCGCTGCACTGGAAACCTGAAAGACACACACACACACACACCCACACACACACACACTCTCTCTCAATGGACTCAGGAGGTCAAATGACATTGTTCCACGTGTCCACTATTTCTTCTTGATCTTCAGCAGCATCTTCTATCAACAACTCTTAAAACCACTTGGAGGGACTGACTCTTCCTATTGTATGTAGAGCCCTAGCGTAGAGCAGCTGTATGTGTACTTTTGGGTGTAGCTCGGTTTGCTTTTGTTCACACTTTGGGTGTAACCTCTGCCTCCTGTCTCTGTATCTGTACAGGTGAAAGAACAATTTCTGGCACTTTAGTGCTCTATGTGTACACAAATCATCCATAAGTCATCCATTACCTCTGCCACTCTTTGTCAAAGCAAGTTATACACACATAACGTGTGGAAGTGCCACCGTCAGAGTGATTCATCCTGTGTGTACCTTGTGATTGACAGTTACATTCAATAAAAGATGTACAGAAACATTACAGCTTTTTTTCTTTTGCTTCGCAGTGCGAGTAGTCAAACAGGAGTACATGCAAAACATCAAAAGAATTCAGATTTTCTTTTTTATTGTCTTTGATTATGTCTAGGTGTACAAAAAGCATGCAAAAAATAGCTTCTTTATATATATTGGTACATATTTACATTGTAACAACTGCATTCCATAGGGATGTGCCATGCTTCTGTTTTTGTATGAGTGACAGGCGAGTGAGTACATTCAGAGAAATGCACAAGACAACACAAGACAGCAGGCACCTTCAACACACACATCAGGACAGTCACAGAAGATACACAGCAACGATCCAATCGGCCCTGACTGCACATTATGTACAAACTCACTCTCCCACAGTCCTCTTCCTTTGGATATAATTATGACCTGAAATCATGGGAAATTAGTCCTGTCACTCACTTCCTGTGCTGCGACTGTGGCAGCTGCACCCACTGATTTTCCTTCTGTGTTTCACCACAGTGACAACACCAAGCTAGAAATCATTTAGGGTGAGTAATCCTCTGCCAAGGCTGCCCAATCCAATGCATCTGATATTTTCAAAATAGAATGAATATGTGTCAGGATCCAGATCTGAATCAAAACAGTGATCAGAGAATATCTTAAAGTCTACAAGGACGAATTGAGCAAAGAGTCACACAGGTGGCCACTAGGTTGTGGCCATTTAAATGTATCATGTGTTATAGTATCACCTTTAGGCAAAATTAAATTAAATTTAGAAGTCTCAATTAGACTTAATGCAGTATGCACATATGTGGTTGTAACTTCACATTTAGGAGTTAAAACTGGTATACATACATTTTTTAAACGTACCAAATTAAGTGAAGATGGTTTTACAAAAATAAATAAAATTGCAGAAATCTCTGTAGGTGGAAATATGTATGGCCTGATTGACTGACACATCCTGTACTAAGGAATCAGGAAATTATAATTAGCTCAGGAATTACAACATGAAAACATACTGTAAGTTCTTTCTAAATGGCCATGTGATGATGTAATCTGCATTGAAAGCAGGTCTTCCTCAGTTCGATGTCTAATTTCCTACTAAATTGAAATCTGGTTAGAGGTTGTGGATATGCTTAAACTAAGAGATCTACAGAAGAAATAACCCTTGCAGAGATAATAATGTCTATTGAAAAAACTATTAGAAAAAAAGAGCTGGCTGGGCGGCATGAAGACACTGTCCTATGGTTACAGGGTTAAATGTTTCATCTTCAAGGGCAGCTAGTGATCATCCATCACTGTGTCTCTGGAGGAGATCTTGAAAAGAAAGCTGCTATTTCAAGCTGCTCCTGTGCTCTGAGACCTGCTCCTTAAATGGAGTTTACAGTGTTTTAGCATTATGCATGAGTAATGCAATACAATCCGGAAGTCCCTTGCTCCAGTTATACAACATTCACAACTCAGAGTTATTATTTGGATATTCACAACAAACACGACTATTCAAAACCAATCTCATTACTGCAGCTGTTACAGCATTTTGACACAGACAGGAGAATAAATTGCTGGAAAATGAAAACATTTTAGTTTCATTTGTAAAAATGTTCAAAAACCAGGCAGCAATGCTGTGACATGCAGACTGATATCAAAGAGCAATGCTTCAAAAAGTACAGGAGACTGTGACACAGTAAATATGGTCTTTTACAGGTGAACCACACAGTTCTTTCCTTGATCATAAACTGTACAATATTAAATGGCTGGCAGGTACCAGTAGTGTTATATGCAATCACAATAGCTTTAATATGTATCTCAGTGGAAAAGTGCAAATATTTAAATAGAAGCATATTTTTTTCAACAAGGACAACTAAAATACAGATAAGAGGATGAGTGGCCCGCTCTGACAACAGGCACATGAGCAAATAATGATAAAGACGACAACAATATTGCACCTCCGACACTGACAAATGTCTGTACAAAGACACAACTGTAAAGCTGGACACATCTACAACCAAAAAAAATTGTTTTTTAGAAAATAAAACTGAACACACCATTTTATACTTTTTGGTTCAAACAGTCCTTCATTGAAGGTTACCCTGCACACAGACCTCAGTACCTTTGTTCACTTCCATCATCCTCAACAAAGAGAGAAGGAACGAAAACTTTTCATAATTTTTTTTTCAAACGGCATATACAACAACAATCAGACATTAAGATATTAATTTATCCTTTACAAACATATCTTACCACATTTTACTGAACAATTTAAAAAAAGATATAAAGCTTCACATTCCCCAGCCCTCACATGATAATAAAGTTGACAATTTAATGTTAAAAGCATTCATGATTTTTATGCATAAAGTCTCTGCCTCTGTGAACACAAATCCCCAAACACAGAGGCTCAAGCATTCCCCATTCAGATTCTACCAATCATTCTCTCTGAGCTCCATCTAGCATCCTTCACTGGCGGATACTGAGGGCAAGATTAACGGGGGAAATGCAAAACGCTGCACTCCCCGTTTCTAATCAGCCACACTGGGGACGGCACTGAAGTGGATGGGGAAGGGTTGTTATTGTTGGCAGCCTGGGCCTAATTATGACTTTGAAATGCTCCTTTTCACTGTGGTTCAAGTGATCAGAGCACTCTGTCAGCCAATCATGCTTTCTTTCACAGAGCGACACCCCAGGCCAAAGAGGAGGAAAGAATCAAAATGGATTTATATAAACATTTATCTGAGGCCGAGCTGCTGTGGAGGCAGAAATGTTCTCATTGATTTGAGTCTGCGGAGACAAAGCAACCCACACATTGGGCTTTTTTTATGCTAGCCCACAACATTGAATGGAAAATATTTTGTGAACTCGAATCACAAAAAATTTACTTTTCTTTTCCATTCATCCATGTTCCCAACATTTGTGATCTCACATCTTACTCAGCTCTACAAACTTGCATGGCTAGTTGGAACTTCAAAAGGTCAGCCAGGCAAACTGATAGTTGACTAGTTAGGGACTGTATAAAAATGACTGGGGTGGGGAGGGCAGTGAAATTGTATGTTTCAGTTTTAAAGGTTAAATATACGAAATCCATTTGCCACTGGATGTCGCACTAGAGTACCATCATCCCAGACCAAAACAATGGGACCGAAACAATTAATAAACATATAAAATCAAAATAAACCCATAATTCACAGTTAGATGTGAAAATATTCATGAAAAGGTCTACAATGGCCACAAAGTAAGCACTGCCACTGACAGATTGTTGAGTCTGACAACATTATGGAAAGCAGCCCGACTAATATAGCTATCCCTCGCCACCAGACTCCACAGAAAAACAGTGATTCTACCTTGTATGTCATTGTAGCTTCTGGACAAAAACAAAATAAAACTCACAAGAAAACGTCTTTGTTAGTCTTTTCACTGTTTCAGTCTCTACTCAGCTGCACACAGGGCATGTAAACCAACCACAGAGAGGCTGCGATAGCAACACAGGCAGAGGGAGCGTGACTCATTTTCTGCTCAGGAAACTATGACTCCATCATATATTAACATAGCAAATTGTTGTTTGCTGCTATATTTGCTGTACAACCCTTGCAAGTAATAATATTTTATTTGGATGCTATCCTTGACTCAGAACAAAAACCTGCAACATGATTATAATAATAATAATAACAATAACTAAAAAAGGCAATGGGGTTATTTGGGGTGGTTTAATCTTATTTAAACCTAATTGAAATTAAATCGAATTTATATTTCATAAATATATCTTTATATGTTTATAATATATATATATATTTATGGAATATTACATTTTACAATAGCCACTAGGGCACACATTTCCAACGTTATGGAAAACATAACGAAAGGCTGAAATTGAATTATTATATAGGCCGACTTTACATAACACATTGAACTTTTAAAAAAAAAATCTGTTACGATGCAGAAAAATCTGAAGGAGAAAATGACTTTCAGTAGGGATAACATTAAGTGTCATGAGAAAAATGACTCCCTGAAACCGTGACGGGATTGTTGCACACCAGAGCCATTGTTTCTGACTATTTGATGCCCCTTATATATTAATCCTAGATACAGAAATTATCAATGTTTTAAAAAAAAAGACCCTTATCTGCTCTACTACTACCTTCCCCTCAGCAAAAAGGAAACATACATCCTCCCCATTTTCTGACCTGCCCTGCCCCCCTAAAAAATTGTGTAAAGTCCCTAAACCTCGATAACTTCGTACGGGAAGATTCAATTCATTTCCTATTTTGAGTCTGTTCACACTCGCTGTGAAATAACATACACTTCAAAGTGCTCAAGCTTCTGTCGCAATTACATCACACCAAACCAAGCAGTATAGTGTGATATGAAGGAAAGAGAGCGTTAGAGAACAGAAATCATCAGACAAACAACACACTACAGGGAAGAGGAAGCCTGAAATGACTCCTAACACAAAAATAATTACATATCACACAGCAGCAAAAGTAACTTTGAAATGTGTTCAAGCATTGCAAAGCCGCTGTCCTCTCTGTGTGATCACCCTTAGACAGCTGACTTCCTTTCCTTCCTGTCAGAGAAGTTCAACCAGCCGGGCCTGAGGGCAGTGAAGGCAGCGCAGGAAGGACTTCGACCTACTGATGGCACATACACCGGGACAAGGCTGTGAGACGATAACACTGATGACACCTCCAGACATCTAATGTACAATGTTAAAATGTGTCATTGATCATAAATAATAAGTCAATATGGTGTCATCTACATGCTGAAGTGTTGATTATGAAGTTTTTTTCCCCCCTCTTTGTCAGGCTGGCAATGACCGCGACAGGTGGCTATAGAGTCTGATGACCAACTATTCATCATGCAGACGGGTAAAAGAAAAAAAAAGAAACAAGAAAATCTGGGTTTGACAGTTTTTTTCCCACATTGCAGTGTAATACCAGCTGACAAACATGTTCTTGTCTCGCTCCCACAATTATAATTTAAACTTCAGAGTTCCTCTTCCTATCAGTTCACTGATGCGAGTCACAACAGCAAGTGGTTGAGCAGTTAAACACAAGCAACATTGTACATTGCCCGGAGACTCCACATTGGAGAAGGAAAATGGGTGAAGAAAGGATAATCTGAAGCTAACAGGAAGCAAAAAGGAAAGCAAGCCTGAGCATACAAATCTGAATGTTGACACAAACGATATATCAGATTTGAAACCTTCGGTGTATAGAGTGATGCTCCTGTAGTTGTCACTGATTTGAAGGAAATGTGAGAATAAAGGGGTGAGCACACAGTGGTTCAAGCAAAAAGGATGCAAAGCAGACGGAGTTGAAGCTCTGGTGATAGGAGCGTCATTAAGACTCAAGAGGAGGGCTCGTCTTCATGCAGGTCCTCCAGCTCTACTTCTCTGGGTCCATCTCCTGTGCTCCCCTTTCTGAAAGGAGAAGATATAAAAGCAAGAAAGAGAGAGAAAGCAGTAATTAGGAGCAGTTCTTTCTATGATTTCAATCAGGACAACTGCAGTGAGGACAGAGATATCATAGACTATACTATTAAGCTGTATCTCTCCAATGTGGCAGGGTAACCAGAGAAGCTGTTTTCCCCATTTTCGTTACATGATGAGTATTAAAAACACAAAAAAAAAATGCTTTATCAATGTAACACAGCGTTGAATGACAGCAGCAGGGAGATGGCAAAACTCTATGAGATGACAGCTGAGGGAAGGGCTGCTCCATCACTTCTCATGATGGGGATAAGCGAGAGTTAAGGAGGCTAAGGTGATGATGAGCGCAGCAGGCTGGTAGATGTTGGACAGACAGCGTGCCAGACTGTATTGCACAAAGTGTTACCTGAGTGAGGGGTGAAGTTTTAAAGAGGGCCGGAAGGGCCACGAGTCCCTGCAGCAAAGTGGGAGAAAAGATGGAAAAGTCACAGGTGAGCGGGCAAAGGTCACCTCAGGGGGTCAAAGACATAGTTGCTGGTGGAGATGACTTCCCCCATACACACCTCACCTCCTCAGTATGAAGGGTTAGGGCTATGTATGGCTTTAGAATATCTTGGCCTATACTGGTCTGATTTTGACCATTCTCTCTTAAATTTGTCACTTTATGATCCCACAGCTGTATGGAAGTGCAATCACTGATACCCATTTAACTGCTAACAGGAACACTAATTAACAGCATTAATGAAACCTCTTTGTAATAAAATATGATATCTTGGCATACATTAAAGATGTGATCATGGTCAGGCTGATTAGTACACTAACCCTCACAACGTTTCTCTCAAGTAAGGCCACATTACCCATAAATCCTTTTACCTTCTGTCACAAAAAGGATATTACTTGCCCCGCCCTCCCTGCCATGATTGTGCCTGTTGCTGCTTTCTCTTTCACTTTTCTTTGGATGAAGTGGCAGTATTTTGCTAACTGCTAAACACTAGTAGACATTCATTTCTTCCACCTATCATTCAGAGAAATGTTTAAGGCTTTGGCAGAGCGTCACTTGAGGCTCTCAGAGGCTGCCATGTCGTTATGGATGGTCCCACATGTGTACATTAATATGTTTCAAAAATTAAAGGAGTTGGTAAGGGTCATTGGTTAAGGGCTTTTTTATAGTCCTCCCATCATTCATATAGAGCTCAAGAATCAGAATCAATAAGCAGCACACAGACTTAATCTGTCAGTCCAAGGCTTCATGCTACTGTTAATTACAAAAGCTTTGGTGTTTCATTATCCAGCAGGGGGCAATGTTGCTTTAATCTCCCTCCACATTCTCTGGAAACACCTTCACTTTAGATAGCAGTTCTGTGGCTGCTTAGAGTATAACAGGGGAAACCTCAGCATAGATAGAGAAGAAATCATCCAATAAAAGCCTCACAATAGGAGATTAGAGTCTAGTCCACAGTCAGTGCTACAGTGGTCCATCTTCATAACAAAGTCTGCTGGACACACAGCACAGATTACTGTCCCAAGGGCACCCACCGAACAGCAGGGAACAGCTACAGATGCTCCAGTTTGCCCTTGGCTGTACTGTGTATGTTGAAATTGCCATGATATGATAAGACAATTGCCATATCCCCTGTGATGCGTTCAAGCCTTGTAAAAGAAAATCCAAGGTCAGCCTGAGGCATTAGTGGATCTGTAGCATTCTCTGTCACTCTGAATCCTTCTACCCTTGAAAGCTGAATGCAACACATAAAGAAACACTTATAAAAGCTGTAAGCTCCACTGCATTCAATGAAATAATAAATGATGGTGCTATGGCAACCCAAAGCAGCAGCTGCTGCTGCTGGAATGAATGCTAGTTAACCTGATACAGCAGAAAGAGGAGACAGGTGTGAAGTACTGATCTATGCCAGAATCTCAAGCAATCTCTGCAATTAGAAAGGGCCTATGTGGCTTCATTTTTGGTTTTTGTCTTCATGGATAAGATATGCAAGTTTTAAGAGTGGAAGGGAGATCAGGACATGACTGTGTGTGCTTACATTAGCAGGCTGCCAGGCGCAGACATGGACCTCTCCTCTCTCCTGCTCGGACACTCAAAGGGGTTGCTGAAGGAGCGCTTCCTCAGCATGGCTCTTACCAAGATCTGAAACATTCACAAACACAGAATGGGTCAAAATACACACAAAAGGTCCCCTTTTTGTTTTGAGCCTGTGGTTCTGCACAGAGAATACAGCAGTTGGATTTTAATAAGGTGCTGGATGATTTTGCACAGACACTGGTGAGGTAGGACTTAGTGACAGCTGATAGACGTGCAGACTGATGGCTTTGGATGGAAACGCTTGTTATGCTTATCATATATTGTTTTCACAGTCCCCTGCAGCTGAAGTAATACTGTTATATACATTGATACTAGTTTGTTATTGGTGAGACTAGCTATTTACACTGCAGGTATTTGAGGGAACACATCTAACACACAGGATATCTTGTGTCTGGTATATTTTAATGGCAAACAGCAGGAAGGGTCACACATGCAAATGTAAATATCCAGTAGTGGGGGCTTCTGTGCTTTAAACTTGTTCCAGCAGACAGGAATTTCATACTAACATTTTTTAATGCTAATATTTTTTTTTCTGCTAACAGGCTTCTATGCTTTTAACCTGTGCTGCCATTGATGGTTGAGGACCCACTCAGTTCTTTTATTACTACCTGCAAGAGCAAATCTTTGCTGGTCTTGGGTAGCTGCTGTTCTCACTGTCTAGATAAAGCCGACAGATATTTAGAACATGAGGCATGTAGTATAAAAGTGCCACACACAAATTCAACTCTATTATATAAGCTGACTGATTTCCTCCATGTTTTTTTTATTTATAAATACTATAAGCTAATGTGGTGAGCACAAAATACAGAATGAAAACATTTTGTAGTGCAGTCTGCATCTCTCACTGTTGTTGACTAGTGGATCTTGACCTATGCAACATGGTGGCCTCGCAGACATACAGTGGCGGCACACAGCAGCGGCCAATGAGGTATCTATGTTTCTATTTCTATTCAGGGAAGCTGTTCCTTAGCATTGTGTGTTATAGTTTTCATGAATAATACCTGCAACTACTACTGTTCTGTAGAAATGGGTTGAAATATTGGTCAGATACACACTATTCAAACTGGGACAGCGAAGAGGTTTTTTTTGTTTGTTTTTAGATTTCAGAGTTCAAGAGGAAACCTTGTCCTCCATAAAGGGGAACAAGGCTGCCTTCCGAAATGTAAAATCAATCTGTATGGCTGGAATTTGTCACAATTACGGTTAAAAGAAGAGTTGTTAAGGAGCAGCTTCTCTTAGGGCTTCACCTCTCCTGGAAATGAAAAGCTTAAATGTTTCAATTTGACACAAAAGTGCTTGTTAAATGAAGGGCGCTCAGGTTCCTTACCACTGCAGAGAGGCTAGGGACGAACTTGACCGAGTTCTGGATGTCCTCCTCTGTCACCTCCACCACAGAGCAGTGCTCCTCCTCCAGAGGCAAGGGGTCAGTGCCTCCCTGGGTCACCCACTGGTCCATCTAAAAACACACATACAGACAGACATGGCATGACATATGACAGTGTCATTACATGAAGACCTGTCTATAATCTACTGAATCTGTGATCCGCAGTCGGTAAGGTACAACCATTTGCAACATTATAAGAAGTCTGTTTAACTCTGTGTATTGTTTCATGTTTCAAATGCCCCAAACGGTGACTGCAGGTTTTATTCATGATTTAGCCCTTGTACTGCACAGCAGGCATATTTTACATTATTTCTGAGGATTTCCTAAAGCAAGGGATACTGTTTAGATTTATACTTTTCTACCAGCCAGGCGGACATCTGTTTTGATTAATAATGTTTTGCTCCATAAACCCATCTGCAAAAGTTGCTTAAGACAGACAATCCATCACAGTGATCAACCAGCCAGAGTTTATTTCTGTCAAAGCTACTTCACAGTGGCTCACATCGATTAAAAAGTATAAGACTGACGTTGTTATATTTTATTTTATTAATTTATTTATTATTTTTGTTTGTTATTGTCAGTCAGTCTCTCAATACTGACTTCTACCAGCCCTGTGTCAGCCCATTCATTCCTGCTTTTTCTAAAAAAAAAGGCTCAGTAATTTCTTAAAATAGCTAAATAGTGCTTTTGTTGGTAACCATTATGCAATGCAGATTTGGCGCTCTTGTTGGTTTTGGGTCTTTTAATTGAATTAGCTGACAAGAAACATATTGAGTATCTCCAACCTTTAAAATGCCATGGTGCATTTGTGTGCTAGGTGGAAGGCTTTGAAATCCAGGACTTCCAAGATGACTACAACATTTGAATGCTGTTTTTTTGGAAATTCTAACTCAAAACAATAATCAACCATTAACATTACAAATGATATTGCTGCTTCTTCAGAAAATTTCAATATGTATTTAATATCTCAGTCAATTATTCCCACAGCCCAGAAACACCCAAGAAGATCTGTTTCAAATTAGTGAGCATCAATTAGACATTAATGAAAAGAATGTATACAGGATGCTTAGATTGATGGGTAACCTCCCTAAAGCAACTTTCAAGTCTCTGGAAGTTTATATTTCAAAAATCAAAAGTATGTACATTTAATTGCATCTCATTAAATTGTTACATTTCAGCTTCTCAGTGTTTTTTTGTTATCTCTACTGACTTTAAAGGGTTTGTGTGTGAGCATGTGTGTGTGTGTGTGTGTGTGTGTTTGTGCACAAGGGTACACATGATGCCTGACAGCCTAATTATCTTTTGTTCAATAAACACAAACTGAGTCTCTGGTGAGAAAATGACTCACTGACACATGATTAGATTGTGTCATAGAAACACGGTGGGGAGTAGGGAATGACATGTGTCTATGGCTGGTCCAGGACTTCCCTGCCCCTCTACAGCTGACTCAGTTTTAGTGCAGTCCTCCATAGAGACAAACATGTTTCATCATGTCCTAAAGTTACACGGCATGTTAAATGCACTCTACTGTAATGTACTGCAGTGAGGTCAGACTCTTCTGAGCCAATCACAGGAGAGCACAGCACAGTCATGTTGTGTGAACATGACCAACTTTATGATCATGCTCAAGTTATCTGCATGTCATCCTAACCCCTGGTCTCGTTTGCCACCTGCTCTGTTCTCTGTGTTACCTTGATCTCAGGGATGGTGATCCTGGTGTCGGGGTTCTTGTCCAGCATCCGCAAGATCAGAGTCCGCAGCTCTTCACTGATCTTTGGTCTGCACGAAACACAAGATAATGATTTCGGGACATTTTTTGGAGTCTGGCTTGGTTGTACATGTGTTACATGATGAGAACATGGACACCAAAGTTGTACATGTCTATTATATTACTTATATATATATTATATCATATGAATGGCAGGCTCAGTGGTCACTGATTTCCTACAACAGTGTTTCCAAACCTTGTGACCACACAAAAATATGAATGTCTATTCTAAAGCCCTCATCACAGGTATGTTTCTGATCTGTGAGAACTTCAAAAACAGTGACTATGCTTTCTCTAATAGTTTCATTTCAATCTTTTTTAGAGGCCATAAGGTAAGCTATCCAGGATTTCACCAAGAAAAGAGCAAAGACATTTTCCTTCATTCATTCAGCACCTTCACATTTTCTGTGATTCATAAAGATTCCAAAGTGATAGATTTGGTAACAGGTATCAAATGAAAAGACTTCAGAGCTACAGAGGGCTCCTAAGGCTCATCAAGTCAGTTGATGTGACCAACAGAAGAAGCGGCTGCACTTTCCATATATTCATATTTATTTATGCACTGATCAGCCATAACATTATGACCATCTGGTGCCCTGGCAGTCGTAATGTTATGCAGCCCCATACGCAACAAACTGTGATGAACTGTGTGTTCTGACACCTTTTTCTGACACCACTTTTGATAGGTACTGACCACTGCAGACCGGGAACAACCCACAATAGCTGCAGTTTTGAAGATGCTCTGACCCAGTCGTCTAGCCATCACAATTTGCCCATTTTCCCTGCTTCTAACACATCAATTTGAGGACAAAATGCTCACTGGCTGCCTAATATATCCCACCCACTTCATGTACATTTTAACCACATCTATAGCACTATAAAATGCAATAATTATTACATTAACTTAGCTGTCAAAAAATAAAAATATTTTAATTCATAAATACATGAATTATTTTAGCTCAACCTCCTTGTTGACTGTTTTCAGACACAAGTAAAGCAAGGAGAAGGATATTTATCTCCTGTGCAGTTAGCTATTGTGTTAACTGGGAACTGGAAGAAAGTTACCAACGTCCCTAAACTTTATGTGGTTTCTGATGAAGAAAAAAACTGGCAACTGAACTGAAAACAATGCACAATGACTCCCAGCCAGGGCCGCTTGTGCCCCAGGGGGTAGTTCTGCAGTTGCTTTGGGGTACGTGGGAGGATTGTGGAGTAACTTGTGATTGAGAGTGTGTGAAAACCATACTGTCAATGGTGAAAACTAGTTAGCAAGATAGCAGAGAAGTTGTTAGCTAACAGTGATGGATAAAAACAGTTCAAATAGCTAAAAGGACTGGACAAACAGCTGAAATAGTTACATACAAGTTATGGATACATAGTATTAGGCTAAAAGTAGCCTAAAGTAAGGGATAAACACTTCAAATAGTTAGAGCCTAATGGATAAATAATATTAGGCTAAAGATGGCCTAATAGTTAGCTGAAAGTAATAGATAAATGGTGGAAATAGCTAAAATGAACAGATAAACATTTGAAATAGTTAGCTAAAAGTAATGGACTAACAGTTAGTTCGTTAGCTAAAAGTAATGTATAAATGGTTGTAGCTAAAATTTGAAATAGTAAGCTAAAAGTAATGGGTTGTGGAGTTCATTTGACAAAGGGTGGAATTTATAGGACATTTCTTTCCTATTGGCAATATCAATGATTCATTTCACTGGCTGATGAAATGAAATAAAACAATGTATCATAGGATTAGTATCTCAGTAAAATACGTTTATGTGAGTTCAGCCATTGATCATTATGACAGTGGCAACATTAAATGAACTACACCTAAAGCATAATGGGCCTATTAGAGCTGACAACAAGTCAGTCCAGTGTGGAGATGATTCCATTAGATGTGATTTTCCGTTCAGGAGGAGGATGATGTTTAATGAACAAGCTTTTCGCACAGTGATGTCTCTTGAGCCCACTGGGGTAAGACACTTATCATTAACAATATGACACCCTGTCCCGATACGTACTCCAACTGCCACTCTCAGCCCCTTCACATTTGCAGTGTTTATACTTCATCAGTGTGTTCCCTCACTCTATCACCACTGCCAGCCTCTTTCTGGCTTCCTAACTCTTGTTCTCTCTCTGTTTTTTCAGTGATATTCACTAAAGAAGACATCCATGTTTTTCTTTAACCTTTTATGCAAAGGAATAACAGTGGCTTTCGCTGTATGCGTCCTGTATGTGTGTGGGTGACATTTACTGTGCTGGCAAAGGCTGCTGTGCAAAGCTATTCATATTTTTGTAGGGGCAATTTGTAACTGAAAAAAAGAAGAGAACGTTTTTTGCGACTGGGATGCAGATGAGAAGATAGCAAACAGCGAAGGCGTTGACAACAGCTGTGGTCTGGAGGTGGCTGGAACATCAATGCTGTCTTTTTTAATAAAGTGGCTGAGAGTGAAGGACGCAGGAGATGTACTTACGTTTCTGGGAAATCCACAAGCTTGGTCCTTATCTTATTGTGCAAGGCCAATATGTACTCATCAATAAACGGGCACTGCAGGTGGAGCAGAGGAAAGACAGTGAAAAACACAAGGAAGGTACATTGAATTAATACAGTATCCCTAAAGTCACATAACAACAGCAGCAATCAGCTTCAAGCATGCATTCAAATAAATGATGCCACTAGACAACTGCCTTATCAAATATGAAAGATTGGTGTTAGATAGTGTTCCTACTGAAGTGCTACCGGCTGCTGTTAACAAGCATGGGAGTCAGTGAAACGAGCACTTATCCCAGCTTTAACTGTTACCTTTTGTGCACCAGATGTTGATAAGTGACTGGGAGACAGAAAATGTGCAGACTTACCTTCCCAAAGACAAAACAGTAGAGAGTAACTCCCATGGCCCACACGTCCAGCGCCTTTAAGAAAGTGCATGTAGTGACAATAAATGAAACATATAGACAGACAGACCGAAAAGCATGCATTTAGAGACATGCTGCAGTGATCCAAACACTTATTTGCATGAAGATAATCAGTGCAGACTGCCTACAGTGATTTATGGCACATTTTAATGTTATTTTTTGGGAGACCGTCAGATACCATGGCGATGGATGTGTGTGATCAGATAGAGGCACCGCAGCTATCCATCAGGCTCTTTGTCTTCCTCGCCGCCTCTCTCTCTCTCCCTGTATGAACAGGTCTCCTAGAAATCCATTTCTATTCCTTGATAGATATGAAATGATAAAACTTGCCCTCTGAACCTGTGTAATATACCTGAATGCCACAGGCATTTGTTATCAGACGCAGAGCGTGACTAACATGTTCTAACTGGGACTGACAGCTGAGGGGGTTTAAGTGACACTTGAGTGTCCGAGATTAAATATTTCACTGCTGATGTACACCAAAATCACAAATGTTGGTGCATAAGGGACACCAAGCTGTCTGAACAAATCCAAATCAGGAAGAATACAAGACTAATCAGAGACAGTGGAGCCAGTATGACTGCATATATTTCTTGAAAGCTTGAGGACACAGCAGGCAGAGGCACTTGAACGCCTCTTACATCCTTTCTATCTGCCCCTATTTTATGGATATACAAGGTCCTTCCTTGAGCAAATCCATCAGCCTGCCATAGCTGATAACCACTGGAGGAATGAACGTGACCTGTACCCATAATGTTGGATAAGCACAGGATGTCAGGGTTGAGACCTGGGGCAGGAATGGGAAGGTTCTTGGCTGTTAATTGTTTGTAAATGAGCAAGTAGGGTAGATTGACAGGCCTCATTAGATCTTGCATGCTGGAAGAATGATGGAGGAATTACGTCAATTGGTAAGGCAGGTGGTGATCAAAGCAATTGTTATTGAGAAGTGGCAGGTTATCCTGACAAACATGACTGATCATTGCTTGACGGTATACAGTATATTGATGTGAAACATTCCCACATCAGTACCAGGTATGTAAAACCAATAGGCTTATTGCATTTCTTGACTCTGGTCACGGTGCTCTTCTCGGCTGTATTTCTGGCTTCCTAGTTATTAGTACCAGCTAACACACAGGGGAATGACAGTTTGCTCCATGGATTAGCAGGCCGGCATAGGTCTGAAAACTCATCTTGGTTTAATGGTTTTCATTTTCAAGTCACGAGGGTAGGGTTAAGCCCAGATAAAGCACTTCACATTGGTGTATGAACAAAGAGTTAACTCACCTTTCCACTGAAGCTCTTTCGTGTGTCTGACAGGGTCTCTGGTGCCATAAATGCAGGAGTGCCAGCAGTGCTGGACAGCAAAGCATCATTGCCCTCAAACTGGTTGCTGACCCCAAAGTCTGCGATCTTCACGTGTCCATCGTCTCCCAGTAACAGGTTAGAAGGCTTGATGTCCCGGTGGACTATCTTCTGGTAGTGCACTGAGGTTAAGAACGAGGAAGTAAATAGTCAGATTTGTAGAACTATTGCGACCTCTAAGCTGACAGCATCCTGATGATTTTTTTATTCTTGGACCCTCCCCTGTAGTGGGGCTGGAAAACAACATCTTTACAAGTTGTACTTTTTGTTTCAGGAGAAGATTGCAGAGAGCATTTTTGTTTAAAAAAATGCACATGGAATAAATCATGACTATGGCAGTTAAATCATTGTCTGGATAATGGGAATGGTGTATAAATGTCAACTTAAGGTCATCTAAAACTGAAAGTGAAGTACATCTCTAAGCCATAACACTTAACAGCTGTCTGGAGCAAAGCCCTGGACACTTCACTGATTGGATAAGTGGTGCCTTCCTGTCTGAGGAGGTCCTATTAAAACATGAAGCACTTGACTTATTATAAGCCCTTGGCAATTAAACATCATGAGCACTGAGAAAAAAAACAAAAAACACACGACGTCAATGGCCTACAGAATGACTACTGATATCTATAATTTAGGGTGTAGAAGACATTCTATTTTATTCAGTTACTTACACTTGGACACAACTATCATGTTAGAGTTCATCAAGAGAAAATCAACAGTGACTACATTGGGGAGTTGTTATAGAGAATTCAATATTAAATAACTGAATGGTACAATTATCTGTGTGAATAAATTGTGTAAAATATAGAAATGAAACAATAATTTGTAATTTGTAATAAAGTAATAGTAATGTAAGTAATTTAAGAATTATTAAATGTTATTTCATTATTCTTATTTTTAGAATGAGTTTTATAGTTCTGAATTTTTATTTCTGTTTAGAAATGTTTATTTCCCAATGATGGTGGATATTCATACCACTTTTTATTTCATAATATCACAGTGGCATTGTCTCCGCCCCCTCATCTTTCAGCCAATCAAGTGCCCCCTGTCTGTTGCTAGCAAGCTCAACAATGCTACCATATTTAGCCATTTAGCTCCTGTTAGCTAGAGCAACAGCACCAAAGTCATTCTGAATCAAACGTTTAGCTCGTGCTGTAAATTAACACAATCTGCCACCACAGAAACTAACATCTCATTTTATATATTTAGCTTAACAAGACTGCACATGCTACCTCCCTAGCTGCCTAACTAGCTAGGAGGGGTGGCTTGCATTATTACTCAGCCGTGTTAATGGCAGCAGCTTCATCCAGAGTTATATCAGCCATGTTTCCCAGAGTTATATCAGTCACATTTGGTTTCTAAAAATGTCTGAAGACGCTCAACACTGTGCATTCTCTGTGGTCACTCAGGCCAACAGGACCTCGCTAACAGTGCTAACAATGACTCTTCACTTTGAAGCTAAAGTGGTAACTGGTGTACTGTGTTTCTTTGCAGCAGCAGCATCTACTTGGTTGACTTTTGAACACTTTAGGGTCCCATAGTTTTAGTCACCACAATTTTGGTTTGGCTCATAGTCAAGTAGTCCACGGTTGTATTTTTCAAGAGGGACAGCTATAAAAGCCAAGTGGTTAAAAAAAAATTACTTTTTAATCAGAAGAACCTGGTTCATCCACTCTGCTGAAGTGCCCTTGAGCAGGAAATGTAGCCGAGCCCAACTCTAACCTATGACTCAGGCGATGTAAGCACTCAAAAACATTAATGTAAAAGTGTATAGGGATTTAAAGTGGTGTAATTTTGTTGAACTGTTGAAATGTATAAACAGTATGTGGCTGAGTTTCTATAGCTTTATTTTCAAGATGGACCTCAAAGTTCAGACGGAGACGGCATTGATCCCTAATCATTAGGCTCATAGCCCAGGGAAATAGATCTGGTACAGCAAATGAGGACACAGTTTGAGAAAATCTGTTTCACTGAACAAAGGCTCGATACTGATCTGCAGCCAGACCCCAGGGGCATGGAAACAGAGGGTCAAGACACTTTGTTCTTTTATATAAAAAAGGAAAATGCTACCATATCTTCTTTTCCTTTTTTTCAAGAGTAGTGAGAGAGAATACTGTTGGAAAGACACAGTGGTCCAAATGTTTTAGCTTATACAGTATCATAATGGGGACGATAAAGACTGACATCTTTAGAAACAGAATATCTAATGCTTTCCTGGCCACTGGAAACACCCATAAAACTGCATGTGGCTCTTTAAGTGGGAGTGGGGTGACAGAGATTTAAAATGAGTAAAAATGTATGAATTAGTTTCACTGAAACGCTTCCCAGAAAGGTTTTTACAGACCCAAAGGCTAACCCTACGTGAGATACTTACGGTACTCTATGCCCAGGATGACGTCTCTGAAGTATAACCTCGCCTGCTCTTCTGACAGAGGGTTGTCTGTGGGCACTTCCATTACTGGACTGCAAATCCACAAAGGCAGGCAGAAGAACAAAGAGACACAAAGACGAGGCAGACAAATCCACAGATTGAGTGTACCAGTTGTTTCATTATTAGCACAGAGATGTAATTCCAAATGGGAAGACACTGAAACGTCTAAGCAGACATACACGTCCTGATCAAACATCACTGATACTCAAAAGCTGCGATAAAGACCGTCTTTGTATATAGATCCCAAACCCGACAGCACCAATTTCCATCATTGATCGATGTCTTTTCAGTAAAACTTATTTTTACTCCCATCCCCATGTAGAAGAAGTATGTTAACGTTTAATAAATGCTATTAAAAGATATTTGTATTTATAAGCAGATTTAACAAGTTTTTTACACTATCTTACAATATGAAACAATATAACTATTAATTTTTCAACATTTAAATGAAAATTAAAAATTACAGTATGCATAGAGAGAATGGCAGCCATAAAATATATATTTATATATTAGCTAATCACAGTTTCACAATGTTTTATATCAAATGTAATACTTATTTAAACATTTAAAAAACATTTTTAATCTACTGATGATTGATAACACAATCACATCACATATAATCAATTACAAGTATTGTATTAAGCATTCACTAACTGTTTATATATAATTTATGAACACTTCATAGGAGGACAACAAATATGCTTACAAATACACTACAGTGTTATATTGTGTGATTTAAGCAATTTATTGATTTTTAATATATTGCTTATAATTATGACAGAGAAGGGGTCTCCAAATTCAATTGTCACAACAAGGGTTAGGGTTATAGGTGGAATTACAATTTCAAGTCAAAACCCATTTCAGCTTATAGCAGTATTTATCAAAGCACTCCAGTAGCAATGCATAGCAAAAGCAGTCATAGTACTGGCACTAGTAGTACTGAAGTAAGAGGTGGTAGAGTTAGTTGTAATAGTACAGCAGCATTAGCAGCAGTAGCTGTAGCTCTACAAGCAGTTGTAGCAGTAGCACTTTGGATTCCATCCCATGTATAAAAATTGAATAAATAAATGGTTTATGAGTAGTAGAAGCCATATTGTATTAATCAGCCCATCTGTCTATCATCACATCGCATCCTCACTCTTTATCATCATGAAAAAGCTAACAGAGCATATCTTCCTATTAAAAGAAGAACATAACTTATTTATGCACATGTGAAACGATACCAGCTACTCCCTCCCACCTCCATTCGCTTATAATAACAAAAGGTCTCAGATCATTAGATCATCACAGAAGTAGGAAGGAACAGCTTGTGCATCAGGACGTGAAACACTTACACAACTGGCTGCCACCCGTAATAACTGTGAAAACCTAAGAACATTACGAATCCCTTTGAAGTCTGAGATGGAACAAACACCCTGCATTGTGTCAGCTTGGAGTAATGAAGGAGAACACTGCAGACACCGAAGCAGGAACCGAAGGATGGGGAGGTGAAGGTAGAGGAACAGAGGGGATGAGCCTTAAATTATTAAAAAAAAAAAGGACATGTTCTCTACTCACCCCTTACGCATCAGCTCAAACACTGTCAGAAGAAGGGAGGGAGAAGGAAATAAGTTCATGTTCAGACCAAGCAATTTATTCTTTCATTCATTCAGCTGGGGTTTGACCACTCCTGCCATTGAGACCCTGCATGGCATTATTCATTTACATGAGCATTGAATGAGCTGGATGTGCCACATTAAGAGCATAAAGAGTTTGACGTTTCACACTAACAGGCGTCCTAGCTGTGACCTGGCACTGCTGATGGAAGATTTCTGCATAATGTGTGAACCCTGAGGGGATGGGGAAGGAAGCAAGAGATGGTCTGAATAATGAATCAGTTATATGGACACTTGTTGGTGGCATATGTGCCGAGTGCCAAAGGCTGAGAGCGGGCAAAAATAGGGTGAAAGATTTGGACAAAGAAAATATGGTCTGCATACCCATGTGAAGGTTGTCCTCCGCTGGATCATCCAGCACCTGCAACATTAACATAATCATCATAAATGGAGAGTTTCCAGTGGAAATCTTCAGGGTCCTATGCGGTACAGGTACAGGTGAAGAATCTACCTCCCTCTGTAGAATTTATCTACAGAGGGAGGTAGTTCTCTTTTACGGAGTATGCCATGTTTCTACAGTAGCCCAGAACGGACAAACCAAACACTGGCTCTAGAGAGGGCCTTTTGCAAGTTATAAGGCCACCATAGTTCGTCCTACACACTTGGAAGGCTGGGCTGTATTCAGTTGGTTGCAATGTGCAATTGAACAGCTAGATGCCACTAAATCCTTTCCCTAAATCCCTAAAACTAGATTTTGGACCCACCCCAACAGTCTGTTTACAGGTCTTAGGGAGTGCTACTGCGCGTAGACTACAAGTTTAAAAATGAAAATTGAATTTAAATTACCACAGTGAGGGTAAACGTCAGTACACAAAGTACTGGAAAAACAAGGGCAGGAAATCGCCTCTAAAGCAACAGGGACACTATTTACTCAAGTCAGTTGTAACGGCCCACGAAACAGTCAATAGGTGAATGTTTGCTCATACTGTCTAATATGTGTTTGCTTAAAGATTCCCATCAGACACCTATTAAGACATATACAGTATATACAAAAAGTCTGCTTGGAACAACAACTTTGTGTTTTTTTCCACTTCAAATTCCTTAAAAAAGCATCAACTCCTCCTATCTCATTAAGAATTCAGAATATTTGAATATGCTAATTATATTTATTATGTTCAGTTACCTGCTGGACACAAGATGTCTCCTACTTCACTGTAAAGCCCATTCTCAGTGGATGTGCCCTGGTGGCTTCAGGTTTCTACATCACACTGTAGAAACTGCCAATTGGACCAGGATTCTGACTATTTGTGATGTCACAAATCGTGCTTGCTGACCCCACCCCTTAAAAATCAGATCTTCAATGTTCCAAGTAAAAAGGCTATAAACAGTAAATGAGCTGTTCTGTGCAAAGTGCAAACCATTAGCAGCTTAGCAGTCTTATTTGTAGCTGTTGACTAATGCAGCGACTAAGATGCATTAAAAGGGTGTCTTGGCTTACGGGGAAATGGCATAAATTGAGTTTGGGAAGTGTCTGTTCTCATAACAACTGCATGCCATGGTGAGTATGGGGCCGGTTTTACTTGCTCCCAAGCATCTGTAACAAATGACCATATCACTTTCATCAGTTTTAATCTGTTCCACTCGGCGTCTGCTTTAATGTTTCAAAAAAAGAGAAAAGGTCTATTCATAATTAGATGGAGTGGACTGCAGCCTCACAGGAATCAGTTGGAAACCCATAATGAATGTGATCCTGACCCAAGCACAGCCCATTTAAATGGATGAACAGAGAGAGCTGGAGAGGAGGAACGCAGGTTTTCCCATTGCCCACATATGCCCATTATGAGTGTGAGAGTGAGGGCGGACAAAGACAGGAAGAGATGAGTGTGTGTATCTTCACTGCCGGAGCGAGCAGAGGAGCAGAAGTACTTGGCTTTTACTTAAAAACTCTTCTATATTTCTGGCACACTCTACACTCGAACAAGCCAGACAGCTTTCCTACTGACTGACTCCCAGAGCCTAACTCCCGACCATGGCGGTGGTGCCCCTGCCATCTGGCCAAGGTTGAAAAACACTCCGATAATATCACAAGGGAGCGGCGGGCATCTTGAGTCATGTCTTCTCAAAATCGGCTATCATCTTTCATAAACAACCGCCTCTGTAGAAACTGAAATCTATCCATCTTTAAAATTCCCAAACTCAGTTTGAGAGCGTCGGCTGTTGTGAACAGAAGAATCTATTTACAGGGTGGGGGCTTTGTTTTTCCTGCATAAACATCAAAAAGGTCCAGTGACATAAGTGTGATAGATGTGCTGGAGGGTAAACCTATCTCATTTTCCCCACCTGTTTCCTGCCAGCACAGGGTTTTAGCCACCTTTTTGGTCTGACATAAACTGATATGACATACAGTAAATACAAAGCATGAGTCAGGGTACACAGCAAGAAAGGTTATCTGAAGATAAGGATAATCCTGATCACAATGGATTTAAAACCTGTTGTGGATGTCCACATGCTATTATCTGAGAAACAGTCCTAAAATGACACATTTCCCTACTGCAAGATGCTTCAAATATTCATAAAATATGCATAGGTATGTTTTCATTAGTGTATAATCACCTGAAAATATGAATTGTTGAGAAATATAAAGTTCTCATTAATGGATCTAAAAGGACTTTAAAGGATCAGTATATAGGGTTTAGTAGCATCTACCAGTGAAATTGGAGATTGCAACCAACTTGAACACCACTCGCGTTCCAAGTGTGTAGGAGAAACTATGGTGGCTGCAAAACTTGCAAAAAATGCAAAAGGACCTATCTATCTTGCCATTGTTTGGTCTGTCTGTTCTGGGCTACTGTAGAAACATGGTGGACTACGTAGAAGAGGACCCACTTCCTCCGTAGATAAAAATAGTTAAAGTAACAAATTTTTTTTTTATTATTTTCAGGTGATTACACACTAATGAAAACATAGCTATAAATATTATATTCCATTTCTGCCGATAGATCCTCCTAAATGTTACACACTGCACATTTATTTGGCTCATAATTGCCTAATTGGTGAGGATGGGTACTTCTATTTGTGCTGGTATTGATTTATAGTTCTCAGCCTTAAATATTTGTATCTGCCTTAAGGACAGTAATGTGATCACCGAATGATGTCGACACAGTATTTCAGACTGGACCCAGGTGGTGGACCAACAGACTGACAATAGCATCCTTAGTGCTCCGCTGATAGCATAGCTAAAAACTGTAAAGAGCACATTCTTATCAAAGCATGCTTAAACCTCGTCAATGCCTATACTTATCAGGATAACATTGACAGTTTCAAAAAAGTAGTAATGTTGGTAAGTCTTACATCAATAATAGGACCGAAGAATTGGTTGCTTACTGAATGCAAACGCTGCAACCATTTACTGCTTTGTGTGATGCTCTCACCTCCACCAGCTTCACAATGTTGATATGGTCCAGTTTTTTAAGGATTGCAATCTCTTGGTAGACCCTCTCCAGGGGTCCTAAGATTTTGGGCTGCTCTCCTTGGGCTGCCTTGGGTCCTCTTGGGGGTGGGCGACCTGTAGGCCACACACACACACACACACACACACACACACACACACACACACACACACACACACACACACACACACACACACACACACACCTTTACTAAATTATTCATTTGGTCATGATTTTTGACAAGTAGTCTGATCCAGATCCTCTATTAAGCATCAAGAAAATGACATAAAATTGAGCAATGATTGATACATATAGAACATGATGAGCTATACATGTGGCAGGGGGATTGTATGTATTAAAGCTGTGGGTTGCTTCTGTTTTGTGTGTGCACCTATGTGTTATCATTTCGTTTGTATGTGGCATCGGTAATTGTCAATGACCAGGCAACAACTCGGTACCAGTCAGTGTTGGCATAATGGACCGCAGATATGCCTATCCTATCTCTGATCTGTAGCTCTCCAACCACCACCTCCTGACAGTGTGAGATATACACACAAGGCCAGACACTGTCCAGTGACTGACATTAGGGATGATGGTGCACTTAAATGTGCCTCTCACTTACATCAGCACTGATGCAGAGTGTCCCACCCTCTGTCTAAGACCTGCCTACGCTTCGTGACCACACTGCACCTCGCGAGGCTTTTTATATGCCATATGCTTATGTTTTCCTCCATCCTCCATCAGGATCAGAGAACTCTGCTGGGGTGGTTCCATTTACACACGTATAGTTTTAAATATAGTTTTTAATCTCTGCCGATCCCCATTAAGCTAAAGCAGGATTTATAACAGCAGAAGATTTTTCTCCAATCAACCACCTCTTGGGATTAAGGATAATATCTTGAGTTAAAAAGAAAGTTTCTGAATGCTGTTAGACTAACTGTTGCCTGACACAATTATGAAACTTCAAGGTGCGACAAAATAACACTACAAGAAAAAAGGATGTTAAATTTAAAGTAACCACCATTGCTGCAAAACTTGGTTAAGTTACATGCAAAGCAGTTTCCTTCAGCCCCAGACATTGTTTATATGCTCATCATGACTGTAACTGTAGTCTCTCTCACATGGCAGTGTTAGTAATGTGATTATGTTACTTCTTAGTTAACATCCTTTGTAAACACTCATACAGACATTGAATTGTGTGAGTGTCTACACGACCAAATATGTCTCATCCAATGGTGTGGGTAACATGAAGTGCTGCTACTCAACAATAGACAAGTGTGCTGGTCTAAAGAAAGTCCAGGAAGGTATCAAGTGGGTTTATCTGTTATTAGATGGAGGTATGGATCCAGCCCAAACTGACAAACCTCCATCTTTCTCTTTGGTTTATTTCCTTCACCTTACTTACTTTTCTTAAACTTCATATTAGTTGTGATTGCCCATGAATCATGTTGTTTTCTCAAATGTCTGGTTCAACAGAATAAACAGAATAGAATATTACTTACGTGGAAAACCACACTGCTTCATTAACTTCTTCTTGGACACCACCTTCATGGCCTAGGAAAGTGGAAAATGATTTCAATCATACAGCACATTCACATACAGCCAGTGTTAACAGGAAAGTGAAGCCTGTATATAGAAGCATTTATCAATCAGAGAAGAAAACAGAACTAGACCTGTATGTGAACATACCAATATAAAAAAAATAAATAAACTTTTAGTGAAGACAAATGCGAATGTACATGAAAACAAAAAAATAATATAATGAAACAGCTTCAAGATTTAACTAGAAACATCATTGCTGAAACAACCCGCAGTGTTCTAAAATGTGCCTTCCTCACAGCAAGGACGCTTTAGTGTCAATGGATGTGTTACCTATGTTATTATCCTTTGTAAAAGGTCAGCAGAGAACAGAACAGATAAGTCTGAGGCAACTAAATCTTTCATGGAAAAGAGCATCTATCGGTTCTTTAAGGACAACTTTGTTTTTGTGTGTGTATGTGTGTGTGTGAGAGAGGCAGAACAGACTCAAAGTCATAATGAAGTCTCATTACAAGGAATTGGTCATGCAAAGAAAGAAAAGCAAGTAAATAACATTTACTGGGTTTCTAACTACTACAATATGCTGTCAGAATGTCGTTGTGATTTCACTGATCACTAATTCATGTCACGGTGGAACATTTTCTCCTACTTCAGCACCACAGACAGTTTTCAGTGATGTAGCTCAGTAGTTTCTTTTAAAACTGTGGTCGCCATGGCTATGACTGTGCAGAAACCAGGTTTGGCAAGAAAGCGCAGCCTCTCCTGTGCACAGTTTCCATGGTGTGCTGCCTGTGTGTGTGTGTGTGTGTGTGTGTGTGTGTGTGTGTGTGTGTGTGAGGGTAGTTAATGACTCAGCCACAGAGTCAAACAGTTAAAAAATGTCAAGCAACATTTTGAATTATTGCAGCTTTTCCGTTGCAGTTCATGTTCATGTCGCCATACTCGGACAATTATATTATTCATTGAATGATGATTGATGGTGGAGCTCCAGTAAATAGCTGCCATCTCAAAAGCTAAATTCTGACTGTGTAGGTAGGTGTAGCTGCGTCATCGCAGTTTAACTCGCATTAAATTCATTTTACCAAATATGAAATTTGGAATTACTATAATTTGCTTTTCAACAAAGCATGGCAATAACTGTGGGAAACGGATTGAAAATGAAATGGGGGTTCTTTTAAGGTCCAGTTCTTCTGATTATGTGCTCAGGAGGTGTCTGGTGTTGATCAAAGGCAGCTGAAGGCCCCACAGCAGGAAAAATATTTTGCAAGAGGTAGAACATAACAAGGTTTGAGTATGATTAGTTAGCAAGACTTCTGCACTGTTTGCTAAGAGATGAAAATTAAAAATGTTACACACAAGAAGTAAAGGCTGAGTGAGCTAACCTTTACCCAGGGCAAAGAGAAGACGTACCTATTGTCTGTCAGTTAGTTAGTGGCAATTTGAGTATTTTTTATATTTATATACAATTTTATATACTACAGGAATATGCAGCATGTAATATCAGTTGACTTTAATAAAGATTTTAAGGTCAGATTTTGACCTGCAGTACCTGTACAATACAGGCCCTAAATATTGGATAAAAATCATAGACAGCATTTAAAAAGGTCAAATGCTAGAGCCACCTTTAAGTACTAATCCTTAGCCTTTGGTCAGGGTTCCCACTCTTTTTAACAAATCATTTTCCAGGACATTGTACAGGACAGCACTTGCTTACAAACGGTAATATAAGCTGCGGTTTCGAATATATTGACTAAATTAATTTGGTCACAGCTCAAATCAAGTAGAATTTATTTTATTTTACATAAAATTCATCTTCTAGATAGTTAAAGCATTGCATATGCAATTAACATCACTGTGCTTGTATTTATCAACCACAGCAACAAGAAATGTAATCCTTATTAGGCTGTATGCATTTAGATATGAGACTTTTGCTCACAGTTCTGGAAAAGAACTCGATGCTGAAAAGATCATTGCAAGTCAGTTCCACTTTGCATCTGGTAAACCTGCTTTGAAGTGTCATACAGATCATCCTACCAGGAATTGGGCTTCAAACTAAATACACACCTAGGTTTATGCAGGTGGTCTGACTGAGGGGCTCAAATACAAATATTCCAGGACAACATGGATTGTTTCCAGGAAATTTGGTCATTTTAATCAATTTCCAGGTGTTTCCATGACTGGAAAACTAGTCTCTAAATTTTTCAGGATGCGCGGGAACCCTGTTGGTGATAAACAGTTTGCTTAAATATTACAAACAGTCTTCAAGCAGCTACTATGACAGAAATACATCAGAAGAGCAGCTGGCGTATCTTTTTACAGTGCTGTAGTGCAGTTGTTTTGTAGATGCATTTTGATGTGCTGTCAGTGCTAACCTCTGTGGCAAAAACATTGAGATTCCTGTCACTGCTTCACAATAAAAGCCAGTGTTTCACGAGCAATAGGAAATGTTGGGTTTGCATTAGCAGTTATTTAACAGAGTTTGTATAGCTGTAGGACAGTGAACAGTAAACAGTGAAGCTGATATCAATAAAATAAAATTACAAAGATGAATTCTGGATTACATGCTCAATCGTTTCCTATCAATCCCTTGTGTGTCGGTAGGCAATCTGAAACAGGGGCTTCAGGGGCCCTTTGTACACTGGGGCACAGAGGGGTACTGCTTTTCCTGTTCTAGGGAATTTTGGAAGCAAATGCAATTTACTGACAACAGAGTAAAGTATTGTTTCATTTCATTTAGTTGTCTGCAAACTTCCCTATGAAGTGACTTGGAGAGACACTTAGAGGCACTTACTGAGCAAATGAAACAGAAAAAAAGACTTTGCTCCTGCTACTAAGAGCAAATATCTGTGAATAATTAGCTCTTTAAATTCATCACTTCACTTCACCATTTTGACTGAGTGAATGAGTTGAGTGAAAGCTGTTCGAATTAGGTTTGTTTTGCCCCCCAGAGGTCTGCTTGATTGGCAGGCATCCCAACTGGATGCCTGCATATCAAGCTGTGAGCAGGGTAATTGTAGGACACAACAAACACAAGCAAGATTCAAAGACCTTTAGTAATCTGCTGATGTGTTGGACAAAAAACCTGATTTGGTAAGAGATATTCAAAACTATGGGAACCAGGTAAATACAGGTGAACTACTAGACCGTGCAGGAGCCTCTTTCCTCTGTGTGTGTAAGATGATATTTTTGCATACTGTACTTCCTGCAGACGCTCTGCATGCAAAAATCCAATCAGTTTTGTGTGAAACCAACTCAGATTGCCAGGAAATAGAATCACCCTTCCATGCCGTCATTACTCATCTGCTCTTCTCCTGATTCCTGTCTTTGTTATTTCAGATGTGTCTGTCATTTGAGCCAGCCTGCAATAACCCGCTCTCTGTCCCAGAAGGTAACATTTTCCATCAGTGCCAACAATCAGCATCAAATATGACAACACTTCCACACAAAGCAGAAACAAAGACGCAAAGTAGAAAACTAAATGTGGGCATATGCTCAGCAAATATGAAAGCTTTTTATACTTATGCACACAGAGAAATACTGGAGGCAGATGGGACAGACTGAGTAGGAAGAAAGAGTTGCATTGGACATAATCTTAATCCAAAATTTTCATTTTCAGGAATCTGTGGTTTTGGGCGATTCTGATAAAAAGAAAATCTCTGAGGCTCCATTTGCACTTGGATAAGAGCTAGATTTATGTACCGCACAATAATCATATGGGGGAGGTCGGGGGGGATGATGTGTGTTCAAAGCAGATAGCTTTAGTCAGGTTTTCATCCAAATGGAATGCAAATTTTAACCAAATTTCCTGCATCTAGATCATCTAAACAGTCCAGTCAGGTGCAATTATACCATTGCAATATGAGACCCTGATGATGTCAACAGGTTTTTTTTTCAAAAATTTTAGAGATCTCCGTCCAGAAAAAAGTTAATGTCGTGTATGACACTGGCGGAGAAGATTGTGGTTTCAGTTAAATGTTAATAAAGCAAACACACTCTGCCTTGTGCTAAAAGTCACTGTCAACTTTTCCAATATTAAACCAAGAACACAATCTTCCCTTAACTGAGTGCCGTGAGTTGCCTAAACATAACCATTCAAACGTTTATGCATGCTTTCGTTGCTGAAACTGAAAACTGTCATTTGACATTTTGCTGATATTTTGTCTAGCTCGTCTACGTGCAGTCCTATATTGATTTCCTGATACATTTTTCAATGACCACAAGGGGGAGACCGTATCTTTCCAATCATTAAATCCTAAGCCTGTCACCATGGCTGAAGGCTAGATTTGCCTATTGTGTCCCTCACAAAAAGAAGTTAAACTGGTCCAAAGAATGAGAGATCAGATGTTTGTTTCTTAACTAAATGCTTGCTGATGAGATCCTAGTATGTTTTTGTGCCATTTGAGTTTTAAGCGTATTTGATGATTCTTGGGATAATATCTTGAATCACAATATTTTGTCCCGAATTATCGTGACATGAAATTTTCATGGCATCACATGCCTAACATTCAGTATTACCATTTTACCACTTCCCAGATATGATAATTCATAACATTTCCTCATTATGTTAATAAGAAAAACGCAGTCTGAGCAGTATTACCTCTCTTACAAAATGTATTTGGTGTTCTGTAGTTTATAGAGGTAATTTCTGTGAGACAGGGTTGCACGCTGCTGCATGACTGAGTATCTCTGCAGGTCGGCGTTATTTAAAGCTGTGTGTCATCGCTCCATTCCAGAGGGAAAGTATATATATGTGTTTCCTTGTTATAATATTTCACTCATCTTATAGGGCTCGTCTGTGTCCTTGCATAAACTGCTGTTGTTTACCATTCTGCATCAGCCCATTTATAAGCTGCCATTTCAATATTGGGTTGTGTTTAGTCCAAGCGCCTACTGGCTCCAGTTCAAAAGTACATCTTAAACCCATCCAGTGTTGGCAGCCTAAATCTACGTGACTCATCCAAACACTTTCATTGTTGTTACTGTACAGGGCAGCTTAGTTATGTCCAAACATAAAACGGCTTACATTTGGATGGGCTGAGTTTTCAGAGCTTTTACAGGAACAAATCACCTTGATGGAAAGTGACCTCATCTCAGCGTGCCGGCTCATATCCAGATTCTCCCCCGCGAACTGACCTCAAAGCAGCCACCTGACACACCAAGCAACAGCAGCACTGCTTTGAAGATAGATAATAAAGTCTTGGATGCACTTTCAGTGGCACCAGGAGCCACTCTTGTTTCTTTTAAGGCGACTGATGCAATTTGAGGGGATGGAACTCGCAGTTTGAAAAACAAAAACAAAAACAATATCACTGGTGAGATCTTGTAAAGCTCTTCTGTGGCTGTGCGGCAGAGGGACAGCGTTTCAGTTTTTAAATCAGAAAGAAGTTGCTGAAATGTGAAACGTTTGCTTTGACTTACATAATGTTTGTCATCGTCCTCATTGTAGGCAAGTTTGACCACACCATAGGAGCCCTGCAATACAACGACAAAGACATTAATCTTCATATGGGGACGTAAATGTTCACAGCAACACAATATTCTGTGATAATTCAATGCTCTACCCGGTGTTGGTCAGCCCCCCACATTAAAACAAAGTGGGTCATCAACAAAACTGGTGAGGGATTCTGTTAAGAACAGACGGCAGCACCATACTGACAGAATTTTTTCGAAGGCAGCATCATTTCCACTCAAAAACAACATTTTTATTCTTTGGCAGCACAGAATGGCTCCTCCCACACACACACACACACACAGCCGCAGGAAGTGTGTTTTCCATCTTAGTCCTTTTTTCCTTGCATGGTTTCTTCTCTGAAGACTGCAAATAAGTAAGAAAACTGCTTGAGAAGCTGATCATACATAAATAAAGTGAGTTATAACGACTCTGTTGTCTTGTACAGACAAGACCAAAGCCAAAGCCTCAGGATTTATTCATCCTTCAAAGAAATTGTTCCTCATGGACAGAAAAAAATCCATTTGTGGGTCTTAGTCAACTCATGTAAGAGTGAGAATTCTTTCAAATGTATGTAAATCTCCACAGTGTTCCATGTTAACGCCTAACTTTCTCTATGTTTTCTAATGGAGATGATTTGATACCACGTTTTCCTTTCTGACCACAAAATTCAATATGTGACCATATAAATATCAGTCAGATATTATTTTTTTCCTCTTTAATGTCTACTACCTTGATATCTAACAATATCTCTGCTTTTAATAAGACCTTCAAAAGTGTTTTTACTAAAGATGCAATCTCTAAAAACACAAATGATGTGCTCCTACTCTTTTCAGTGTGCCAGTTTTCCAATCATCTCTATTGCCGTCACAATGAATTCCCCCATGTGTTAACCACAAAGTGTTCACCAGCCGTCACTTTGTGAAGTCCATCCAGTGTGCTGTCAGATTTAGAAATGAGACATGTTGCAGCTCAGTAAACTTAGAATTTTGCTGTTTATTTCCTCCTCCTCGTGATATCCAATCTGGTGTTTTTGTCACATTGAGACATTTATATTTCGTTAGCCATGCTATCCAGACTGAAATATTGGAGTCCACAAATAATGACTCTGGTGATCCTCTGAGTTTTCATCTTAACCAGATCCACCGTGAGCTTGACATCCCCTTCAGCTGTACTTTGTGTTTAGTGCTAATTAGCAAATGTCGCGATGCTAACATGCTAAAATAAGATAATGGAATTATAGACTGCAAAAACAATCAACATCTTAGCATTGTGAGCATGCTGACATTAGCTCACAGCACTGCTAGCATGGCTAACAAGACTCTCGTGCTTGATAGCAGGATATTTGCTTATTTATATAGTATAGCAGACTTCGAGCTGTCCTACAAAAGGTCAATCTAGCCAACAATGTAGAAAATTGTAGCATGAAATATGAAATAAGATTAGTGGGCTGTTTCGAACTAACAAGAAGTCAAGTGTGTAAAGCTAAAGCTAACTGTACAGAGGATGGACAGGTGGTGTTCAGCTGAGTAGTTCCAAAAACAAACCTTCCCGTCTACATCATATCATAATATTTTACTTGCAAATATATATCTGCAACCCATATAATAAAGACAGCTCGTGACTGTTGGTGTGCACATGCTGTGAATGATTTTGGTGTTCATTTTCTCACTTTACAGATAGATCGAGCAAAGGGTCGATCTTCCCTGAGCTGCTGCTATTTTCCCAAAAATCACTCGCTGTTAAAGAGAGGAAAGCAGCAGAAAGCCGACAAACTCACCTTCCCAATCTCGCTCTTCAGCTTATACTGGTTTAACTGGATACAGTCCTGTGAGGGGGGAGAGAAAAGGTAGAGACATGAGGAACTACATCACCAACATAAATGACCACCAGAGAGAATGCTTCTCATCATTTTCAAGCAAAGAGAATCAGGGCTGTCTTTGGTACCGGAACAAACTGTTCCCGCTCTGTGTGTATATGTGTTGAAAGTCATTTATTTCTGAGATGTAGGTAACGATGCAGTCTGTAGTTTCTGTTTACTGTCTGCAAATCCATTAGAGTGCTACTGTTTAAATGGCTGATTTGCAGTTCCATAGCAACCACTGCTACAGCACAGAGTCAGCCAGGGGCACTGCAGAGGAGAGCAGACCACAGCAGGACAGAGAGATGGGGGGAGAGGAGGGGAGGGGAGAGTTTGATGGTGGGGAGTATTTCACGGGGGTGGGCTGTGGGGGGTGCACAGAGAGCAAAGTCGGTGAGCAGAAAGTGAGCCATGATGTAAGTGTGAAAAAGAAGGAGATGGAGAAAATGGATTGAAAGCAGTTCTCTCATTACAGTAGGGGGGGCGATGGCTTAGCGTGTGTGTGTGTGTGTGTGTGTGTGTGTGTGTGTGTGTGTGTGTGTGTGTGTGTGTGTGTGTGAGCCAGACCAGTGCCTGAGGCTTGATACTGGAACGTGTTTACAGGATGAGAGGAGGTAGGAGAACACAGATGGAACACAACAGAAAGTACTGCACCAACTCATGTTGGAGGGCAGGACTTCTTGCCACCAGGCAAGGTATTTTAGTAAAATACGACATTGTATAGTGGGTTACATAATATGCTGGTTATGTAGCTCGTACTGAACATTGCTGTTAGTGCTGCAAAAGATGTGAGGATTGTGCATTGGAGGGTTATGAACTGTAGGGTATGATGGTGTGAAGTACTGTGGGCAGGGATTATGACAAAGGGTGAGAGATAGAATAGAAGATGGGGGGCTTTTGTAGGTGAAGCAAGCAGTGGGACTTGGAAAAAAGGATTGCTTTGATTGGTGGAAGAGAGATAAAGAGAAGAAAATAGGGCGGTGGAGGATAAAGGGAAAGGCAAATGAGGAGAATCCAAAGAAACGAGCAGCGGGAGGGATTGTCTGAGAGGACTTCCACTGGGTTTGCACAGTTTGTCGGCACATGCTCAGTGGGCGCTGCACTGCAGTTAATACTCTGTCAGGACTAATGGATAAAGGAGGGCCCTGCAGAAAGCCTTAAATACATCTGCCATACATGCACATGCACGCATGAAGCGAACTCAAATGCTCCACTGGGCCACAGTAAATCTCTAGAGGGCTCTTTCGGTCATACTGTCACGTTAGACTGCGACTTTACATTAACAGCACAGTCCTGCCATCTTCTTTCAGTATGTAACAGACCCATCTCTCCTCACCCAGCTTCCCTTCACATCTCATTTTGTCCTCTATTGTGTCTGATCTGTACCAAACCCTCCACGTCTCTCCATCCATTACTCAACAACTGATCAATATCAGTGCATAACAAATAGATCACTGCCACTGTTCCATTTAAAATCAATGACCACTCATTTCATTCTTTTGATGACTAATGCCTGCCTCAGGAAGTATGTAATAAAAAGGGGAACTTGTGTTAGAAAGTATTTAAAGCCTGCGAGTGTAAAGTAATTTCCTCAAACTGTCATTTCAAAAATGAATTTTAATAGAAGGGTGTAAGGGCTGTCACAAAATGAGGCCACTGCAGAAGATGTTTATTTTGTTGTTGTATGGAAAAATTGAAGAAAGGTGCAGAATGGACTTATGGTACAAGGGAGGAGGATCAACTAAAACAGGAAAGAGGATCTTTTTGATATTAAATGAACACACACAGATTCAGTTCTGTATGTGTGTCCAGTATCAACAGCACTGGATAATTATCTAGATAAGCACATCATTTAACATTCATTTTTGCTCAACGGGCTGCCAAAGTTAATAATTATTAAATTTCTTATGCTGCTAATTTTAATTCAATTCCATTTTATTTGTATAGCGCCAATTCATAACAAAAGTTATCTCAGGACACTTTTCAAATGGGGCAGGTCTAGACCGTACACTTGATAAAATTATTTACCAAACAGTTCCCACCATGAGCAAGCACTTGGTGATGGCGGCAAGGAAAAACTTTTAATAAACAGTTAGCCAAACATAATAGATACAATGTATAAGACTGTATGAACTTTTCACAAGACATTTCCAAAAGAAACTCATAAATGCAAAACACTCACAGTTTACACAGTTAACACATTGGTTTATCCGTCTCTTTCATCTGAATCTATTTTAGTGTCAGAGCAAAGATGTTAGACGTTGCAAGTGTGGCCATAAATCAAATCAAAAGCCACTACCGGTGAGGGGTGGATGATAGGGGAAAAATATGGAGCGGGACAAAGTTGAATGAATATGACATATGTAGGCAAAAAAACAAGAGTTTGCTGATGTTTTTGTGCTGACCTTTATCACACTAAAATTCAACTTGGATCCTTTTTTATTAGCTTGGTTCTCCTAATGATTTAATGATTGCTAAAAATTGGGGTGTGAACCTTTTCAGGCATGCCAGAAAAAGAACCAATGATGTAAAGTGATGGGGGACTATATCCGCAGTCTTATTTCTGTGCAAATATGTACTTTAAAGTTTAGCCAAAGCCAATATGAGGAATCAGCAGTCTGAGTTCAACAAATTAAGTAGATATCTCCCAAACTTTCAGTCTTTACCAAAAGTACCAAAAGTTTGTGCTTCCAAAGACGGTGTTTCCTTGCTGAGTGGGTGGGGGAGTATGAAATTTGGTAATAAAAAGACTGCTGAAGCCTTATTTTAGATTTGGAACTAATTTTCTCACTCACAGGACTGTGGATTTTGTCCTGTTATTTCAATTGAAACGGAAAGGTTTGAGGCTGGTATAGAGAGGATGAACAATTACAGCAACTAACAATTCTTTCAGTATTTGTTTTAAGAAATACTTGAAGAATGTGTACCCATCCTTTAAAAAAGGATAATAGAATATTTTCCTTGTTCAAATTTTTTTTGTTCCTCATTGTCTTTTATTATCCCATAATGTGGGTGCACACCCCTGTGATTAATGGCTATATAAATAAACTTGACTTGATATCCTGTTTTGACACAAATCATTATGCTCCCAAGTAGGAAGGCAAATGTTTCTGGGAAGGTTTCTACCTAATCCTTTTAACCCACAAAACAGAAAAGTGAATGTGTTCTAAAAATCCTCCTACTTCCCAAAGGAAGAGAAAATTATACACATTATGTGTACAAAATAGAGTCAAAGGCAAAAACAGATGTGATGAGAAAGTCAGAAAAGAGGACCAAAGAAGAGTTTCCTGCAACACACAAAGAAAACAAAAAGAATAAGAAGCTTCTGTTCTTTAGTTAGACCATTATATAAGCTATACACACACTCATGTGACTTTGTATGGGACTTCCCAATTTTTTATTTTTTTCTATAATAAGGGTAGGGAGATAACAGACACTGAAACCAACTATGAAAACATGCATTATGCAAGTCATTCTTATACATTTCCCCATTGCAGTAAGCACTGTATCAGTGAAGAAACTCAGAATGTCAGTCATAACGGATGTTTGTGTAAGCAAGAAATGTTTCTCTCTCTTTCTCTCTGCTGTGTCATTCTGTAGCTCCAGTGAGAGCAGGGAAATAGCAACATGAGTCCTTTTTATGGTTCAGTGCGAGAGCTGCAACTCCATTTTCAGATAGGAAAGGACACAATGACAGGACTGCGAGTCTGTGGCAGCAGTCTGTTACATTCAGAGGGGTTCCACATCCTGGCAGATGTCATGAATGTTTAATGTTGACTCTGAATTGGAAAAACTCAGAGTAAAATGGAGATTTGGGAGTCACCATAGCCACATGATACGTTTAGTTTTCATGGGTTAGGACAAACAGGTGCTCCATATTTTCAGCTGCATCTTTTCAATGTAATAGAAATAATGAAACTCATCGTTATTGATAAGCAATCGACAACTGTCTCCACATGTACAGTTTTTAAGTAATGGTTCAACATTTTGACGAATATGCTTATTCACTCTTGAGAGTTAGTAGATCAATACCTATCCAGTGTCTATATGCTAAATGTAAAGCTACCACCGGCAACCAGTTAGCTTAGCTTAGCACAAAATACAGCCTGGCATGGTCCAAAAGTGACACAATCCCAGCATCTACCAGCATCTCTAAAGCTTGCTGATTAACACCTAATCAGGTGGGTGCAAATACCCAAAATGTAAAGATGATACTTTATTACTACTGCTTTGCTTTACAGGAGGATGCAGGACTATGTGTGGGACTATTTCTTAGTAACTGATTGTAGCTGTTAAAATGTATGCTGCTCTGTTCTTAAAAACAATAAAATGTGTTTACAAAAAGAAAAAGAAAAAAAAAAAGTATGCTGACTACCAAAATGTATCACATTAATTGTGTCTGGTGTGTCCATCACTCCCTGAAACCCTTGAAAGCAAGGTGAGGCAGCAGGGGGATGCCTTTACCGAGCATGAGGATGTGAGGTGGCTGTGAACAGCCTACATCTAAACCTCAGAGTTTAAAATACAATAGCGAAAGTATTGGTAGTAGTGGTATCAAATTTCTCATTGGTTATACAAACAGACAAGTAGAAATGCTCCACATGATAAGCATGGCAAATTATTAGCTGCTTCCACCCCCACTGCTACCTTCTTTCATGGTGTATCCAACAGTACTGGCCATAATGCATTTCATGTCTGTCTGATGAAACAGTCAAAAGTGCTCTTATCAAAGCCAACATCAGAACACAATATGATGACACACATCAGCTCACAGTGCAGAGCAAGGAGTATAATACAGTCTGCGATGATGCATTAAGGGTGGGGTACGCGACTCTGGAGAAATCCAATACCATGACAAATACTACAATATAGAGTGAAAGACGACACTGCAAGTAACTTACAATAAGCTAGCGAGCCGTGAGGAGATATACACTGAATTACATGTATTGTATTAGAATCATATAGCCCACCTTTAACATAAATCAGCTAATAGACAGAGGAATGTTTCCACGATGGGTGCTGATGGGAGACTAGTGCACCCACCTTCTCACGCTTCCTTCTCCCTGCCATGTTGTCCACTGGCCTTCTGCTCCTCTTTCTTTATAATGTGAGATGTGATAATGCAGACATATTGAGCTATACTGTGCTAGTTTCTAGTTATGACAACTGCTCTCATGATCCCAATGGAGCTGCTTTCTCTCTGTTTGTGTTTCACTCCCTGCTATGGTACCACCTGTCACACCCAACTGCAGAAATTCATATCACCAAATGTCCAAACAAGAGGACTGCGGATAAATTACATTTTCGAAGGTGTTTTGGGTGAAACATTCAAGGTTTTTCTACACTCTACTTCCCTGACATGTCTCAATTTTAAACTATGTGGCCATATGTCGGCTTTGATATCTTTTATTTATCTCAGTGTAATGAGACTGCTGCTGCTGTCAATGCAAAACATTCCCTCTGCCGTTTTTCCTTTTCATTAATTCAATGATTATTCATTAATTCAATGATTATTCATTAATTCAATGATTATTCATTAATTCAATGATTATTAATTATAAGTAGTATAAGCACCAGTTACTTCCTCACCTGAGCGTCTGATATGGATACACGTTTAGACTCCACAGTGGGCCTGCGAGCCACACGAGGAGAGATGTGCGTGTAGCCTCCTCCAGAGCCTGATGACAGGTAGGTTCCTCTCTCCTGCAGCGACAACTTCCTCCCAGTCAGATGAGGCCTCGGCGGATGAGTCCTCTTGGCCTGAGCCCCGTCCCTCTGAGCCCCGCCATTCTTCACGCCGTTGGCAGTTGAGCTGTCTAAATCTTTAGTTGTCATGGCAGCCATGGTGTCTGTGAGACTGCTGGTCTGTTTGTCAGAGTCGGGGTCCAGCCTCTCACAGCCCGGGTCATTGCTCATAGCCATGGCAGGTGGGAAGGTGGGAGCGGCTCAGGAGCAGGTGGCGGGGAGAGTACTGGGGCGTGCCCACCAGCATCAACGTGAACTGGGCCAGCCTGTGGTTGCGACGCTCAGGGTCTCAGCAGAGCTAGAGAGACAGAAAGAGAGGGAATGAATGTACAAAATTTGGTGGTAATCCATTCAATAGTGGACCTAAGTGTTGCAATGGCCGACATTGCTAGCCCTCGAGCTGAACTGCTAGTAGGGCAAACAATTTCTGGTCTTTCCAGAACATAGTTCAAAATATATAATTTTGTGGATTAGTGTTCTTTTGTTTGGGATAACACAAAATGAAATAGTACAATATATATTATGACACTTCAATGTTGCCTTTTTATGGCATTTAAGGCTGTGTTACAGTTTTCTGAGCTTATTTAATTGTTTTAGCTCAATAACATTTCCCTCATATTCTTCATCATCATATCCACATTAAAAGCAGTTTGTTTTTTTCAGAATCATTTTGTGTGTAAAAGCTGCTCATCACCAACTAAATACTATCACTTTATAATAACAAATGGTAAAGGATATCGAAAAAGTAGATTTCGTCCATATTACCAAACCAAATAAATGCAAAAATGTTTTTATTACATGTGAATTAAAACCTTTGGCTGAGCTTTGACTGGCCACATCCTCCAGCAAGAGCACCCATGAGAATGAAGTTTCATCAAACAGTCAGATAAAAAGGAAAATGTCATCTCACTGTGTGGGTGGTTTGGTGGGTCAAGTTACCTACAGTAGACATGCGCTCGTAAATTGAATTAAATGTCCCCCTGATAAAAACCAACACAAATACTGCAAAGCTAATTATGCTCGATGCCTTTGGTCATGGCTCCCTGTATCCCCATCAAATGCTCGTGGGTGGACTGACACACAAAGAAATGCACGCATAAAAAAGACTAAAGGTATTGTGTGTACAGTATGTGTGTATATACCCAGACATTTAGTGGGATTTGTTTATTGTGCTTTTCCCCTTTCATCTTTAATGAGAATCAAGCAACTGGCATATTGCCACAGACAGGGAATATCAAAGCTCTCTTGTACATCTGGTTCAGGTTTTGTTCTGCAGATGGAAGAACACGGATAAACAAAGTGAGCCTGTGCCCAGCCATCCAAGTAAAGGGGCACTTAAATCCCTAATCCTCAAACTGTATCCATCTATGTAACAGCAGGAATCAAGAGGAATAAGTGAGGTGGTTTCTTCCCATAGGAGCAACTCTGGTCTGCATATGTGACATGAAAAGACACAGACAATGGAGCCAAATACAAAGTAATTGCTGGGCGTATTAGACAAGAGGTGGTCAGTAAATGGGCCATGCTATTCCTGAAGTGTGTCAAGAAGGTAGAACTTCATATTCAAAAATAACATGGTGTTCCACTTTGTCCAGGTGGGTCACACTCATTCATGCATTTGCACAGCCATGGCTCAAAACCAACTGCAGTCTATCACATTTTTGCCATGTAGTCAAGGAAATATCAATCTGCTGATCCGTCAGTCCACCACTTTGGTCTAATTATTGGATGGATTGCCAAGTTTTTTACAGACATTTGTCACGTAGAGGATGAATTCTAATGATATCGGTGATCCATTGACCTGTCTCAACAACTGCTGAATGGATTGCCATGACATTTTTTTTATAGACATTCATGTTCCCCTCAGGGAAATGATCCCTTGTTGACCCCTTAACTTTCACCTAGTGCAATCATGATGACAAAACTTGTGTTTAGTGCCAATTAGCAAATGTTAGCAGGCTAACACACTGAACAAAGATGGTGAACATGCAAAACGTAATACCTCAATCAATTAACATGCTAAATGCTAAAAATTGCGCTCTACTAATCTGCAACAGCAAAAATGTTTTGAGAGCAACGTAATACTGTTATGTTTTTCAATCAACATAAAGAGGAAATGTTTTTAATTAATGTGTTTGCTGAGATGCAAAATGTTCCTAGTGAACATATCTGCAAAACGCTCACTGACAACACATTTCATTTCATTTCCAGATAATTGCTGTACAATACACACTCATAACTAAAGAATGATTTAATAAGGATAATAGGAACCACAACCACCTCCCTATGGCTCCAAAAGAATGTAGCCAAAACGTAATTGACAAAGCAAATTAGTAAGAACATTACTACACATATATATTATACACGTATAATATTAGTTGATAGACAGGTGTAGCACTGTCTCTTGAAAAGCTGAAGCTTATGGGAATGTCATTAGTTCTGCAGGTATCTGGTTATAAACCATAGTTAAAGAAACATTAAAACCTCATGATGGAACTAAAAGAACATTTAAGGGATTACCAAAAAGTTATTACAATTCATCCTAAGGGGAACATGATTAGTTAAGTGGTAATAGCAGAAATATTTTGGATAATGGGTTTATATTGGGCTGCTACATATAATGCAATACAAAAGCCAATCAGATATAAACAATGACATGAGGAACAGAGGTAATTTGCAGCCATTAAAAGGAGCATGTCACCTGTAATATAACTACAATAACCTTACATGCTGGTGCTCTGATGGCAAAACGGTAGTCATAACTGTTTGATTACAAAAAATACCCATGAATTCACTATTCATAAAAGTATAAAGGCTTGTCATGTCACTGGTTACCCGGGACACACACACACACACACACACACCATAATCATTTGCCTTCCATTTGTATATTTTAGATGAATGTTATTCAATCTATGTAAATTGTGAGTGCAGGAAAAAAACCTTTTAACTGTCAGGAGCGAATGGGGAACGTATTGTTTGATTCCTGAATCATTTGAGCAAAAACAAATAGGAACTGTCATATTTTGATAATTCTTATCACAACTAGTGATTATCTGTCTCCTGAAACGGGTTGCTCTCCACTGCACCATTCATCCTGCTGCATGTGTGAGCAATATCCTGGCAGAAGTGGGAGGCGGAGGAGCAGCAATGGTATGGTTATTCAGCTGCACTGACTTTTATTTGTTTACAGAAGCAGGTATCCACACATTTTCATTATGGAGGACGATTTTTCATTAGGTTCAATATTGTCTTTCATATCCATCTTATTATTTTCCACTGCAGCCATCCGTCTTGTCGTACGAAGGTTTGAGATAGAATTAGGCACTTTTTGCCCTCTCTATGTTAGCTGTGACATATTGTGACTGACACTGTTAGAGTAAGCTAAGGTGTGTACAAGGTATAACTGTAAACGTCTTCCTATAATAGCTGCCAAAAAATATTTGAAGTCATTGAACATTTTGTTACATTTCCTTAAAGATACAGTCTTTCTTCTTAACTGTATATATTTTTGGAGCTGAGGAAGAGGAGTAATGGTGATTGCATCTCAACCTCGATTTCCACCGCCAGGAAAATCGGCCACCTCAACAATTGAAATTGAACTGCTAAATCAGTGGAACATTCTTTTAAAGCCATGGTCAGTGAAGTCATGCCTTGCTCTGTAAGGACTGGTGACAATCTGTAAGGAGAATGCCACTGTGTATCTCCACTGCTATCCCCTCGTTTTCTTTGCTTTTCTTCTCTCTCTTTATTTTTCTCATTTGTTTTTTCTTCACCATTTACTATTTACAGTGAGTGGTTTCAAGATGATTGATATTTGTGTTCATGTCTTTATTACATGTTTTTCTTTACAGTTAGTTGTGAAATACCGTCCATTCATACCAATTTTCTTTATGACTTTATAGACTATAGACTTTGTCCTTGTTTTTAATCATGAAGCCACTGTAATAAAGAATTCTGTACATTGACAAAGCAGTGTGTCATGACTTTTTCTGGAATTCATTCTCCCTTCTAGTGGACACTGGTTAACCCACCAGTGCATCAGAAGCACCTGTGCTGCATTATATTGCTGTCAGATCCAAGAAAACCTTGCTGTATTATTTGAAACGATGAAAGAAATTAAGCAAAATATGCTGACAGTAGGTGTTGAATTGGCAATCCGTCAAAATGCCTAATGCCACAATATTACTTCAATAAAACCCCCTATTTCAGTCCCGCCAGGATTTCACTGGCTTTTTTTGGGATTGTTGCAGCAAATAATTAAAAATTAAAGGCAACTTCTTCCAGTGAGAATAAAACTGTACTGCTGATGTTTTGAGTAACCTTACCAAAGGCAAGCCTCTATCACTTTATGATTTATACATTACCACAAAACCAGGCATATTTAATGTAACTCACCTTAATTCTTTCATCACTTGCAATAGATTTGCAGCCTGTTGCACCCTCTGGGTTTAAGCTCAACCATAGCCTGGTTATAATGTAAATTATTACTAAGTTGTGATGTATTACTAAAATAAAAGTGGTTGAACCACAGCGACAAGTTAAGACAACTTAATATCTACACATGCCCCTAAGGTAGTATAAATCATACAATTTCACAGATTTATACTCACTGATGGTGTTTCTCTGCCACACTACATGTTTTCATTAATGCAGCCATTTTGTAACACATTAATTGAATAGACGTAATTTACTGATATGATATTTCGTTATCGATCTAGCTTACTACGATGTGCTACGAAGACAAGTGGCTCATGCCAGTCAGAAAGCTAAGGCGTAAGGTAAACAAGGTGATGGAACAATATCTTAGATTGTTGCTACAACCAACCAAACTAAGCTGGTAGCTGGTGCAACCACGTCCTGGATGCAACTGCCTCAGGCATTGTGATTTGTTTTTTCTGTTCACCACACATTTCAGCCACTCTCCGGGTGTGTTTTGTAGATCGATCAGTCAATCGATGACTTCATGTTGCACACAGTGCAAAACAGTTTGCCCCAGCTTTCTTGCAGAACATCAGGGAATTGCCTTGAACGGCCTCTGGCAGTAATTAATGTTGGTAAATGTGAGACACTCATTGCACATATCTGCATCTTCACAACCAAAACAAGGACGTGAGTAGTGACATATGGCTCAGTGTTTTGCAAGGGGGAGTGCTGTGATTGGTGAAACTTGCAAAATTGCAGAAAAGTTGATTGTACAAAATTGCATGGTCGCGCAGAATTCATGGGGATTATTTGAACTTGCATTAATTGTTGTGATCACAACCTCCTGGAGGGAGCGCTATTTCAGGTTTTGAAATTACTATTATACATGCGTTAGAAGTTTAATTCTGCGTTTATGTAAAATAAAAAACTGCAATGGACAGCGTACCAAGATGACATAAAGCTTATTTGGATGTGCTTTGTATTCTGCTGTAATAAGCAATTAAGAAGATTGATGCTTTCTCTCAACAAAATGCGCTGCTGCAGTGGCAGTTTCAATATTTCAATCTCATATAATTATGCAACATTTTTCTTTGATTACATAAACAAAGAGAGGAAAAGAAAATTGAGAGTTTAAACCAGAGAGAACCTTGAGTACAATTTGAAGTCTTTTCAGTAGCTGCCATCTTTAAACTAGTTGGGATGAAGAGAAGCTTCAGTGAAGCCAATTACAGTAGGAGGAGAGAGTGGGCTGAAGAGGGCGAACAAATGAATCCATTTGGCTCCATTAGCGAACCACTTTCACCCTTAACCTGGCTTCTATTTGTCCCTGTCATCATTTTGCTGTGCGTAGACAGCAAACAGAGACATCCAAGTCCAAAATCAAAATGAAATCCTTTATTTGCAGGCAAGAAAGGCAGAGGAACCTGAACAAAACCTTACTAATGCACCCAAAGAAAATCATTCATCAAGCGGTTGTTCGTTTCAAGTGCAGCGAGCAGGCACAGTATTTACAGCATATAGAGCTGAAAGCCTCCTGATGCAGCTATAAGAAGCGTATGACCTTGCAGACCTGCACTGATTCATGTTTTCTGAAAAATAGTCTTTATCCACATAACTGCAGTGTTCAGACAATCGTTGAGGGCAGAGGGCAAGGATGTACGTTGAAAGAGTGCGTTTGGTGGCAGCAATGAATTTCCTATTCTTCATCTTTATTTTTGAACAGCTGAAGTGAGGTAGCTCAACAGGACCAAAGTCAATCAACTTTGATTATTCACTGATTACAAAGGTATGACTGGAAGCCAATCTGTATCACAATGATGTTAAACCAAAGCAGACTTTTTTGGCATTTGCATAACACATGAAAAACACAATATAAGGTGTAATGTGAGTCAGGTTTGCTGTGATGTTCAGTGTTCAGAGGCGTGTGCTCATATGATGCCATTGACAAACTGTGAACTGATGTGGAACAGAGCACATAGTGACAGACAACATACTGCGGCCACATGACGACAAAGTTTGCTCAGTAAGAATAATAACCATAGCAGGGATGGGACATGGAACAACACCTGAACCACAATGCACTATGGGGAGTATCACAGTGTAATCATCTTGATATTGTGTTTTATTTATGTACAAAACTCCTTCAGCAGTGCGGGGGAGTCTCCAACCATGTAACCTCCGGAGACCAGCGTGGAGACAAACAGCCACGAGGACGATTTAGTCGACTGTGATCTTTTATGTAATGTGTGCAAGCTCTTCAGGATTAATAAACTTAAAAAGATACTTACATTGTTACTCTTCCACACCATGTCTTGTGTAACAAGAAAGAAGGATGGCTGCATTGGTTGTACACATTCTCAGTTAGAGCTAAGACGATTAGTTATCACCTACTTTGATAATCGATTAATCATTTAGGTCCGTTTTTGCACAAAAGTGCCAAATGTTTTGATCGTTCCAGCTTCTGAATGGGTTTGCTGCTTTGTTTTGCAGCAAGAAAATGACATTTCTGGTCATCCATTATGATGGATATTTTTCACTATGTACTGATGGTTCAGAGACCAAACAATTAATTGATTAATTGAGAATTTAAACAACACTATAATTTGTTCATTCTCTCTAAAACCACTAACAGAAGTGTTTTCTGATCTGATGCTCCTATCGACAGGGCAACATAATTTGTCTGTGCCTTCCAAAACTGTATAAATAATAAGAAAAGGTTTTATAATATAACAACAGTATGGTTAAAGTTTAGTTAGGTTTAGGGAAATTGAGTGGTGTGGGTTAATATAAGTTGTTTGTTTAGATTAGAGAGTAAAATTATTACTTATTAATTGACTGTTGCATTCTTTTTGCTTTATTTATATTGGGTGCACTTCAGTGTCTTTCCTCTGAATTATCAAGCTGTGTGTGATTGGATTTGTCTGTGTAATGCATGTGGAACAGAGTACTACTGCTGAACTGCACAACACACACACACACACACACACACAGCAAGGTAAACTAACCACACCAAGTAAATGTCAGCTGATCAAAAGAAATGTCTTATCTCACAGTTGAAAGTATGAGCAGAATCTTTTAACCTTGATCCCTCCTGCGCCTTAAAGACAAATTACAAACATTTAAAGAGCTGGTCCTGCTGAGGCAGTGTGCATATATTAGACCATTGGATGGATTCTGTTGCTTGGCACTCTGCTGGGTGCCATTTGCATCTTTGTGCTGATCAAAAGTTGATTTGAGGGTCAGGAGGACCATTACACAATACTGCAGTGCAGTGGCGATACACAGCTTTATCCCCACTGTTCACAGCATTAAGAAGAAAAAACATTCAAAGCTCATTAAAAGGACAAATGTCACAAACAATTGTGTCTAATTAAAGGGCACTGTTAAATTAACCTAAATTGTACTGTGAAATCGGCTAAATAGATCATTTAAACACATTCAGTGTCACAGCTTGACCAGAGTGTGAGTACAGATAATATAAATGTCACAAACCTGCCCATACGCAATATCTCTCATTTGTGAACATTTTAATGTCAAGTCAGTTGCAAAATAACAAGGATTTAGTGCTCCCCATTCCGTATTCACAGTCTTGGCCAGGCAGAAACAGCGTTTATGGGGTCAAGCAATAATAAAAATCTCTACTAATAAAATTCTTTTAGACGGTGAGCCTCTTTTAGTGTATCTTCAATAAAGAAGACACAATTATACTGTAAGGTTTTACAGACTACAGACTACCATTCTGCCAGGCTCTTAATAAAAAGCCACACTCAGCTCAAACCAATAGTCTTCCTAATATCAAATCAGAAGATTTTCCTCCCTGCTGCTCCACTGTCCCCGGGCCCACAGGTTGATCCTGTCTCCTCTCCCGTCGCCTTCTCCTGTCACATTTCATCTAACTCAAACGAAGGATAGGTCACATTAACTGCCGGGAAAACAAAACGCAGGAGAGGGAAGGGTGGAAAGCCCAGCAGGAACGTCAACTGGCTGTTCCTGATGGATGATAGAGCGAGCTTGGATTTGCATGGCTTTTGTGTGCATGCATACACGCACCTGCCCACTCAAACCCCCCCCCCAACAGACACACACTTGATTTTGTTTTTTGAAAAGGGATTAACAGAGACATTTCATCCCCTATACACATACACACAGACACGCGCAACACTTTAGCGTTTCCCCATGTTCCTCCTGGGGAAACAGTTGGCAGTGATTATGCCTCATCATCTTTGACTGAGTGAGCCTCATTCATATGGAGAGGAGTGTACAGCATCTTAAGGGCCCCTGGAAACAGTGAGAGAGCATATTAATCAGACATCAGCTGTGATCAAAAGAAACAAATGTCAAAGACAACTTCTTCTTCGAGGCAACAACAGATGCAGACCGACATCAGTATCTAAAATGCCTCATCAGTCAGTTATACTCACTGCATCACTGCAGAGAGCAGACTACAGCACCCAGAGCGCAGACTACAGCACCCAGAGCGCAACAGTGATCCACTCGCGAAAAAAAACACATCATCCCTAAAGTGTCTTCTGAGACCTAAAATGATGACGTCTTTGGTGAGGTTCATTTCAATAATCAACAACAGAACTGGAAATAAGTCAAATGTTCTAACTGGAATACATTTTGTTTTGGTGTGCATACATCTATCTTTTAATGAAAAGTTTGAGTGTGTTAGTTGTACTCTAGTAATCATTTTAATATCTGGTATTATTATTTATTCTTATTATAGATTTTTTTAAAGCTTTTATTGCAGGGTGCATAAACACAGAACAGAGTGACAAGATATTACAACAACAAGAAGTGAAAACACCAAATAACCTCGCATAATTCTGACTCTTGTCCATCTTCATAAAAGGAGGAAACAGTCTGATGTTTATTATACTGTTTTATAATAAGCTGTTTGCCTTCTGTCCATGTCGGTTTCCTTTAACCTTGAGTGCGTCTGGTCCATAACTGTTACCAAGTGGCTATTTTAACCTAAACCATGTGCTCCTGTAACATTATCAGACTCATGATGGACAAAACCTGGCATATATCTTACGTACAATCGACCACCAACAGTTCAGTTGGATGATTTGGATGGGTTATGCTAGAAGCTGCAAATGTAGCGTCAAGCTGCTAGTCTCAGTGTCTACAGGCACCTCTTAACCCCCAGATTATTTCCATTGTATTATTTCCATGTAATGTATTTGGTGCATTATGTGAAAACATCAGTGTGTACTCAAGAACACAAAGGGAATATGTGAAATCAACAACCACTGTTGAATCACTGTTCTAAATACCCAAAGCAAATATAGCCCAGGACCCGGCTCACACAAAGACTCTATTCTTTATACTGCGGATGACAAACTGACAGTACAGGAAGTTCATATCTGTCAACATAACCACCTCCACAAAAACTAGCTTTAAACAAACAGGAGCAAACACCTTAATTGCAGTACTTTCCAGGAGAAAAAAAAATGTCCTGTGTTCACCTGTCACAGACTAATCCCTGGAACGCTTTAATTCAATCCACAGGATTAAAAGGCAACTGTACGAGACTCAACTAGCCGTATCCATGAACCTGTTAAACATATTCTTGTATAACCAATCGATGTGATGTGATGGAGAAAACAGAGGCTAGACACTGGATACAGGGTCCATGAGCAGCGATCAATCTGACTGGGACAATCCCAACCAAATCCAGGGCCACCCTGTCTGAGGTTGGCTGCCTGAGGCAATAATAAGCCCAGGATTACACAGGATATAAGAGTGCAAACTGGCAAGTTGGATGAGCCAATTATTTCTCCTCTACTCACACTGACAATGAGTCTACAGCCTCCAGCATTGCTGACCTTCCTGGAATCCTAGAAATGTCGCCTGACAGGGTCTCTCTAACAAAGACAAAGTGGCCCAGAATCTGCCGGTCCTTTCCAGACAACAGATGGATGAAAACCCAACTGCAGATTTGTGTTGTGGATCTCTCTCTGTATTTTCAGGTGGCTCCACCCTCTGTCCTTATGACCCTGCTCAGGCTGTCCGGTAGCTGGACCTGCAACTAGTTGTTCATCTATTTTTAGAAGGAGTTAGCATCGCTGGGCAGAGTCAAAAAGAAGCTGAAAGCGTTAATATAGAAGAGAAACACTGGGCAGCCCATCTTCCATCAACCATCAAAAAGGCATTCAAAGCTTTCAATACTGTGATGCTGGAAACTTGTGATGAAGTGAACCTGCAGAGGATTAATCTGTTGCTGCTGAAAATGAGAAGCCATCCATCTTTTCCATTGGGAGTGATACTCAGTGCCCTCTAAATCTCTCTGAGAGGCAGAATATCCCAGTGATTTCTATCCCATCTCGTCGCTGTTAGAAACCTGTGGTCATGTGGCAGACAGCTTGCCAGGTCAGTCCTGATGCATCGAGGCTGGAGCTGGCTGCAGCTTACTCTCCTATAACTGACTAATTCAGCTGTGGCGAGCTGTCGCCAGAAAACAGGTTCACTTTTTATTACAGACACGACAATAATGAATTTGTACTTTATAAGCAAGTGCTGAGCCTGAATTCTTAAGCACAAATGGGAGATGTTTTCAATCAATCTGTACAAAAGATCGATTTATGGATCAGTTTGTCCGTTGAAGGAAATAAAAATATATTTGAAACCCACAATTAAATATCAAGACTAAGAGTCCACAGTTACAACATCAATACTAACATGCTGAACATAAGCAGCTATTTACCGTGCTCACCATCTCAGTTTAGCACGTTAGCATGCTAATATTTGCTACCCAGCACCAAACACTCGGACTGATGGGAATGTCATTAGCCTAGTTTACAACTCAAGCTCTGTCTCACACTCTCAGACCACCCAAACTGATCTCATGCCACAGAGAGGAAGCCACAAAGCCACTCCTTTATGAAAGATATAGGTGATGGTCTTGCAGAAACGTCAGTGCTGATGCCGTTGGTTGCCCACAGCTGTTCTTGTATTCTTTCATTTGAATTTATTAAATACCTGCAGTCCTCACATGGAAGCTGAAACGATGCATGCGATCTCCAAACTGAGAGAATAGCTGTCGGCACGGCGTAAATTACACAGCAACAGGATCAGTAATAAATTACCTCACTGTTCTTTTTCACAACATGTAGGACAACTTTACATCAATTCCAAGTTTATCCAGGCAAACAGTTTAAAGCAGCAGTCCTCCGGATGAGGACAGCATTGCTTTTATTAAAAAGTCAAGTCTGAACTCCATTTCTACGAGAGGATGAAAATAGCCTTTTTTGGGGGGTTTTATTAAAGGAAGCCTTCAGGCTTACTGTTTAAATCCAATGCCTGACAATATTTGCAGTAGTGACCCCACTGTGTGACAGCGTATCCATAGACACAATGCACCAACTCTAATCTTTAAAAAATAAAAATAAATATTGCAACAGATCATGCAAACACATGAACTATTTTACTGTTCCATAAAATAGTTCATGAGTTGTTGTCTCATTGCAGAGATAGCCCCAAAAGAAGAAAACCAGTATCACTCCAGCTGGTTGACCACACTTGCCAAACCTGTCCTCAGTTTGGAGAGATATATTTGAGACGATTACATTTTAACCTGATTATTGCATTGTATTTAACGTCAGAGGATCACCAAAGTTATTCATTCCGCTTGAAGGGGACATAAATGAGTGTTGCCAATTTTATGGTAATCCATCCAATACTTGCTGAGAAATGTCACTAAAAGCCCAAAAATATCAACCTCATGTTGGCATTAGAGAAAATGGGGATCATCAAAGTACTTATAATTTATCCTCTGGGGACCATAAATGTTGGTAAGAAAAAATTCATGGCAATCCATCAAATAGCTCGCATCCATAGATTCATAGATCCACAGCGCCATAATGACTAAAAAAGCAAAAGCAAAACATTTGGACAGCAATCAAAACTACTAAACTGAAAGAAATACACGGCCACTGTCAACCAAGACATAGTGTCCACAGGTGCTGCAGGCACATAAAAAAGTGTTTCCAGTATTTTCACTCTGACATTTCCTGTTTGCAAGAAGCCAAGACTTTCACATCCTTGCACCATTGCTTGTTTAGCAAGAGTGCATATTTCATACATGGCCCCACAGCCTTTTGCTTACCATGTGGAAGACATGATATTCTGAGAGGACACACTATCAGGATGATCTACAGTGGCATAGTTCTCACACCGCACATGGCCACAGGTGTTTTACCCTCAGCCTGTCTTCATGCAGCTGTGTGTGTTTATGGTCTAGCGAGTGTGACCTACTGTGCGGAGGTGCAGATTATAGTACAGGTGTCTAAAGCGGCAACATAACTAACAAGACGATATTCGTGGCCTCTGACTGTGGATAATGATCTAATGAACACAATTAGTCACATAATTATACTTATGGCCGGTTTTTCTGAATAAGCAAAGACTGCAGTCAGTAGTAATCTGACTTTATACAGCAATTTCCTCGGCCACTTGGTTTGACCCTTGTGTTAGTCACATGTAATCACCACTACGTTTTGTACCGGCTTAAGTGTGAGCTCTTCCTGAACTGTGTTTCAGAGAATCATCACTGCAAAAGAGGATGAACAGCACTTTCCTCTGGCTAATCTGTCTCTCACAGCATTAAAAGCATCAAAACGAAATGGTAATTTTTTTGAGAGCTTATCTCGTTGGAGCAGGTTCCTAAATGTGCTTTTGGTGGTTTAAATAAAAATAAATTGAAAAAAACAAAAACCCTGTGAGAAACAAAATCAGACTTGAGGGCTGTGTTCTTTGTTTTGGGGAAAGGTCAGTGGCAGAGGACTTCAGAGGCTTCACCCTTAGCAGGCTGCTGGTATCACAGCAGCAAATGTTTAGCCCAGCAGCCCTTCGGTGACTCACCGTAGAAATGTTACTTCCAAAAAGACACAGAGGAACATTATTTACACATCATTTGATTAAAAACTCATCTATATTTCTTATTATGAAGTTGAGCATGTTTACAGCTTTGTGTGACACTGGCAAATCCTATTTTTCTTAACCCATAAGTGGTTTCTCTAAAATGTGTTTGTGTCTCCCAAGATACATTGTCCATTTAGGGAATAAATTCATTTTTTCCCCTACCTTTAAATAGTTCATGTGCCCAATTTAAAAACATTTTCTAAACAATTAATTAGCCACTTCCTTTTATATTTTGAAGAAAAGGTTTAAAAAAAAAAAAGAAAGTATATATATATATAATCTGAAACATCTGCCAAAAGATTTTCAGCTTTTATTTGTTTCATATAATTGCAAACTGAATATCTTTGGGTTTGAGACTGTTGAAGATAACACCTTGGACTATGTGATGGATCATTTTTACTTTTGATATTTTATAGACTAATAATTACGAAATAAGCAAATTAATGGATAATGAAAATAACTGTTAGTTGCAGCCCTACTTAATTTAAAAGAGCTCATACAAACATTTCAGAAGACCAAAGAGAATTTACAGCAGGTAGAGATGATTTTTATTTATTTTAACAACAGAAACATTGCATTGGGCTCTAACTAGTTTTTGACATCAGAAAATCACTCCAATCGAAAACATGACACGGGAACATTCTACTGTTATTACTGAACTATTATTTTGTCCTCTCCAGGATACCGAAGAGGGACATAAAGCATTTTCCACAGTAACACATGACTGAATGTAGTACACGGCATTCAATTCTTCCATTTTACAAGCTTACTTTTACCGACAGCAATTACTGACTAATGTTGCTATTTTTTCATAACCCTCATCATGTGCCACTTATGTTTTTCTTCCAACAGCACGAGGGCTAGATTCTTCTTGACAAACACAAGAGTTTCAGCCCTCTGAGTGGTGAGCCTCATTCTCCCTCCATCAATAATGTTAGCGGCAGCATTGAAGAGTCTCTTATTCACCGCACTGGTGCAAGCTACAAAGAGAAATTTAGATGTAAGAGCCAGGAGAGGCGAGTCGATTCTGCAGAAGAGGAACGGTTTGCTCACTAAAATAGGTTTCTTTCTCAAAAGGAGAGCGCCGGTGTCAGCTGGCCCAGGGTCAGATTCTGCCTCTCACTCCTCCAGGATTTCATCAAAAAGACTACCAGCTCTGTTCTTTCATGCAATTCCATCATCCACACAGAGGGATATTTCTACCGGCCTGTTGCAAGGAGACCTAAGCAGAAATAGTAAAGCATGTCATATGGAGACATTGAAAAGGGGAGTACTGTCAGCAGAGATCTTAGCCGCGGTTTAAGCTCCTTCTCTTTAGCTGGCAGAACTCACTGAAAACACAAACCTGTCTTTGGAGTAATGAGCGCCAATTCCTCCCCCTTGCATCGCTGTCACTGCTAAGCACTAGTAGACAATCTGCCAGAGCCTCATCCACCAGCACTGCACACATAATTTACAGAAGCAGAGAAGAAGAAAACTTATTTTTAAATGTAGTAATTAGTGATTTTTATGCCGGCATGGTTAATGGTTTGTCGTTACATCTGGAGGAACAAATTAACACCAAGGCTTGCCAGCTACCTACAGGCTGCAGCAAACAGATGGGTGACAATATAAAGGAAAACACCTCTCCATTCGCCCATAGGCTTTCAATCGATTCATATCATTTTCATTCTCATCAAACCATTAAATCACCCCTCGTGTCCTGTATAAAAGCATCTGCATTAGTGTGTGTAACATGTTTCTCCACTCAAGTTTTATTTAATTTGTCACCCATCTGTATACCATGTGCCATCAACTGCAGATGCCAAAGAAAGAACGTGGGCCTTGGCCAAACAGTGTCCTCTTACATGTCACCAACTGTGCACTGATTGTTCACAGCTCAGCGCTGGTGTCAGTTTATTTTGGTTAACATATAAACACAGACAGAAACCGAAAACCAATAATGGTTTTTCTGTCTGGCTCATATTAGAAAAGGCCCGCCATCTTGACGTTCAGCATCCAATCAAATGGAAAATGACAGCCATGTGACCAAGACAATATTGCCATAGTAACTCCAGACATAATATGTTTATTCAGCATAAGTTGAGGCTGCATTTATGTTACAGATTTCAGCAGCACCTGCCCCAGTCAAAGCCAGGATTCTGCACTAATTGTGATTTTAAATGCATACGACATGTTGGAGTCGCCATCTCTACAAAGTTGACATCTTCAGCTACAAGGAAATGGATCCAATCCATTCACATACCTGGTCATCTTACAATAACTACCCACACACGAGTCCACTCACGTATCACTCGAATCAGATCTAAAGAAAATACCATCTGTTCATGCATATCTCATTACTACCGCATGTATTAGATAGTTGCCACATGTGGGTTGGTTGGCAAACTACAAAAGCCTCTGTGAGTGTGTGGGCTTTCATTTGAAATCATAATTATTTACTATTTTTAACCATTTATGATTGAAGCTAAAATCAATATCTTTCTGCACATTATCCAGCCCTGCAGGAAGAAATGAAAGGATGTTAAAGCATAGATCAGAGCCTAACCTGGAAAGACAGAGCACCCAAAGGAGTTCACTGCGGCAAGTGGCCACAGAGGAAAAGCTGGTGTCAGGGTTTGTGGAAGAGTTTTGGACAGCACTGAGACAAGCCTCTCCAGAGGACAGACACAAACTCAAACAGCCATCAATTATTCCAGTTAGCTCCCCAGAGCCATATGGACGTAACAGCAAAGCTCTGGGGACACCTAGCAGAATAACAACTTGAGCTAACAGGACATTTAGAAATAAAATTTAACTTACTTGTCTTTTTCTAGCGACTGGTATATATTCTGTGTATATATACACTGCTCTGGTGTCACATTTGCTAAGAAATTCACAGCCTGACAATGCTGTTAACATTGTCTTTTAACAAGTAGTGGCCATACTGAGCTACCTATACCCAAAAACACTGAATATAATCATTCTTTTGCCTGGGGGGGGGGGACAGTAAGATTACCAACCCTGACCTTTTAAATTATAGCTGAGGACTCAATCAAGCAACAGGAACAAATTAATGAATACTTTTCCTTTGTTTTAACTTGCAGCTTAGCCATGCTCTTCCAATAAACATGTTCTGATAAAGGAAAGGAACTGGTGTGGGTTCCCAGCGGGTGTCTCATGTGTGCCGGTGTCTCTCGTGCACAGGCTAATGTGAGAAGTAGAAAGTGGGCTGGAGTGAAGGCTAGCACTTGGATGGAGGTTAACTAAAAGATCTGAAAACCCCCAGTGTCCTCACTGGTTGTGCTTTGAATAATGAAGGATAATATGCAGATGTGGTTGTGTGCCTGGCACAGTGTGAACTAATGAGGACCTGTGAGTGTATTCATGTATCCACTCTCTACAAACACCAGAAAACATTTGTAAATGACTTGTCTCACTTCAACTTTTGTGATTGCGTTTCTTCTAGTGTAGCTGACATTTGAGTCATAAATGCAAAAATGCAAGTGTGTAAGGTTAATTCTGAAATGTTTAATTGCAGCAGGATGTCTATTTTCTAGTGACCTGCCAACAAGGTTCTCAATATATTGCAAAAAACCACTAATACCCTACAGCCATGCTATTGGCTCTGCGAGGCTGTACTGTACAGCGGTGCTCTGTGCTAACACACTCACAATGACAGTGTTAACATGCTGATGTTTAACAGGCATAATGTTTAGGATTCATCCTCTGGGAATGTCTGTGCAAAATGTTCATCCAGTACAGTGTTGAGAGATTTCACAGCAGAGTAGTGAGAAGAAAATTAGACAGCAACTCAAACAGTAGCTGACATTTTCTTCCTGTCTGCTTACTCTGATAAAGCAGAACACACGAGAGATGCACGAGGCAACATGTGGCCTCTCTCTGATGGCCTCTCTCTGATGGCTGCTCTGACCGAGGCAAATCCAAGAGATTGTCACAACTCTGCGATTCAAGCACTATCTTACCCCCATGCCTGAAGCTGTCCCCCCCCCCGAGGGAAAATTACATCCATGTTGACTGAACAGATGTTGACACGCAACTTTTATGTCTTATTCTGCAGTGACAGGCCCCCTACATTAGTGTTCTCGGGGGGGTTTGGTTAGTATTGGTAATACTATTAGTTAAAACATTTAAAGATAATCTATTAACACTTTTTTTTTTTTTTTTTTTACAGATTTTGTTACAGTAGTATATTATATTTACTATTACAAATGTATAACTTCATGATGCTAAAGCTTATGTCATTTTTCTTGCATAATCCATTTCAGGGTCAACTTCCTGTTTGATGTTTGCCCCACCTTCTTACGTGATGTCACACCAATGAGTGCATGCAATTTTGATCATGTGGTTTCACAGCTAGGGCTCAGCTCACCTCACTGAGAGGCTTAAAGATTGAGGCGGTTTCAAGCAATAACTGTTCTATCCTCCATAAAAAAGGCAAAATTATGCAGAAGAGCGACAGTATTGTATCAGTTTAAAAATAAACACAATTCAAATTTCAGCTTGACATGTGACAGGAGGAGGCAGGAACTGGTGACTGATCCGACAGACATGTACAGTTTTCCCATGCACTCATTCACATTTGCCAAACAAATGCTCTCCGCTGATTTTGTCCACTCCACTCCGGCTGATAGGATCATATTTTACACTACATGCAAAGCTAATCCTGGCTAATTCTGCACCCTGTCCTTAATATCCTTTTATTATTATTATTCTAAAGTAATGACATTGCCTACGTCAGATGCATGGGAATAGAAAACAAAATAAAAAACAAAGTATAGTTTATAAGTATAAAACTTTTAAATATGATGCAAATGAGTTGTGACCAGTAAAACGTGAATGCTTGTGAGGCCATCTGAGAGTAACATGCCACATGCACATCTTTCACTGTCTAAGAGGAAATGAAAGTTGGAATTGACACAATTGTGAAAGTAATGTGGCCTTTTGTCTTCACTGATCAATGTTAAACTCAACACAATGTCTTGGAAGAAGCAGGCTTTAATGTTGTGGAGTTGAAAAGTATGTACTGATTACGAAAGAACTGAACAAGAATCGCTACTGCATGTGCTGTGTCAGTGTAAGCAAAATTTATGGGGTGCATGCTGCCTCTGAGCTGGGAGGCAAGAAATAGTTGGCAAGAGACAGACTGGCACGAGAAGAAGTCTCTATTTAAAAGGGATAGTCCGTAAGTATTAGACATACATACAAGTTAGGGGTCTCGGGAGAGATGGCTTAATATGACTAACACACCAATACTCGAAATTAAAGTTGTCCTGTTGTCCCGGGAGCTGGCTCACGTTTTGACCTTCTCTCTCACTCTTTCTAACTGGATCTCTGGATTAGTATATTCCTGTAGTTTATATGTAAATAATTAATCCTCTCCCTCCCTTTGTAGTTTTTTAAAAACTGTTTTACTTCAAATATACGATGGCCCTGTACTGAGATTGTGATTATTTGGCTAAATAATAATAATGTTCAAAGTGTGTGTATGTAAATTTCCATTGCTGTCAGAAATTGATTTTCTTTTGCACTACAGTTTGCAGTGATGCATTAATGGATTGAACAGATATGTAAGAGCAGGGAACAGAGTCATTGAAGTGATACAAGTTACTGAAAGTTCTAAACTATATTTATTAGGTCGCCTTAGCGATTAGCTCAGATCTGATCATTTTTGTTTGGCTGTTCACATTTTTTTTTTTTCAATGTGGCTCATATCAGATTCCAGTGTGAACAGGTCATGGCCTTGAAGTGACCCACATGACGAATGTTTCTTTGAATGAAAGTGGCACAAATCAGAATGGAAAAGATCAGATTCCATGTTGTCATAAAAAAAAAAACCAGATCTGAGTCACATATGAGTAAAGCAGATTTGGGCCGATTGTGCCTGCAGGGTGACAACACATGCAAGACTGATTCTTGTTCAGTTCTTTTGTATTCAGTGCATACTTTTCAACTCCACACAATGAAAAACAGCTTCATCCAAGACATTGTGTGTAGTTCAACATTGATCAGTGAAGACAAAATTCCACATGAATTTCAAGATTGTGTAAATTACAACTTTAATTTTCACTTAGACAGTGAGAGATGAAGACACAAAAACACCCTTCACAAATAATGACATGCCCATCATTTCTAAAGCTTACACATGACTCTAAACCTGCTTTCCATCAGTCATCTCAACGCAGACTGAAAGCTGGCCTGTTATACTGTTGTATGGTGTGTTGATCAACCCTAAAAACCCAGTGTGAGCGCACACTAGAGTGATTCCATGACAGTGGAACTCCACAAACACAACTTGAGAGCTTCCAGGAACAGAAGGCTGATTCCACAGAGGAGGTGGCGGATACGGTGCTAACAGTACTAGCTTTGTAACAGAAACACTACAACAGGTACAGCTGTTACTCTTTTCGCACAGATATATTATAAAAACCTGTCAGACATCAAATAAAGAGCTCTTCACTGTGGATTTCACAGGGCTGAGACTGGGAAACACAGTTCAGTCACACGTTAAGAGCGGTTAAAATCTCTGAGGGAAACTGTTCTGTGAGTATTTATACCGCTCTGCTGCAAATGTTTTTTTCAAAATGACTCATTAAGGTTGTGATCCTCAAAAAACAGAGGGAAATTAAATTGTTTTAATTATAGGCTGTCTTTTAGAACACCATTTGTGAAAATGATAACTCATACCTTTAATGGATGTACGTAAAAGCATCAAACCCTCCCAATGCCTAACCCCTCTAGGTCAAGGTCATGCACGGATTTCAATTTTCATCCAGTCTGAGTGCCTGTAAATTTGTCTTCATGGACAGCCATGCTCATACACAAAAGATGCATCCAGAGGCACAGCCCACAGAGGACGCACTCCACATGTGGGATATATCGAGCAATTACCCATCAAACAAATACAAGGGTCTTTTGGTTTGACTGTATCAAAGAAAAACACTTTCTGCAAATTGTGTGTAGCTCTGATTTGGTGATCACAATCAACTGGTACGATGACCGAAAATAGAAAATTGTTGCAATAAGAGAAGCAGCAGGACACAGCAGTGTTCAGCAGCCAGCAGAGACGCTCCCTGTTCATTCTCTGGCTCTCAGAGTTTAGCTGTGCTGGACATAATACGGGTGAATGATGTCCAGGCCTCCATGTAAAACTGTTTATGATATTTATTAAAGACACTAATATAGCCACAATATACACATAAACCTGCACACATTTGCTTAAGAATACACACACAATGCTGATTTCTCCCACCCCCCGCCTTACTCAAGTGATTTCCCAGAGGGGCTAAAGGAGCTGGGAGCTGTTGACATGTCCTCTTTGTCAGTCGCTGGGTCGTAGCTCTGGTACGATTACCAGAGCCCACGTGAAGAAGTGTTAAAGGGGTTGTCAGCACAGCCATCAGCAGACTCAGCGAAAAAAAGCGGGCAAAAGAAACAGAAGTGATACTGGTATTATTAATTTACAGCACACAAGGCAGCTGTCTCCAATATGAAACATGCAAACACAAGACACGATGACTGGAACATTACATCATTGTAGAGCTTGTTCTATTCCGTCAAAATACACCTTAGACTGTGCAGTTTATGAGGATTGCTTAAAGGAAAATCCACCCAGACAAAAAAAAAAACATGTTCAAAAAAACTGCTATTGGCAATGTACCTTACATTTGTGGGCAGATTCTCTCCATTCTGCTCTCCTTACATAAGAGATTCAGCGATTGCACAGGTACAAAAGGACAAAATGCAAGGCAGCCACATGATCCTTTGTTGTAAAAATTGGAAAACCATTTAATCTTGCTCTTAGTCCTGATACAGGCCCATCAGACTGTATCACAGTGCCATTTCTGGCATTTACTGCTCATAAAGTCACATTCAGAACTGCTCAGCAACAACACACACAAACACATCGGTGTAGTTGCAATGCATCCTCCAGTTCAGCAGAGCTCTTTTTAAATATTTAAGTCATCATACTGTCAGTGGACCAAAGCCGGACTGGTTCTCTCTTTGCTGAGCAGACACTATGCTGACTCCACCAAGAACAAAAGTGGAGACTCTGCTGTAATCTGTTGCGTGTCACTCGTGTGCTCGATGTCTCTCAAGGTGCAGCAGCAGTTCGTTTTGAAGTCATCCTTCCAGTAAATTCAAAAGGAACAATTCAGCCCTGTGCCTCATGAATGAAGGATTAACTGACTTGGCAACTGGTTGAAATGAGCACCACTTGAGGCAGACGTGAAGCCATCGCTTGTTTTAATTAGACACCTTGTTTTCTGATTTCTTTTTGTTATTGTGTCTTAAAACAGAAAAAAAACAGGAGTAACTTTCTGCTGAATGAGGTTGTTTCAAAATAGGATTAAAATTACTATTGTACAGTTACAGTCATTTTCTCAGTCATATTCCCCATGCTGACAAGTCAATCTTACACCAGAAATATGAAATAAGCATGTTTATTAGGCCTGCAGCAAACTATTATTATTATTATTATTATTATTATTAATAATAAATAAGTAAGTCAAATTCTCTGATTAATGGTTTAATCATTTTGTCAACAACATTTTTGTATGCACAAAATAAACAAAATGTTACTACTGTTAATGTTAATACTGAAGAATGCTCAATTCTTCAAGGGGGCGTTCTTTAAATTGCTTATTTTGTCCGACTAACTGTCCAAAACTCAAAAGACATCTAACTTAGATTATTAAAAAGAGAAGTCCTGCAAGTCCTCATGTTCGAGGAGCTGAAACCAATAAATGTCATCCATTTTCTTTGATAAATGACGGTAAATTATTAATTTTCTGTCAATTGACTAATCAATTAATCATTTCAGCACTGGATCCCACTCCCTTGTTCATGGGCTGGAGGGGGAAACCTGTAATCAAACCTTGAATCCCTGTGTGTTACTGGACTAACTCCTGGAGAGCAAACTAAAAAGAAATCCTCAAATTATTTGGGACCATTGGGTCGCCTGGTGGGACCCCGGACCCCAGGTTGTACAGCACTACACTAACCCCTTCACACAAGTCCTCTGGCGGGTATGAGGCAGCAGCAGTTTACGACAGGTGCATGACACAGATCAATATGGCACAGTATTGACGTGCATGCATGCTGCATTTCAGTGCAGCTCCCAATCCCATGGCGCAAAGTGCGTGCCCGAGCGCGCGCGTGTGTGTGTGTGTGTGTGTGTGTGTGTGTAAAGTGGTTGAAATCCAGTGCAACTGCAGAGGATCCGATATCCTTACGATCCACTGAACAACAATACCCCACGGTGAGGGAACACGTGCAGGCTGATCCATCTGCATTGCACAAGAGCGCGTTCTGCTTTACTTCCCCATATTTACTCCCGACTGGCCCCGCGAGCCACGTCTGAACCGTGAATGCACTTGAAATGAGATGATCTTAAAAGTTTCACTTACCCAAATGAGTGCTCGGGCGTGTTTGAGCCCCTTTAAGCGTGTCAGTGAAAGGGATCCACAGGGCTGTCCCGTTCGGCTGGACGCACGGTGCCGGTTTGGTTCACTCTGCTCACAGCCGAGTAGCACACAGGCATCCGTACGGGCTCCCGTGCTTCAGACGTGTGGCTGGATCAGCTGCTGACCTGAGCTGTGTCCCATGTTTCACACCCTCTCTCTTCCGGAAAACACGGACAGCCCAGCCTACACTAGCCTCTGTTGTCTACAGTGAAGCCCCACAGAGTGAAGACACCCAGCGGCTGATGGTACACACAGCCCGCAGCTGGCTGCTGTTGCGATGTGCACACACACAGACACGCACACATACCCACACCTACACACACATAAACACACACGCAGACAGCAGCAGAAGAAGGGCGGCTCACACACACTTTGGGACCGCTTTGTTGCACATCGACCGCGCACGGCTAACCCCAACTTTTATTATTCGACAAGAAATGAAACCATGGGTCCTAAGACCCGCCCTGTTCCCCGCACCATGGCCAGGATCGACCCATAATTCACTGCTGGGATCCACACTATCACAGTCCACACTGTGAGACACAGCGTTACACACACTGGGAATAAGATGATGCTGTATAGCCACAGGTGCCACATGTGGAATGTTCTCCTCTGCCCCTCCATTACAGACTGGATTTAACAGACAGTGGAGTTATGGAGGACCAGTCCAGCTAGCGCCTCTGCTGGCCACTTCCTCTTTCATTTCTCAATTGACAAAAATTCAAATGAACGTCTGAGTAATTAATGAAGATAAGCAGAGCTGTCAGTTCTGACTGCAGAGGGTAACAGTCTCATTACTGACTGCACTGCAGTGTGCTCAACATGTTGTAGCCAATTGATTAATCAGCTACGGACATCAGAATCAATTCAATTTCCAGTAGATACGTTTAACCTTTATTTCCCCAAGGGGTGTTTGCTGAGGGGTCCTGCCACTCACATTTAGACCTACATACAGTTCCACTTCTTCTGAGCTTCATGATGAACTGTAGTCTCCTACTGTTAGACAGTGAGCAGCTCCAGTGGAGGATAGATAACTTCCAACAGAAATAATACAAGCCAGCGGGCATATTAGATGTACAGTATGAGCTTGAAGATCCTAGCAGATATGTTTTAAGACTATAACATTACTCTACTAGGATTAATAATTTGTCTGGTATGAGTTTTACACAAAAAAGTTCATTTAACAAGTTAAATATTCTGAAAATTATATCTGCTCATTCTCATATTCATATTCAATTCAATTCTAAGAACACACAGGAAAGTGCTCCAGGCCATCATTCATAGAGTCCATTGGGTCCTACTGAAAGGCAACTATTTCTGTTAACTACAAATTTAACAACATATCCATTTGCTGTGATCGATCACTGAGGGGACATATGATAACATATACTGCAACCTGGGGGTCGGGAGCTCATGGGAGGTCGTGGGGCCTTCTTGATTTTAAGTGGTGTAAGAAAACTTATATACACAGCAGGCCAATATCTCAGCATTTTCTTCACTTCTGTGAAGAAATGTAAATGTAAAGAAGAGTAAATGATGTTAAAACATCCACGCTCTATTCAAGAGAGAGTTAGAATGTGGATTTAAGTAGTGGACTAACACGTGCTGACAATTCTAGCAGGCCTGTGTCAACATGACTCAGTCTCTGAATAATACAGTTCATAATGCCACTAAATCCACTATCCTCCTTTAATCCCATGAATCACCACTTCCCCTCTGAATACTACAACTGTGTGTTAACAATGACAGAGAGACATTGTTATTTTTCCCCATAACAGCATCATTGTGAACATTCTCACTTATATACACCTGCAATCTGTTCACGAGACATTAACCAGCGGTGGAGGAAGTACTAGCAGTAGATCATTTACTAAAGTAGGCTCCTAGTACCACACTGTAACAATACTAAACAAAATGTTACTTCAGTAAAAGTAAGTATAATCAGGAAAATGCACTTGAAATGTGACCCATGTGACTCATTATATCATTAGTTAATCGTTACCCATCCATTCATGTGTAAGCAGCATTCTCCTGGAGTCTTTGGCAGTTTTATGTAGTAGTTACATAAAAGTTTAGTTTTATTTACTTCTATTAGTTTCCTTTTTTTAAAGTAACTATTGGATGGACAGAATAAACAATAAATAAATCATGATCATAAAATCATTACAAGGAAAAGCAGCAAATCCTTATGTTTGAGACATTTTTGCTTAAAAAACAATTATCAAAATAGTTGACAATTAATTTATTAAATTGATTAACTGACTTAGTGTTTCAGCTCTAATTATATGAACAGTTTTATAGTCTCTTCAGCAGGTCTTTTGTCTGCACAATCATTTTTCATTTGGAAAGTAAGCTGTAGCTGTCAGTGCAGTAAAAAGTACTGGTAGTGTAGTTTACAGGAAGTATAAAGCAGCATATAAAGTAAATACTCAAATACTCATTTTGTTTCATTTCACCACTGGCTTTACAGTGAGTGTACCGGTAAACACTGCACAGTTTCTATGTATCAGCTGTAAAACCGCAGTAACTGGTTGACCAAACAGAGAGAGGTTGTAGTGCATGCTGCAGCCCTGAGAGGACTATCCTTCCCCTGTCACGGCCGTGGGGAAAGTTCATTTCAAGTTCATTTAGTTTCTTGGCAACAGCTTCAGCCTCACGGCACAACACCGGCTGACACCATTGGATAAGGGGCAGAATGTCCTCCCTCACAGCACAATCAACCCCCAAATTTCAAGTATTTTCCAGCCTTTTCTGTCTCATGGCAGTTTTCTAGACGTGTGTCCCCAGAGAGTCCACTGCACAGCGAGCAGACTCTGTTTATTCTCATATGAGTCACAGTGTAAAATCAGCCAGCACACAGCCTTGTATGTGCATAGTAAGACTGGTCTAATGTAGACATGGTGCGTGACCGGATCATTATCTAAGATCTGTAAATCTTGCTTGTGTTAGAACTTTATCCTGGTTTCACAGCAGTGATGTTTTTAATGATATCTTACGTGGGTAAACTATAATGACACCAACATAGTTTTTTCTATATATTCTACTGCAAATGTAAGCAATTCATAATCATGTGGGAGCAGTAGTCAGTTTCAGAAAAACAAAGAAAAGTGTGAATCATAGAGAGAAAGAAAAACAGAACAGTCGTAAAAATCCTGGTTTATTTTCATTCAGACTGTTTTTGTCATCCAACTCCATTTCATCTTTGTTTGTGCTTGTCATTTTAAAAGTCAGCCCCTGGGGTCTTGTTATTTCACCTCCACATATCCCAGGGCATGACGTTTTTTTTCTTCTGTTTTATCAGTATTTCATTGTGTCTAATCGATTTTGTCATTTTGAAAAAAAAAAAGCTCATTACCAAATGTTCCTTATCACAGCGCTGCTGTCCTGATGTTGCTGTGACTTAAACAGAGCACATAAATCAACCAGGGGACATTTGCACCCTATCATTACATGCAGTGTTCCTAGCAACACAAAGAGACAGAGTCCACTTCAACTAAAATTCAGACAAAAAGAGCCAATTGTATTCCAACACCTTTGTCCCTGTGTGTGGCCATTCCATTTGTTCATCACTGAGTCAAGTTTTCTCAGCTGCTGTCCTCAGTCTGTGTTTTTGTGTGTTTCACTGGGACAGCGCCCCTGCTGACTTTCCTTATCCTGCATCCCTCTGAGGCTCAGGGTGGAAATAATGGGCTGGTACTAATGAGATCCTCTTCTATTTTCCCAGCAGCCCTCGGGATCCAGGAACTTCCCCCTGAGAGGGTGTGTGTCATTCCCACATGTGAGATCTGAGGAAGCATGACAAAGTACTCACGGCTGTGTGGTAACTGGTAGCCAGACAGGCCGCTGTAGGTGCATGTGATTGTGTTTAGGCTGGATCTAAAAGATGGGTGCAGGTCTCTGTTTCATGGAGAAGACAGAAGCAGCAAAGATTCATTGGGTTGGTCTTCCTTACACAACAAAACCAGTCCCCATTTCTTTTCCTTAAGAAAGATAGGGACATACAAAACATCCTGACATGACCTTATAGCTTTATACTTAAAGAAAAGGTGGTGTAATATCCCCCCCTGCTGGCTCCAAAGGTTCAATGCAACAGTTTGTTTGGTGCAGTGTTGTTCTAATATTGCACATGCAGTGGTGTAGTGTTCACAACTTCAAATGCATTCACACAATTTGATTTGACTTTTGGTTCTGTTTTTTTACACAGCGGCCATGGTTTTCACACTGAGCTTCCGTTTAAGGTATCTTACCTTTTATGTGCATGGTACTTTGTGTATTTTAATGTCCTTATGTATACAATAGTTTTATTATTAATATGATGAGTTCACTGTAAAACCAGATAAGTTAATTTAACTTTGTTGAAATGATTATATTTAACACTAAATTTTGTAAGTTAACAAAACATTATTGATCAAGTATCTTTAGTCATTTTAAGCGACACTGACTTCATTTTGAATTTTTTATTTGTATATATATATATATATATAAAACCTATAGTAAAAGGTACTTTATCCAAATGTTTTGTAATTTACAAAATTGAGTTTGTTTGATGTAATCCATAAAATAAAATAATTTATGGCATTACAGTGTAGAATGTTGTCCTGTACAATGTTGTTATTGATTGTCAATAAATTCAACTCCGACCAAATATATATATATAATACTGGCAATGAACCAAACCCAACTTAACATATCTGAGGTGTCTGAGCAGACAGAATATTACAGCTGGTGTGACAAGCTATTGTACAGTAAACAGACTGCCTCCAATACTCTGTTTCTCACCACGGTGTGCAGGTATGATGTTATGATTCCATTGTGTCTGCAATTTAACTTAACACCCCCCCCCAACATCTCTCTCTAACCCCAACTGGACACCTAGAGCCAGGGTCTGTCCGAGGTTTCTGCCTCTTAAAAGGACGTTTTTCTTTGCCGCCGTCGCCAAGTGCTTCCTCATGGTGGTACTGTTGGGTCTCTGTAAATAATGTTATAAAGAGTACAGTCTAGACCTGCTCTATTTGAAAAGTGTCCTGAGATAACTTCTGTTATGAATTGGAGCTAAACAAATAAAACTGAATTGAATTGAATTGATGTAAAATACTTTTGTGTAGGACTACTAACTGAAAACCAGTCAAACCTGTATGTGACAACCTGGGAAGTGTGTGGGAGAAACTACAGTGGCCGCAAAACATGCAAAAAACACCAAAGGCCCCATCTACAGGGTTTGGTTTGTCCGTTCTGGGCTACTGTAGAAACATGGCAACAATTCTTATTTTCAAGTGATTGTACACTAATGAAAACATACCTTGAATATTATATTCCATATCTGCCAATAGATCCTCCTAAATGTTACACACTGGACCTTTAATGTTTTTCAATATTGGATGGAAAGGGCATGTTTTGTCTTCCATGTTTCAGACGGTGTCATCCAACTCTTCTCTGATTGGTCCAGTCTCAGAGTAATTACAGATCACAGCCACCTGAGTGATGTGTTTCTGTCTGTACATTGCTTCTTCTGCTTTGTGATGTTTTTTTGATGATGCTCGATGGAGATTTCACTTACATCAAATGTTTATCTGTTAACTTGTATTTGCTGGGAGCTGTCAGTACAGTGTGCAGATCATTTGTCTGCCTTCAGTTTGGTGCTCACTAATCCAGCGGCGGCAGCAGTTATTTGGACGTGTGTGCTCTAAATTCTGTCATGAATAGTTTTGGGAACACCTTTTGAGCGTGTACTTGTTTTGCAAATAGGGGGGAGTTTTGGTGTCTGTGTCACTTATTCTCTTTTGTTTCAAACATTGCATTACAATGAGAAAATATCTTTCTACTGTTGCATTCACCCTGAAAAATGGGCCAGTTTGAAAAAAACCCCAAAGTTTTCCCCACTTCCCCTTGTGGCATATTGCCATGCAGATTGTTTTATCTTGTGTGTCCAGGTTTTGAGATAACGGACTCTAAAACCTCTGAAAGGAAGTTTGTTTGGAGTCTGTGAAGATATTCAGAATTATACACACAATACCGGTCAATAGTTTTCATTGGGACCATTTTTTGGGGGAGAAAGTAGTTCCAAAAGAAAACTGTTCACAGTGAGAAAAGATCATCTCATATTTAAAATGGTACATGACAAAAGAACACAGCCTCTGAATAAATAACAAGATAAATTATCTTTATTTCCACGTCTTTGTCATTTATAAAATTATGTGTCCACAATTAATATTAACAAGGCAATACAGAGAATCCTTTTAATTTCTCAGAGGTGGAACTCGGGCTCTAGAGACTTTTTACTCGTCCATACAGACAAAGAAAAGGGAAGCGTTGGTAAGATGTTACTGATCACTCCTTCACGGTTAGTAAAGGTGGTTATTCTTTTACAGATGGTAGAAGACGCTGGAAGAGTTGTCAGCCCATAAGGATTGTCAGGGGTCTCTAGAGCCTGCATCCACACCAAGCCCTTCAATGTACAGTCATAAAACTTCATAACCCAGGATTCATCACTGCTTTATCGCTCAGTGTAAACCAGACACAGTTCATTCACAAATCCTTGAACGTTCTCACACCGGGTAGCCATCATTGAAATGATCAACGTCATCGTCCTTAATTAGCATAAGCATGATTCTTGTCTATCTTAAACATGGTAACGTCATATTCTTTTCCCTACAGTAAGACACAAAACCCCAGCAACTGTAAAAACCAAACGGGAACAATGAAGAAACAACCTTTCTATTCTACAAAACAAAAAAATTAGATCCTTAGATACCATGTGCTCAAAGAAAAATAAAAAAATGGTTTCTCGCAAGTCTGTCTGTTGTTGATAAGTAAGTTTCATTGATGTAAGTTATCAAAAAATTAAATATCATATACTGTATAGGTTATTATTACAGTAACATGGTTCCATGCGATCATTTTCTCATCTTCTGTACAGAGTTGAGGATTCAGTAGTAAATAACAGGGCTATACAGACCTATAGTGCCTGGTGGCCAGAGTGCCAGCATGTTACAGAGCTATGGAGACCTGGGACAGGGACAGGTGGTCTGCTGGTCCGGACAGAGGTGCCACATTCTCATGGTGGTGTAAAAAAACCAAAACATAATGAAGAAGTCACTGAACGTAACGACTGTTTTATGTCAAGTAATCAAAGTAATTATTTACTTGGGATAAAGGGTATTCTGGTATAAAATGTTAAGGAATATTCCACCATTAAGTCTTCTCACATTGCCAAATGTCATCAGGCTGTGATGTTCAAAGCCTCTTTTTGTGGCTGGTGATGTTTTTAATCTACTTTTTAGTGTACTTTCATTTGCTTCACCAAAGTCTGAGTGATTTCCTACTGTACAATTCCAAGAATGACCCCAGAGTGCACGTGGAACTGGAAATATGATGATGTCATGCTAACCAAGTTTAGCTAGTTATCCCCTAGAGTCTGAGAAAAAAACATCACCAAGTAACAAAATAGACGAATGCAACTACATACAGTCCTGTGAGCAAAAGCAGATTGGTCACTAATGGCTACAGTGTTTAAGGAGGGATTTGGAAGGAAATGGAAGGGAAAAAAAGATAATCAACTGTCAATAAAGCCCAGTTCATTTAATTTAAAGAAATTGCACAGAGATCTTTGCAAAGGGAAAAGTCCCTTGAAGATCTCTGTAATCGAAACGTTGCTTTATTAGACTAATTTATATTTATTATGAGGGACTGACAGTGTGTGCCGATCCAATTTCCTATTTTTGTTTATCCAGCACCTTCACAATGTTTTTTTTGTTTTTTTAATTAATATGCACTCTTCTCTATCCCTTGTGGAAGCAACAGTAGACCAAACACACCACTGACCCCCCACCCCAGAGCACCAGGGCCCAACACGAAACCCATAATTAAGACTTAAAGACACAATCCAAATCCTGTGGGTTCATTCAGTCAAATACATTACTATTAAGTCATTATAAAACAATACCCAAGTGAGTTGCTGAAGCACTGAGAGAGCAGGAGGAGCTGAGGGAGCAGCGCACAAAGCACAACAAAGAGGGTTTCCCTATCAAACATGCTGCAGACCAGGTGGACATTCAGAGTCTTTAAGACCTCAAGTGATCAGAATGAATATCACTGATAGGGCGCGTATGAGTGAGAGTGGTGGCGGTGGGTAATTAAAGGTTGGCGGAAACACATTCATTTCGACCACATATTCAATGTGGAGGTGCAGTGGGCTGTGTAAGAGTGCATGGATGTTAAATGTGCTTAATATATAAATGATTCATGAGCAAGTGAGACAATCAGGCAGTTTACTTGCCAATCCCTAACTTACTTACTTCAACTACATCAACTGTGCGATTCAGTGACTGAAAAGCCTATCGAGGCAAATTAGACTAATTAATTCAGGTAAGGCTATACAGTATGCACACACACCCTGGCGCTGGTGCAGGCTTAGAAATAACTGAATACATTAAAGGGATATCAACAACATGAAACTCCAGGACAATCAGTCTGCACAAAATGTCACGGAGCTTCATCCCGTTGTTCAGATCTACATTTAATTTAAATATTTGACAGAGAAAATTTCCAATGGCAGCACAGCAGATGGACATTAAAGTGAGGCTTAACAGGACCAGCTGGGTGGACTGGCTGACAACTGCTCTACAGGTATGCTGGTTTGGTTGCTGTCTGACATTTTTAGTTCTTTTATTTTTGCCAAGTCTGTGAGCTGACCTCAGCTCCTCGAATTAAGAGCCGAAGGAAGCGGCCAAGCGGCGTAAAGCTATTCACACCTTTAGGTGGAGCAACATCTCTCCACAACCTTAACTAGAGAGCCCGATAACATCACGAACCCCCGGTCCCACAGCTGCCTCCTCGACACAGAGCGAGAAAGAGAGACAGAGAGAGAGAGCAAGACAGGAAAAAAGGCAGAGTAATTCTGCAGAAAACACAATCAATAGGAGTTAAGACTTTATATGTGGCGAGAGTAAAGAGCGATGAAGGAGCAGCGCTGTGACAAACTGGCCAAAGATACAATGGTGTTGTGCTGACAAGGCTGTGCTCTCGCAGAGCCGGCTGGAAGTCAGTGCCAGTAGTGTGGGTGGCAGAAGCCTGGGCAGTACCTCCAGATAATGTTTTCGTGGACACACACAGGTACGATGGCTCTCTACACTGGTCGTGCCGCCCTCCAGAGCCGGCTGTTTTAACCTTCCACATTCTTGCTGATGCTCTTCTTTTGCCAGTGTGTACATCAGTCTCTTTCCCATGGCAGGCCTCTCAATCTCTCTTTCGGTCTCTGTGCTAATTTCAACCCCCCTCCCCTCCCCTCCCCTCCCCTCCCACCCAGTATTATCAACCTGCGCTCCCCTGTCCTCCCTCTCCTTCCCTCCCCAAAGTCCAGTTACTGCACCACTATGTTTGTACTGTAAAGTCAAAAAAACCAATGAGCAGAAATCTTTAAAAAGCAGAGCCCTGGGAAGTTTTATCTTTGTGTTGTTGTTTTCTTCTGCAGTTGTTTGTTTTCTTCTGCAGTTGTTTCTCGCTCTCGCAACTATAAAGACAGGCCTGCATCCGCCTGTACACACACACACACACACACACACACACACACACACACACACACACACACACACACACACACACACACACACACACACACACACACACACACACACACACACACACGCTCATACAAAGCCATGCTCGCAGGAACACGCATGCTCTCTTCTTGCACACTCGCTCTCATGCAAGCCACTGCTCATTTCTAGTGGTGGTTTGTCGGACATGCAGGAGTGGGGAATGAGGACAGGGGAGAGAAAAGGTTCCTAGCTTGTAAAGGGAAGAGGATAGGCGTGTGTCTAAGTGTGTGAGTGTGTTGAGGGAGAGGTCTTAGTTCAGCTGCCATCTCCTGCGATATTTCTTCTCTTCATCACCTGCCGGGGATGAAAGAAACACGCCATTTAGAATACATGACAGCTAGTGCGATCAGTCTATAGCTACGAGTTTCTACTGGAGAGAGAAGAAGGCATGAAGAGGTTGGAAATAAGAGTACCTTTTCACAGAAGGTGAGATAAAAAGAATTTAGGCTGAATTAGAAATGCAGGAGAAAAAAAGAGAGCAAAAGAGACTTGTCAGTAAAATCTGATTTTCAACATTGGAAGAATTTTCATGGTTTGAATAAACTTCACTAACTTTATATATTTCAGACTCATAACATCTGACTCTTTATGGGTTAATTAATTGGAAAAGTGGAACAAAAAGCCTCAACATACCATCTAAATGGTTCCTGGACATATATTTAAGTGCCTCATCCAGGAGGATGACAGGGATGGAAATCTTCAGGACCACAATCCACTGATACCAGTGCAGGGGGGTCACCTGGAAGATCAGCTGAAAGACAGAGAAAATTCAAAAGTCAGAAACTCTTATAATAATGCATCGGATGGTAGACAGAGATACAGTAGACACTGGCAATGAAGCATTTTCTACGGTGGTCCTGACAACTCAACGCACTGCAATTTAAGAAAATAAACACAGGCACAGTAGACAAAACACAATTTATGCACAGCATTTAGGAAAAAAAGTAAGAAAAAACAGAACGAAATACAGAAGTGCTGCAGTTGCACGGAACGAAACAAAGTTACGTTATCTGACCCGTATAGGTTCTAGATTTGGTTGTGTTTTCTTTATGATGCTACATCTTAGTCCATTTGGTTAAGATGTTTTCTTCATTTGCTTGTGCTTTGACTGTTTGCCAGTCCCTCCATGAAGTTGCGATGTTGCAATAGCAACAATGAATGCAAATTCAACCAATCCCCAAAACCTTCAATTTTGTCCAATCACCACAAATGTTCTGCAAATCTGACCAATCGTTGTGGCTTCTTGTACAAAAAGTTGAGCCATATGTCAACAAACTCACTTCCTTATTTCTAGTTCAGTCCAAACAGTGTGATTTTGAGCTCACTGGTACATTTGATTTTTAATTAATAATGGAAAAAAAGAAGCAATTTTCACTTTCTCACACAAAAAAATGCCTAAAAACACAGCATTTTTAAAAGAAAACTGCTGCAACAATTCCAAAAGAACCTTCCAAATCCTGGAGGGACTGGTTTGCATTTGTTTTCTCAAGTTGCAATGTGCTTTTTTTGTCATTAGAAACAACTCACATGTCAGCATTGTCAGAGACTGTCAAGCATTTGGACCATGATCCGTATGTATTATCAGTATGTATTTTTCACTCACTAGACTCACTGACAGTCTACAAGTGTCCTGCAGGTAAGTACTCACCGGCAAAGGCTCAACGTAGAGGATTAAGAAGTGGAGGGAGAGGGAGAGGATGATGGCTCCCAGCAGCCAAACATTGACCCAGGGTGGCATCCTGACCAGGGACTGGTTCTCAGACAAACTAGCGGGGAGAAGTTTTAATAGATCAAAACATGTTGACAATTTATAACTGACTTCAAATTCGGCACTTGGAAGTTATTCTATTACGTTGAAAAGATCAAATAACTCTGCCCAGCTAACAGTCTTTAAGATTGTATTAGTTGTATTGTATTAGAGAAACACAACTACATTACAACTGAAATAAGCCAAGACTTTATTTAGTCTTTGAGAGAGACTGAGTTGTATGGGTGATAGCAACCATGTAAACATGTGTCTCCCCTGACAGTTTTACTGACTGTCCTGGCTTGAGATGACATTTTCATTGGTCAGGCAGCTCTTTATTTGAACCTTTCCTTTCTCAGATTCTTTCCGAAACGAGACATGAACATTTGTTTCTATAGGGAGCTACTGACAGACTTGCTCCATGAGCAATCCTGGCAAAAACATGAGGAGTTTTCCCTTCATACCACTGTTCCTTTTATTTTCTGCCTCCCCAAATAAGCATTATTCCATTTCTTAAGATGTCTGGTTAAGCTTGATTTCTTTGCCACATTCCCCAAATGCAGAATATAAAATATATGGGCATTATAAAACAGCAACACTGAGTCCTTCAGCAGTGAAAAGAGTGATGGATGTGTTTTTCTGGTATGGAAAGAATGCGGTTATCCCTCACACAGCTGTGTAATTCTTTCTCAAAGGGAGTGCTGTCTTGTTGGATGACAGTGTCTTCTTTTTAATAAATATCTGACAGCCGTGACATTTAAAGACCATTTAACCGACATCACAACAGAAGATGACTGACCTGTTGAGCGCGTTGAACATTTCGATAGTGACCAGCACAGACAGGGCCATGGTTGTGGGATAGCGGGATTCAAACACCTCACAGTCTATGTTCTCGAACATGGGGTTGGCTTCAGTACACTGCATGAAGTGTCTCTGTAGAGGGAGACGGAGAGGAGTCAGTGTGTGTGTACGTGTGTCTGTGCTCGCATGTGTGTCAGCAGGATGTCACAGAGACCTATGCGACGTGGTTTGATGGGGCTCAGATCTGATGGGGGAACAGCTGCAGAGCCTTGGCCTTGTTCCCACCCGTGCTCAATCAAACCACATGGGTCTTACTTCCTTTTCTATTTCTGTACACTACTGGGATGCCCGACATCACTGTGTCCAACAGCAGGGAATGTAAAGAAAGCCGGGAGGGTCTACATATCAAAATATGACATAAAAAAACCTATTCTGAGGAGGGGACTGTGCTGCAGCAAATACAAGAAGACATACTGGGCAGAAAAATGTTTTGCTCACCAGCTGATAGAAAGATACTTGTGGGCCATCTTCATCAAACAGGTACCACCATGTGGCAGCACCCACTGTTCCAAGACCCACATATCCTACAGGAAAAACAGTCAGAGACATATGTATACATCAGATACCAACTGAAGACATTTGTCACAGACAGAAATTCCAAACAAAAGTCATTTTAAGATCCTCTATTGACACAGTTTGAGTCAAAAGTTGTCACTAAAATAAGAGATAAGGCATGTATGTGTCTGGTATATTTCGATGGAAAACAGAAGGAATATGTTTCATACTGTAATGTATATATTGTTAATAATGTTAATATAATGGAAATATTCAGAATGAGGGACTTCTGTGTTTCATATATGCTAATATTATTTTTCTTCTGGTATGGTTACATTACTTATATGAGACCTATAATATAACACTATAAATACTATGACAAAATCACACACTGATTCTTAGTGGCCCAGCAGGTCAGAGCCAACACTACCTCCAATGGCAAGATATCTGAAGAAGAGCCAGCCAGAGATGAGAGGCTCCTTGGGGTTGCGAGGAGGTTTGTCCATGATATCCAGGTCTGGGGGGTTAAAGCCCAGGGCGGTGGCAGGCAGGCCATCCGTCACCAGATTCACCCAGAGCAGCTGGACTGGAATCAAAGCCTCAGGGAGACCCAGGATGGCTGTCAGGAAGATGCTGGAAACGGACAGTGAGAAGACACACAAATGTGAGCCGAGGACTTCAGACTGAAGGTGATCCCACATGGTGGTTGTATGAAAGTGCGATTTCTCACCAGACGACTTCTCCCACGTTAGAGGAGATGAGGTATCTGATGAACTGCTTCATGTTGTTGTAGATGGCTCTGCCCTCCTCCACAGCAGCCACTATGGTGGAGAAGTTATCATCTGACAGCACCATCTCGGATGCTGACTTGGCCACGGCAGTGCCGGAGCCCATGGCGATGCCAATCTCCGCTTTCTTCAGGGCTGGGGCATCGTTCACACCATCTCCTGTCTGTGACGAGAAAAGACTGATTGAGCCACGAATGCATCAGGAAACCTCACACTAAAGGACTGTATTGGAGTTTGTGATTATGTGAACAACCCCAAAAACATTACAATAGTAGTGCATAGCTTATGCATAAAAACCTCAAACATTTATGAAGCTGCTACATTAAAGTTAAAGTAGCTAACTTTTATAAAAGTTACCTGCTGCAGCTTTCAGTGTAAAAAGGCTGATTTTGTGCAACATTATTAAGAACGACTTTCAGGTAGCAGAGAAATATTTTCAGGAGCAGAAAGATGAATAATCTTTGAAGAATAAAAGTTCAAATAAATTCTTTGGTTCACACAAACGAGCACTGTGTGCTGTAACAGAAAAACAAAATTGAGGTTTTTGTTACTACTCTTGCCTCAACTTGTGTATCCCTAAAATACTGAGCCCAAATTAAATTTTTAGGGAAGATTACTCTACAAATTGATGGGAAGTGATCAACAAACTAACGATGATTAAAAAAAAAGGAAAGCTCTAATGAATCTCATTATATGAAGTCTCATTATCGTTTCAGATCCAGACAGGATTAAGCCAAAGCTGAGCAAGTGAGATATATTCATCTGTCACGGCAGGGTCTGATGCAGCTTTGGGCAGCAGGCAATGGTGGAGTTAAGTCTGACAGGCAAATGGCGATATTGTTGTCTCCCTTCCTCCCATCTTCCCCTCGGATCAACCCCTCTTCTGAGACGTATGTCAAATGGGAAGCAGCAGAGCGAGCCAGAGATGACAGCTTTTGATAGCAGTGTCTGAGAGAGCAGCCTCAGAGAGACCTGAAACATGTCACGCCTCACTGGCCTCCTCTCATGCAATCTCCACAAGTCATCCAAATAAGGCACAGCCGAAAGAAAAGAGAAATGCATTTTTTGCTTCACAACGGGCATAAAAAGAGATATGACAATAACATTTTACAGTGGGTGGATTTGTAGAAAGCAGAGAAAAGTGTAAAAGTTGAAGGAGTTGGGTGTGGGTGCTAGTGTAGGGAAGAAGAAGTAGGAGTCATCATCCCTTTTTCCTCACCATGGCAGTAATCTCATCGAATGATTGCAGGTATCCCACAATCTTCGACTTGTGAGCCGGCTCGACGCGGGCGAAGCAGCGTGCCCGTTTAACGGCTTCTCTCTGGGCCTCCGGCGGGAGATCGTCAAACTCGCGGCCTGTGTAGGCCTTTCCTGTCACGTCCTCATCCTCGCCGAAGATGCCAATGCGCCTGCAGATGGCCACAGCCGTGCCCTTGTTGTCTCCTGTGATCATGATAACACGTATACCTGCCTCGTTGCATAGTTTCACCGAACCGATCACCTCTTTCCTGGGAGGGTCGAGCATGCCCACACAGCCAACAAATGTGAGACCCAGCTGAATGGAAACAGAGAAAAAAAGAGAGAGAGATTAGGTTGTACAGGACTATATCAGAGAACAGAATCTCACTTCAGCTTCACAGAAATGGAATTCACCTCTTTTTATTTGTGTTGCTACTGAAAACAACAAACAGATTACTTTCTACAAAACAAAGGAATAGTTCTAGGGAAGAAGAACCGAGTGTAAAAGCTTTATCCTTTAACCGGATAAAGATTTAATCACTGCTGTGGGAAATATGCTCATGTGAGTTAGTTAAGAAGATCAATACCACCGTCATATTTGTCTGTTACATATGAAGCTACAGCCAGGAGACAGTTAGCTTAGCTTAGCATAAAGACTGGCTCATATATTAACATGTTATCAAGAGCCCAATATAAATGTAATAAAGAAGACAACAAAAGATCCAAATGCGAGATAGCTTTTTAGAGTTTACAATTTAGAAGTTGGAAACATTTGTGTTGGTGAATTTTTTTCAGCTCTCCATAGCTTATTTGTTTAATTTGTGCAAAAACCTACTGAACTAACACCTAACTAACTTGTATGGATTAAACAACTCATTATAACCTGTTAAAGACGGATTTCTTTTACTCTTGGACCCAGCTGGGCTAGCTGTTTCCCCCTGCTTCCAGTCTTTATGCTAAGCTAAGCTACCTGGCTGCTGGCTATGAGATTATATGAGTTACCACAGTTTGCTACTGTACCTCATACTGTACAAACTTGGTGGAATTCTCCAAGTCCATGTCCTCTTTGCGTGGTGGAGTGTCATGAGTGGCCAGCGCCAGGCAGCGTAAAGTGTCCCTGCCTGTCCCCCAGTCCCTGATCTTAGACAACAGCTGGTCACGCAGGCCGGGTGTCAGCGTCACCTTCCCAGTTCCCACGCGCAGGTACTGACACCGCTCGATCACACTCTCAGGAGCACCCTGTGAGGAGGAATTATATTAGCAAGTGAGAAAAACAAATGAGAAGAACATAAAGCAACAAAGGCAAAAAAAATATGGATGTGACGAAAAGCACGTCTATCTTTGTGATTGTATTATTCATTCATGCCTTGACGAACATCTTGCTCTGGGAGCCCGGCTTGACGGGGGTGCAGTACACAGACATGGACTTGCGGTCACGAGAGAACTCCAGCGTGAACTCCTTCTTCATCAACTGCCTGATCACCTGGTTGGTGGATGAAAAAAAGGGGGAAATATAGTAGAAATGACTATAATGAGAATGAGAATAATAATAATAATAATAATAATAATAATAATAATAATAATAATAATATAACATAATAATAACATGAAAGAGCCAGAGGGACAGTGCTTGAGGTAAGTAGCTGCATTCGTGGGCAGCTGTCAGGCTGGCAGCCAGTGGGTGAGTGAGAGGTTTGGCAGAGTTACTGACATCTGAAGGATGACACTTCAGACCAAGCACTCAATCATCTTGTCTAGATGTCTGGCTGCAGCCTCATTTAGCAACAACAACTGGAATGAAAACAATACAAAATGCTAACAAGAAGAACAAAATACTGCAGGCTTACTCTAGGAAAACAACATTTAGCTTAAAAAACATCCCTAATCCTTAAATACTTATTTTGTCCATTTAGTGTCAAGTCTTGTTCTGCCAGTAGGTGTCTCTCTAGTTCAGTCTGTGCTGATCCCAGTACACATGAAAGGATGAAAGGTTAACACTGATCATGCTCTCTGCACAGTCAGACTGCTGTGATGTTCACACAGCCTGTCAGGGGACTTCAAACATCTGACGGATGTCCTAAAATCTGTCAATGTGACAAACTCCTCCTCTCCATCAAACAGGGAGAGCAATGGGAGTTTGTCTTGGCATGGCATGCTAGGAAATTCTTCCCCCCCCTTCTGTTTTCTAGCTCTATACGCCCTGCAAAGATTTGGCAAAATTAAGGTAATCTCATCCAAAATTTACAGAGGATGCATTATTGTTCAGCATTTAACCGTTAAAAACAATAAATGGGACTTCTGCTTCTCTACTTGTCCTATCCTGACTTCTATCACTATAAGGCTCATGTCATCTGAGACTTGTTTGTCTCAAGCAACAAGCTTTGTTCTTCCTGGAAGAGAGACCAACAGGGATTCTAATGACCTTTATCTACAACAGAAGGGAAAGGCTTGGAACCAGAGGTGACTGACTTCAGCACAGTGGATAACAGGCCCCTCAGGACAGGAACGTCAACTACAGCTTAAGGAACCAGGACATACTCTCACACACAAGTTAGACTGGACACTTTCCTACTGACCTGGCATCTCCTCAAAAAAGATCAGGTGTTTAATTTGTGATAAGGTGCAAATGTTTTAAATTCAAAACCAAACAATCACACCCAGAAGTCAAACATGTGTCAATGACAACTTTATGCTTTATTAAATAGCCCACGAGTAAGACACTAAACCCTCACCTGACTTGTTGTAATTCCCTCTGGATAAAGTAATACCTAAATGTATCATCTGGCACAAATATGGAGAACACTAGAACATTATGTCATCTGCACAGCCAGACACTGTACAGTATGCTGTAATTACAGTCTCATTGGCATATTCATGCTGAGAACTGCAAAGCCTGCAGCAGATATGCCAGTTGCTGAAGCAAACAATATGCTTACTGAAATGTATAAAATAATTCAGACGTGTACTATGTTATACTAGTAGCGGCTAATGCAGCCTCGAGCTGAGGAGTGGGCTACAGAGGCTTTTTTTTTTCCCTTGTAGTCTTCATCAAGTGACATCATTTTATCACATTTGTGTGGCCCCCACTGGAGCCACAAAAAGCTATATACAATTTTGTCACAATGCAGTAATACTCCCCACCACTTTTAAGTAAACTTTAATGTGGAAAATCTTACCGAGTTGCAGCTACCGGCACGCTCCACCTTGCTGAGTCCGGACACGTCAGTCTTGAAAACGTTCATCTTCTCCACTAAGGTGGTGAGAGCCGTCTCTGTGGCTTCACCCACCTTCTCATAAACCCCTTTGGCCTACGAGAGAATAGAAATACATCAAAACATGCAGCGGTACGGTTTCTTGGATTGAGAAAGTGTGATATAAAAGTGATACGGTAACCATTTGAAAAGTGATTGAGTCATTAAATTCTGACACATTTTAGATAAAGTCTGAGGAGAAACAGCTTACACAAACACACTGTCTCCACTGTTGTGAAATTGAACGACCCTCTTCAGAATGACAGAAGAATGACTCCTAAGCAAATCTGTTGGTCAGTCACCTATGCCTCCGCAAACTTTGAGTCATACATGCAAAGTGTTTTTAAGTGTGTGCCCTTGCCAGCTGAGATGTGAAGAAGGTGAGATGCTGGCGTACCACACATCATTTGTTTGTGTGACTGGACATAGACGGCAACAAAATGCCTCGCTCCCCTGCAGCACTCTCCGGTTCTGCACCCTCTCTCTCTCTCTCTCTCTCTCTCTCTCTCTCTCTCTCTCCCTCTCTCTCTCTCTCTCTCTCTCTCCCTCTCCCTCTCCCTCTCTAGCACGGTTTGATCTCAGACTCTGGCTTTTTTGCCCCCAAAAACGACCATTTATGAAAACAGAGGCTGGGAGGATACATGGGAGTTGAGAAGTGCCTTATCCCTGGCCTCTCTCCTCAGCATAGTTACCATGATACCATGGTGATGACAAAGAGGTGAGAAAAGCAATCCAAACCAGAGAAAAAGATCATACAGAGTAAAATTAGCTCAGCTGAAGAAGAGAAGTCTTTCTGTATTATGTGTTTGTGTATGTTCGTGTTCCAGTTATACCTCTTATGGAGTCAATGCAGTGTGACTATCCATACTGTAAATGCTTGATGATATATGCAAAGAAACCTAACCTACACATTGCTGAATGTGTTACAGATGGGTTTATAGGAATATATATATATACATTGTATAGGAACTTTAAAAGGATGTCAGGTATAGAAGAGGAAACCAATTCTAACTACACAATTATCTGCATGTGTGTGTGTATGTGTGTGTGTATGCACTTGAAAACCTATCTAACCGTGGACCGGGTTGTCGTAAGACAGTCTCTAACAGGGAACCAAGAATCCAACAGGGGACGGGATTTTCTTAGGTTTTGTTGGTCATGCTTTAAATCATGTTAAAATCATGTCTAATGCCCTCTGGTGAATTTCTTTTTTCAACTTTTGCCAACATAATAAGGGAGTGTATGTGTGTGCATGTGTGTGTATGTTAATGACCTCATTGTAGTCCAGTGAAGAGTCATTGCACATAGAGCACACAGTGGCCAACTCCAAAAGCCCATCATAGTCTCCACACTGGACGGGCCTGTCTCCTTTCAGTCTGGAAGGAAAATACAAACAGACACACACAATGTCACTCACAACAGTAAAACACAAGGGAAAAACATAGTTCACTACACCTCAGACGCAGTAACCTCATCAATATGTATGAGTGGGGAAAATATTCAGTTGTTCAGCATTCCAAAGTTGACTGAAGAAACAGTGGTTGTACAGTAGTAAACAGTGTGTGGTGTGTGCGTGCGTGTGCATGAGTGCGTGTGTTCCTGACAAGCAGTGCTGATTGCATGACAACCATGGATCTCTTCCCAGTAGAGACTGCAACCGTTGCTAGCGAAGCTCCCACACAATAACCCACACTCTGCTGTTATGAAATCGACAGGTTCATGCAGAGTCAGAACGCTGTACTCACCAAACAGCAAAATAAACAACATGCATACACAATGAACTGTGGACTCTCTCCCACCTAATGACTCGCAACCTACCTATATTCCTCCACAAGCACATACTTACTGAAATAAATAAATAAAATCTTTTGATCTGGCAGAGATCAAAATGACCACTCAATTGAATCTGAAACGTTGTTCAGTTTATCCGCCCAAGTTAACACTACACTTTTCAACGCTGTTAGCAATAGGAATAAAGTTCGGCTGAGGCGTAATAGTGTTATGATTTTACATGATTGTTACTATGAATGTATTTAAGCACACATAACAATATGCAACACCCAGGATTACTAACCATTTCCCTGATTATCACAGAAATTGCCATAGCAACACATAAAGCACAGCTACAAACATTTTTTAGGAATCATTAGCACTGATGTAACACATCTTGGACTACAGACCACATCACAGTTTGCTTGACTACATCTATTGATATTATATTTTATTTTGAAATGAACCTATTCAGAATTTCATCAAAGCAAGGACGAGGAAGAGAGTGAGATCAAATTCAATCTGAGTTCAATGAAAAAAGCTTTTGTAAATTTTGAAAAGCACACAGGCATGCTTCATATAATGAGCCATTAGTGTGGACAGATTTCCCCCCAAAAAGTAAAACATCTTCAAAGTATAACACTCACATTTGTCCCTCAGGGGCGTATGTAGAACCAGTTATCGAGAACTCATGAAGGGTGCAGCTTGAATCTTCTACCTTGTCTGCAACGAACATCTAGGGAGGAGAAAAGGCACACACACACACACACACACACACACACACACACACACACACACACAGTGTAGTTAGCTAATTAGTCAAAACTGCAGAGATCATCACTACAGTCACAGTAATGACTCAAGTACACATTTATTTTGAATAAACTATTCCTTTCTTCTCTACAACCCTATTGGACCTTCCCGTGAATTCACAACAGGGCACGTTGCTTGGGCAAGCATTGTTCAAACCCACACACATATATTTGCTCTTGGTTTTCATCATCAAGTCTAACTCTTCCATTATACATCTAGATATATCTGTAATTGACATTGTCAAATATTATTGGGTCTTTACATGTGGGAAAATGATGCACATATCTGGAACATCTACGCATTTCATTTGTAAAAGAAAGAAGGTTTTTGTTATTCTTCGCCAAGTTACATAGTCCCACGTTAAGATGAAAATCATTGTTTAAGAAGTTAATCTTCAAATGTTTAATTTTATGTAAACTGGTTTTAATGGGCAGCTCTCAGGTGTGTGCATGTCCTTGAGCTGAATGTGCGCACAGAGGTAATATAACACCTTTTGTTGTCACAGCATGCCAACGAGGAATTGAAGTGATGATGTTAGTATTTCTTGAGCGGTCAAACTGCCAAAAGAGATGTACTGCCATGGTGGTATCAGTTTCTAATTCACACATAGCCCCATGGTGTCAAAACACACTTGAGTTAAACAGTGAAGTCTGAATATTGTGTAAATACTAAGAAGCAGGATGCAGCTAACAAAAGAACAATTATTCTTGCCTTACTTCTTGACTCGTTCCGGATAAATAAAAGGTTGTAAAAGCTCATAAAAAAAAAAAATCAAAAAACAGGAAACAGGAAGTACTCTGCTGGCTGGAAAAAGGGTCACAGGAGAGGTGGAGTTCAAACTGTGACCAAGAGTCAAAAAATCCACCCACCCCCAACCGAAGGCTTTTCCACCCACTGACAACCAGTTTGAGCAGCAGTCACTGCATTGTCCTGTGTTTCCCAGATTCTTTAGTGTTTCTAAACACGCAGGCAACAGTGGAGTTGCACTGTTCACATGTCCTGAGGTTAGGCTTCATCAGTCACTCACACTGCCATGCACACGCTGGCAAGTCAACTGCTGGAAAACAAAGCCTAAGTTAGAGAAGGTAGGAGAAAGAGCAGGAGTCCCTGAGCTGTCCAACGATTTGCTTTGTTGGCTGCTTTGTTGGCAAATCTTCCTCCTAAAATTCTCCCAGGAAGGGAAGTTCACGATGCACTGGTAATACTAATATATGAATAAAAACAAGAAGGGAGTGTTGTGTCTCGTGGTTTATAAAAATGAGATACACTACCATTCACAGTCCAAGGCCCCTCTCTGCATCCAAACACCTCTACTGAATGACTAAACAAAATTACAATAGGTTCAAAGACTGTCCTTGAACCTCCATTGCTTTACTAATATTCAGCCTTTTTAATGACTTGAAAATTAAGTTCAGCAAACAATAAACACACACACACACAAAAACACTCCTACGACCTAGCTTAACTCTGTTTGAGTCCCATTAAATCTGACTGATTGAAGAATTAATGAAGCAGCTATTTGGTTAAACTTGTTTCGATTCTTCTATCAGTGTGTGTGTGTGTGTGTGTGTGTGTGTGTGTGTGTGTGTGTGCACGTGTGTATAAAAAGGAACACAAAATCGATGGCAGACTTCAGATGAGAGCTGTTGTCCCTCTAGCACATGAGCCTTAAAAGGCATGTTTTAGCCTTTTAATGGAGTAATTATTCCTTAACAACTCTCTGCGGCAACAGGGTTACTACATTTAGTCGACTGATGTAGTCTAGTCTGGACAAGATGAAAGTCGGTTGTAAATAACTGTCATACTGAATCATGATTATAGCCTCCGAGAGATTATAGCTTTTGTGAGAACATGTAATTTTGCATTTGTAATTTTTGACATCAACAGTGTTGACACTTTCCTTCTTGTACTCCAATAAACAGTGGCGATATTTGGGGGTGGGGGGTTTGAAGTAGTTGTTTCATCTGTACGATTGCAAGAATTTCTTTCTGGCTTGTGGTTTTGAATAAGAAAATACAGTTTTGAGAAAAAAATTTGACAATTTCAGAAGCAAGTCTGTTAAACGTTATAATCCTTAAGATTGAATTAAATAAAAGCCTATTTCTTCAGCAATAGCCATTGTACGGATATACCTTCTTTAATTACCTCTTTACATACTGTAGTAGTTTTCATTGCTAAAGGTGGTTTCTGGAAGTTTTAACTGGTTAAATTAAGACATTTTTAATTATGAATGCAATCTATTTTACATCTATAGTGGCAAAAAAAAGTACAAAGGATATAAAGCAAAATCGATATTGGTTCCATGCTGGCTTTGTTATGTAGTTGTTACAGCATGATCAATATACAATTTTCCCAAAAACACATTTAAAAGCGAGACTGACAAATACAACTTTATACAAGTAACGTTAAATTAATTAATCCAGTAAATGTTTATGCTGTCAAAATCAAACCTAAGACATTTTATGAAATTTTAAGGCTGAAAATTCAGATGACAGGATTTTATTATCTTAAATATTTAATATTTCTTAACTTCTAACAAAACTAACACAGCGGGCTCAGTGGGGGCATGCAGCTCACATGTTACCCCTTGGGTCATGGGGTCATGGGTTCACATTAAAACAAACAGCTGCTAAAACATGGGCTTATATTGTGAAGCAGTCAAAGAAAACACAATGCACTGACTGTGATCGTTCATCAAAAATGCATCTACAAATAAATTGACAGCGGATCAGTATTAAATATTGCAGGAAGTAGTGGAACAGGCAGGAGCAGACATAGTGAGATGAAGAGCTGTAGGCAACACCTCCAACTTCACTGTGTGCATTACTGCTGTGTAGAAAATTTCACTCATGATATGATAGCAAAATACTAATTACTGTCTGACTTCTTTATTAAAACAATGTGAGATTGTTTGGCTGCAATGTAAACAGACAGACCAGTTGTTCCTCTGTTGTATTTCTGATGAAGTTGTTGCTCAAGAGTGTTTACAGTAGTAATAAACCGCACTTGCTGTTGCCAGGACTAACCCTGGGTGTCGCCAAATCAACCATGACAGAACATGAGTAACTTTGAGTTCAAAAAAGCCCCATTAGATACAATGGATTAGCTTTTTAGACTGTAAACCACTGCTTTCTTCTACTCTGCTTTATAATTAAAGCTAAAACCTGCAAGAGCAAAGGGAGCCTGGGTACATGACATCAAAATGTTCACGGAAATATGGGCTCAAACAGGACAGGTCTATATAGGACCCATAATTTCCTATACTTTTGTTCAGTGTTTTTCATCTCATCATCAGGCTCAGTTCCACTATTCTACAACAGATTAACACTGACTACTCAGGGACCCTTTCATTTAAGAGATAAGACGTTCTTTTATTAAACTCAAATTTGGCACAGCAGCACAGGGAATGTAGTGCAAAGAGTAGAGAAAGAATAAAATACAATAAAATAAAATATAAAAACTATATAGACTATATACATTAAAGTGGAATATGATTAAGCCTGTGTATAACTGTACATGTGCAATGTTTCAAGGTATTGTGCAAAAAAAGGAGTTGTGCTTAACAGGTTAATAGTTAACTTCCACAAAAGCACATACAGCACTCACAAAGCAGGGTCTAGGGAATAAAATAAGGTTGTTCTTTTATCTGTGGTCACTTTTCCCTCACTATCTGATCTGCAGTGGTCTCCAAGGAAACAAGGCCCAGTGTGATTCATGTGACTCAGTGGTAGTGGCACACATTTGTTTTCTTGTACTCACTTCCTCTGAGCTTGTGTGGGGATGAATGACGAGTAACCCATTTTATGTGTGCATGTGTGCGTGTTTCTTCGTGTGTGTGTGTGTGTGTGTGTGTTTGAAGGGAAAAGGGAAGTACAGTGTCAGGATACGGAGGGGAATCCCTGGAAATCCTGCGGATATGGGGATACCCCCGAGGCAAGGGAGACACATGGTGCGAACAGGGCCACTGGCTGGAGATCAGTCCACGAATAAGCACAGATGGATAAGCCTGGGCAAACATTCATGTGGGCATTTAAACCTTGACGCACAAAAACCATAAAAACAGAGTGGTCAGAGCACACAACGAGTTAAGCAAGCATGAAAATTACTGTCTCCAGGAAACACCACGACGATAAAAACTGTGAAGCGGAAGTTTGATTTGTCTGTGTGAGAGTATGAGTGTGTATGTGCCCCCTTATCTCCCTCCAGAGAGCCGAGAGCAGCAGGCCAGGGAGTATAGGTGGAGGCAGAAGGTCAATATTTACCAGCGTCAGCCTGCCTCGCTCTTTTTCTGTCTGGGAGGGTTACAGGGTTGCGGTGAGATCATTCACCCTCCTACTAGAGGGAACTCCCTGCTGCTACGCATTAATCACACAGACACTCCACGTCATCTCAAGGGGCCAGGGAAGGGAGGAGCGTTCATATAGCAAGAACATGAGTGTCTGCCGTACAAGGATATGCTCAGCACTCTGACGGCAGCTCCAATTTGAACAGCAAGAAAATAAAATGCATGTACACAGACAAAGAAGTCAAATACTTTTTCTCCTGACTGCATGTGCAAACACAGCCATAGCAATACATGCAGTCTGCAGGACGAGAAGCTTATGCCTTAACTACAGTCTTTAGCATTTACCATTGTCCCACATTTATCAGCTGTGGTAACACTGACCACCATTCAGGGGTGTGTATTTCAACTAATTGACAGATGTCTCAGGCTATCCCATTCAGCTGTGCCACTCAGCCCACCTAAGCACAACTCAGGCTCAATGCCCTTTTCCTCTGGCTTCAGTAGAAGCAAAATCAATTCTAGACTAGAGGTCTTTTTATGGGTCCTGAAAAAAACGAGATCCAACCTGTAACTGGAAACTATCCTCATTCTAAATCGGGTCAGGTCTTGTTTTTCTGCTACGGGACTGTGTGTTAATTTGTCTAATATCTGAGTGCATCCAAATGGATCAGAGAGTTGACAGCATCAGCTCTGATCATGTGGTGTAATCACCACAGGAAAAATGTTGCCTATGTAAAACATTCATGCTTAAAAATGACCATTTTGGGCGCCCGGATAGCTCAGTGGGTAGAGCTGTCAACCCACATACTGAGGCTGAGTCCTTGCTGCAGCGGCCCAGGGTTCGAATCTGACCTGTGGCCCTTTGCTGCGTGTTATCCCCTCTCTCTGACCCCCTTTCCTGTCTATCTTCAGCTGTCACTATAATAAAGGCAAAAAAAGCCCAAAAAATATACTTTAAAAAGAATGAGCATTTTTATTCACAGATATTAAGTTGGTATCTTCTGTCACTTCCAAAGTTGGAAACAGAATGTTTTATTGTCGGTGCAGGACGTGAAAACAGGACTTTCAATTATGTCTGTAAATTATTTTTTAAAGAAAATCAATCATTTTTTTAATTAATTTTCTGAATTCACATAAATTCTTGGAACATATTATTCATTCATTCATTCATTCATTCATTCATTCATTCATTCATTCATTCATTTTGTTATACAAAACTTGTTTTGTATAATGATGACTATATACCCGCTTGTTTATTGGTAGCATATCAAGCTGCTGCCAGTGTTGCTGTTCTGTCTGTACTAGCAGCAGTTCAGTTTATCTGCAGTTTTGGATGAAGTCTAATCATCTCAGGTCTATTCGGATTGGGTCTCTCATTTTTGAAAGTTAATTTATGCATGGGTCAATTTCTGATGGGGGAGATTTTGGACCTGTGACCTTTACTGTAGACATCAAAATGTTTTTTTAAGAAACCTATTGATTGATATGAAATACTCGATTCTTTTTTTTTTGTTAAATTATAGTACCTTTAAAATCAATACTTAATCATTAATGAATAACTAATTGTCCAGGTTTTTATAGTAATAACTCTCCTTTCCGTTATCAGTAAACTAAAGCGTGACTTAATAGTTTTGTCTGGACATAGCTTTATAGCTGCTCTACTCATACTGGCAACTACTTCTGAGGTCATTAGCTGAGGGTTAGGGGTGAGATTGAGAATGTAAGGACAAGAGGTGTTAACTGAGATCGTGTGTGTGTGTGTGTGTGTGTGTGTGTGTGTGTGTGTGTGTCAAGAAAACCCCTAACAGGGGCCAAGACAAACAGCAGTGCTGGCATTTACTCTGTGCTTGGAGCAAAGACGGCTAGCCAGCAACACACACGCGCACGCACGCACGCACGCACACACACACACACACACACAGACAAAGGAATGGGTGAGGCTGTGTGCTACTTGTGAATGGCTGTGGATAAGATCTTTCAGTGTTTGTTGTCTGATGTAATTATATATAGATCATTTATTCACTGAAACCTACAGAACAATTCAGGATATGGATTACTGTATTGTGTTTATTTAGGCAATGAGACAAGGGTGACTATGTGTGAGCTGATCTTGTGATATATTGTAGCGCTTTGGGTGCTGCTGGGTCATGCCAGCCTGTGCTACTCCGCCAGCAGCAATAACAAACCTGCCAAATGGAAGTAAACAGTACCACACTACAAGGATATTCCATCTTAAAGCCCCACTTGGATGGAAAAAAAAGAACTCATCTTGTAGAATTCACCTCCATAACACTTTTCAAAGAAAATCCCCAGAGGCTTTTTATTAAGTGTCATGGGTAAATTAAATACCTAAGAATCGGTTTCTGCTCTGAACCAGTTCAGCTGTGTTGGAGGAATGAAGTAATATATGTTGATCTCTAGGATAAACTGTCCAACCAGCCTCACATTCAACAAGAATTTTAGTTTTTCCTGCTTGCCACTTACTCTGCAGACGGACATCTGGTTGGTGGTGAGGGTGCCCGTCTTGTCGGAGCAGATAACAGACGTACAGCCCAGGGTCTCCACTGAGGGCAGGCTGCGAACAATGGCGTTCTTCTTTGCCATGCGACGCGTGCCGAGGGCCAGGCAAGTGGTAATGACAGCAGGCAGCCCTTCGGGGATGGCGGCCACGGCCAGGGCCACAGCAATCTTAAAATAATAGATCGCCCCCCTGACCCAAGAGCCACCATGGACGGGGTCTCCGAAGTGGCCAATGTTGATGACCCACACCGCCACGCAGATCAGGGAGATGACCTTGGAGAGCTGCTGGCCAAACTCATCCAGCTTCTGTTGCAGCGGCGTCTTCTCTTGTTCTGTAGAGGCCATCTGATTACGGATCTTACCGATCTCAGTGGCCACGCCGGTAGCAACGACAACACCTATGGCACGGCCTGCTGCAATGTTTGTGCCCTGTGGGAAAAAGAGAGAGAGAAATTAGTGCAAAAGTGAAGCAGAAAAAACGTTATTATCATCTCTTTGAACAAATCGGCTATAAACTAATTTGAAGACATTTGCCGAACATAAAAGAAGAGATTTTGGATCAAATCATAAACAGTGATAACCTCTATGAGAATTGCACTAACTACGTTAAACTATGTGTTAGGGTTGTATAGCTTTATATCAATTCCTGATATGAAGGCAGAAGATAAATATGACTCAGAAAGCTGCAGGGGTGCTTACAGAAAACAGCATGTTCTTTTTGTCCTGGTTGACAGCTCTGGGGTCAGGAACAGGGTCAGTGTGTTTGATGATGGACACAGACTCCCCTGAAGAAAAGATTGTACGAGACAATTGCACAGGATTAGATCTGTAAGTGCGACAGGTGACTATAAGACCAACAATGAGATGTTTCAACAGTGACCGAGCCGAACCAAGTTATACTCACAGCCTAAAGGGGTAGAAAGTACAATCACAAACAATATCAAAAAGACTAAAATTATATATATATATATAATTAGATTGTAGAACGCTCTTCTAAGTTCATGCAATAAAAGGAGCAAGGGAGCATACTCAATGTGGGATATGTGAAAACCTTCAAGCAGTACTGTCTGGTGTCTGATGCAATACCTGTGAGGATGGACTGGTCCACTCGCAGGGTGGTGGACTTTATAGAGGTCACTCTGATGTCAGCAGGCACCTTGTCACCAACTTAAAAAAACAAACAACAACAACAACAAAAATGACTAAAGATGAATGTAGGAATGTGCCCATGTCAGTACTGTATGCTTCACACTCACAGTGACAATGCAAAGTACAGCTGATGTGGGAATGTTATTAGTTTTGCAGGTATTTGTTCATAAATTCAAGTATTGGACAAACTGAAAATTGAAATGACCTGATGGTGGATGATGAACCCCTGTGAAGTCAGGTGGTCATATGGTTACAATTACTCTAGGGCAATTCATTCAGTAGTTACTGAGAAATTTCACTCAGGGACCCACCAAAAAAACCCATTATGATACATCATCTGGTAACCATGAATATCTGTCCAAAATTTTGTTTCAATCCATCAAGTAGATGTCAAGCTATTTCATTAAATAAGTAAAAAGGTTGCCCTGCTGGTGGCAGTGGAGAAAAGGTAAGATCACTAAAGTCATTATCTTCTAGAGACCTTGAACATCTGTTAATATGTTTGCAATCCATCCAGTAGTTCTCAGGATATTTTACTCTCAACTACCAATGTCAGCCTACTTACAATAGTAGAGGAAAGGTCATAGGATCACCAAAGTAATTCAAATCATCAGGGGACCCTGAATTTCTGTACCGAATTCCATGGCAATCCACCAAGTAGGTGTTGAGATGATTTAGTCTGAACTAAAGCGGTGGGCTGACTGACAAACTACATTGTAATCCATAGAGCTACGCTGCGAGCACGGTCATATTACCAGAAGACCGATCTGACAATAGTATGAAGGAAACAAGACAGTGAAGAGGACAATATATACTTCTAATGTGTTTGCCCTCTGAAGGTTTGGCTTATGCTTGTAAGTGTAGCTGCAGGTGAACACTCAGCTACACCCTATCGAATGTCTGTGTTCAAACAATAAATCCTTGAGCAAAGAAACATCGGCAGATTTAGCCCAGGCTCAGGCTGCAGCCACAGGTAAACAACGGCTCAATATAACCTTGATGGAGTCACGTTGCTGTTTTAAAATGATTGATTATTTCCCCTCCCCTTTGTTCTCTCTTCACTCTCTGCAACTCTCTCTCTGTTCCTCTTGTACTCCACTTCTCTACATATGTCAGACATAAACTACAGATGAAGCCTGTATTGAATCTACAAAATGCATTTCATCTTATCCACCAGTCTTACAGTCTGCTTATTAAGCCTGCATATTAAACTCGTATCTCATAGCCAGAGCATTATAAGTATCTAATGCCCCAAAACAAAATGGATATTGCTTCCTCTTTGTCAGAGCCCGACAATGAACTTTTAATGGAAATATTTTCATAATAGCAGGACAGAGCTAGCTTGTGAAAAATGGATCGTTTGATGTAGTCGATGGCGATGATCTCATAGCAGAGGAAAAGGAAATTGCTCCAGACAGATGTAATATTCTTCACTTGTTCCTTTCCAGCCTGACGGACAAGAAAAAGAGACCTGATCATTATTTTGTGTAAAAAGCGCCTCATTAAAGCCAACTCTGAGTCCTCAGCCATCAGTGCTTCTCAACGTTAATCGCAACAAAAACAAGGACTCCCAGTGAATCTACCTTGGCTTTTCAAACATGAATGAGGTTGGACATCTTGTAGAATTTCTGCTTTTCCTCGCTCACATACTGAAAGACACTCAACAGGCAGTACGTCTTCGGTAGCACACTTCACAAAGAAAACTTTTCAAAGTGGTTTTCTGGTGAGGAGTTTCTGAGTGTTCATTTCTTGATCTTTCTCCATTTCTCTCAGAGCTCCATCATCTCCTCTTGACATTTGCTCAATGGTCTGAGACTCAAGGGGAATTTTTCAGTCTCTTTCCTGACTGGACAGTGATGGTGAAAAAGATAGAGGGAGAGATGAAAAATATGTGTAGTTGAATAGCCTGTACTTCCACGTCCATATTTCTCTTCATATCTCCGTCTGACACCCATGGGTTGTGAGAGAACAAGAGTGGGAGAGTCGGAAGGGGAGAGAAGTGTGTGATGTGTTTGTGTGGGAGATGGCTGGGGGCTACAGGTTCACTGTAGCAGGACTGGCCGAGGGCAGAAAAGAGAGGCATTTCAAACGCCTACCCACAGACTCCGGCTCCCCTATCGAACCTCCATTTTCTGCCACGGCCTCCCACAGACGTTCTCCATCTGCTAGAAGGGAAATTGAAGTCCTAATACCAGCCATGATACCATACCAGCAGAATGTTAAATATCAGAAATTTGTCTGACTATTTTTCAAAGTGTTTGAGTATCAAAAAGTAAGAAAAAATTAGCATTGACCTTAGAATTAATGAATAAACTGGAACGTAGCACATGCACATTTCATCAAAACAAAGAGGTCAGCTGGTTCGGAGTTCTCCTTCCATTTGGTAAAAACTGGACTGCAAACAAAATCTGAATGTCTTGCATAATATATTGGCAGAGAAGTCTTTATTCACATGCAGGATAACCGTGACTCATTACTGGGAATGGCTCGGTGCAGGTTTCCATCTCTTCAGGTCCTGTGTAAACCCTCTAGGAGTTCCTGACAACCTGACCGCCGCAGTCACCCCATTTAGAAAACCCAGGAAAGTTCCAGTGGAGGCGCAAATCACAACTGTGTCGTAACCGTGGCTGGCATCACAGGCAATGTACCTACAAGAAGGCAGGCGGGCAGCAGTGGTGGAAACTTAAGTAAATATATTTATGTTCTTTTCTGTCCTCAAAGGCACTTGTGGTCAACAGTGTCCTTTTCCGATACCTCCATACAGTTTATTTTACCCCCTAGAATCAAGTTCCCATGGAACAACCATCGGCTAATCTGAAATACAGGAAACCCTGGGAAATCAATGGAGGAAAGGAAAATATTTGCTTGTTTTCTTTGTCACCATACCCCTACATGTTTTAGTCAGAGGAGTGTGCTTGAAGATTCCTGACACACATTTCCTAAGTGAGAGGAGTGTGTGGTGCAGCACCAACCTCAGCTGTTTACCCCTGTTTAAAACTGCTTAGCAACCAGATTATGTCAGACAGAACGAAGGGTGTAATATATGACTGTGTACATTTTACAAAAATGCAGTAATGCGCATAACACCACTTTCATACTTCTTCTTAAAGTAAACTTTGACAGTAAATGCATTATGTACTTAAAACAAGCTGCAGATCCAGCTATAACTAGTGCCTCGACATCTCTACCAGCTTCAAAAAAATATCTTCACCTTCTATGCCTTATACGGCACTTAACGGCAATTCTGAAGTACGATAAAATGGGAGTGCAACAGTACAACAGAGACAAATTTAACTGTTAACTGCCTTTTCTCCATCATCATAAACCTAATATAAATATAATGTCTACTATAATGTAGACGATTTAACGACCAAAAAGATTTAGTTTTGAAATCTAATTTTCATCAATTGTCCATGGCCTGTTGTCAAAAAGGCACCCTAAAAAAAGAATAAAACACTGAACATAAAAAAATAGACAGTGTTGTTGCATGCTCACAATGGGAAAACCAACACGGACCCACCAGCAGCTGCTAACAGTCAGCAATAATATCAAATCTCTTATTCAAACAGCAGATGGCTCATTTTAAGTCATATCCGTCTCCACACTGTCATCACAGGTGTCGTTAAGACCTCAAACCCTTATGAACTTCAGCATCACAGAGATGAGCCAAACGGAGCACAGAGCGTTGTCATGGTGACACCGTTGGTGTTGACAGTGACGGTGATGGTAGTGGTGGTAGGTAGGGGTAGAGTCATTTTGGTGCTTGGTACCTGTGTGGGCTTGCCTGCGTCTAGCTGTGTGCGCACGCATTTGTGATTGAGGACACCGGCTGTAACAAGCCCAAATTCCAAGGAAGTGCTACCTTCCACATAAACACGCACACACAGACACATGAGATGTATTTCACATGTTCCCACGCAAGTGATGTAAACTAGTTTATCTTTAAAATGAAGAGGAAACTATTCAGTAAAATTGAGGGTGGAGAAGATCTCCCTGATAGTTACTTTGGATGGATGATTTCATTTTCATTTTTGAAACCATGTGCTCATATCGACGCATGTATCTCTCCTTTACTCTCCGTGCTGTGATTATGAATGAACGCTGTGATAGCTCTCTCTCTCTCTCTCTCTCTCTCTCTCTCTCTCTCTCTCTCTCTCTCTCTCTCTCTCTCTCTCTCTCTCTCTCTCTCTCTCTCTCTCTCTCTCTCTCTCTCTCTCTCTCCACACCCTGAGCTCTCCCTTCTTTCCCACACATCACTCCGAGCCGTCTCAGACGAATCACTAGCCCCACAAAGCCAAGGATTACCCTCTCAGAACCGGTCATGTTGATGGTGAAGTGATCTCCTTGGCGCTGCATGTGTGTGCGCTCGCACATCAACTCTGGCATACACAGATGTTCTGGAACCAGAGTGACAACAAGACTATTTTTAGACGAGGCTGCCCACACATGGGCGAGTTTACAGCAGGGGAATTGTGTGTATGTGCATGTAACGTGGGGGAGTGTGAGTGAGGAGCTGACAAACATCCAGCAGCGTCCAGGTGGTGAGACTGAGAGCATGGAAAGCAAAGGGAAAAGGGGAAAAGCTGTGGAAAATCAAACTGGGCCTTAAATACAAGGGGAGACCACAGCCACTTACACAGAACCTCACACACACACATAAACAGACACAACTGGGTAGCAGCCCTGGCACCTGCACACCCAGAGAAAAGACTCTTATGTAATCGAGTTTGAGATATTCCAATAGTGTTTCCAGACTCATGAATGGGTGGCAAAGGCTGTGTGAGCTTGTTTCTGTGCATGTCGGCAATAATGGTAGCATACAGGCAGCTAGGTGACAGCAGCGAGAGTCCTCTGGAGGTAGTCAAAGCATAAATTAGTCTCATTGAGTGACAGCTAGACTTTCGCTGGGTGCCGCCACAGCTTACCTGCCACCTCCACTATGTCTCCTGGGACAATGTCTCTGGCTTTGATCCTCTGGACAGCCTTGCGGTTCATGCGGTACACCTTTCCCATCTCTGGTTCATACTCTTTCAGAGCCTCGATGGCATTTTCAGCATTCCTTTCCTGTGTAGAGAGATGTCAGAAAGAGAAAGTCAGGACAAGGACAAGGATAATTTTTTCACAATAAATTGTATTCAATGTTTTCTTGCATTAACAGGTTATTCTGTCTCAAGGCAAACACACTAAAAGAGAAAAGTCGCTTATGTTGATTTGTTTGCTTGTTACACTGTGTCCCAACGCAGCAGGGCAACGCGCCTTCTTTCCCAAATTGCTGATGGTCTCCCCGTCTCTATTTTGGACGCTTGCATCAAAAATTCCTGCTTCCTTGTCAACACAAATGAACCAAGAGGTATTTTTGCATGAGCTCCCTGGTTTGTTTATGCTTTGACTTGACGCACAGACTAAAGTTCTCCGGCGTCGACCGCCTCATCCCATTGCAATGTGCCATTTGGATGTACAGATGTTAACTCATTGTGTCAGTTTGAATAGAGCACACAGATAACAAGACACTAAAGGTGAATGAATCCATGTATCCTGCAACAGCTGGCGGACAGGATAAAATATTTTGACTTTACTGTCTTCTTCGGCATCGTTAGTCTCTGTAACCAGGTGAACACCTTGTGGAAAGAAACATTACTCATGTGTATGTATACACTTTACACAGAGACGCAGGATGAAGAGTGTATCTCACCTGCCAGACCCCGATAACAGCGTTGGCGATAAGGATAAGAAGAATGACAACTGGCTCAACAAAGGCGGTGGTTGTCTCCTCTCCCTCCTCAAACAGAGCCAACACCTAGATGAACATACACATGTTGACTCAATTATATACATTTTCAGTAATAGCTTGCTCTGAAACATGTTTGGGAGGAAAGATGCTTGAATGTTGTTGCAGAAAATATGGAAAAACAACCTTTAATGGTTCCCAACTTGTTCCCCTACAGACTACACAGATAGAACTCAATACCCCTTCTACAACTACTACTAGTCCTAATATGACTTTGAGTGATTTTAGCTACTTTTAGCTATTTCCACTATTTCTCTTTCATCCATGACTATTAGCTAAGGTTACCTATTTAAACAATATATCCATTAACCGTTAGCTTACATTTGACCATTTATTTCAATCATTTATCAATTATCTTTGGTTAATAAGTTAAACTATTCATACATTAGCCAACTTTTAGCTAATTATTTAAACTATTTATACATTACTTTTGGTGAATTATTTATCCATTAACATCAGCCTACTTTTAGCTAACTATTCCAACCATTTATCCATTAGCTTATTTTTAGCTGTCTATTTCAACAATTTATGCTTTTGGTTAATAAGTTCAACTATTTATTCATTATTTTTACCTGTTTCAACAATTCAAGAATAACTTTCAGCTATCTATTTCAATTTAAGACGACTCAATACAGCATGTAGATATATTTTCTAATTTTAAATTGTAATTTTAGCTTGTTTGTTTTTTTCAAATTAGTTGAGCTGCTCTCAATCTTCCTATGTACCCGCTGGCCACTGCCAAAGTACTGTGGTACGAGTAGCTCTGGTTATGAATGGCTGGTCTATAGACTGCAGTAAACCTCTGACCTCCACAGCCAAGAGCAGGTGATAAAGTGTGGCTGAAATCAGGAGAGATACTCATGGCCTGCTCTTTTCACTAGCACTCGAAACAGAAAGGCTTGTAAATGGCCAGAGGGTCCAGGCCCGTGCCTCTGCAGGCTGCACACATTTCAGGCTGGAAGTGACTGCAAAGGCAAGATACTGCAGAGTGCAGTGACAACACAAGAAAAGCTAACATTTCTCACATCGAGCAGGAAAAGCTGGTTTGTCTTCTAACAGTGACTGTGGACATTCATAACAAATATAATTAGCCTAAATGATGCAGTCCTAATTAGTCTCATATCCATTTCTCTCTCCACTCAGTACACTGTCATTCATTTTAGTTTGTAAGTTTTCCTTTTTGCAAGTTCATTGACACTCTACTTGACACTAAATTAAAGAAAATGAAGGGTGTGCTTTAAAACAACATTATAAATAAATAAACTGAATATAATAGAGTCTCAAAAAAACAACTACTCTCATATAAACCCTAAATGTAATGACGAAACCCTCATATGTTGGATAGCCTAGAGCAGCAGGACGATGCCTAAAATGACAAGTGCAATAAAAATAAATTAAATCCTGCAGGAAATTAGATCATTGGGGAAATAAAATCATTGGGATTACACTGGAACTGGACTAATTTTAAACACTTTCATTATTACGAAGCCCAGTTTTGCAGTAGTGCATTTTGTAGTACGGTTTAGACCCAGTACACCCAAGCCCTTGGATTGTAGGAAAATCACACACAAATTAACATTTACATAAGGATTTGTGGGATCTACTTCTTTCTATGGTGCAGTGTCTTTTCGGATGACTGTGTACCAGAACATGAGGCTTGAGTGGGTTGAATGACAAGACAGTCAACAGCTAAAACAGCGAGACTGAAATTTGCTTTAAAAAAGAAACTCATTAATTAAATAATTACCTAAAGAGTCTTCAATCTTACCACTGCTTAAACTAATCTGAAGTGATCATTCTGTTCAAGTGACCTAGTCATTTTTGGTTTTTGCACTTCAGCTTCTGGACATTGAGTTGGTTACACATTCCTCTTTTATTCTGCAACGCAGAATGAGAACAATTTACTTGATTCAGCTGTTCATGCCTATTCTGGCATTATAGACTCAAAGCACAACAATCACTCCTTTTTTATTTTTGATCTGAGAGACGTCAATCTAGTAGTGATAATTGAACCAACTCACTAATGTCATAGTTAAATTATGACGTGATTAAAACTGACCGCACAAGAACTAAACCTGCAATAACATTTTGGCCACTTGAGGGCAGAAGAAACAAGCTGTTAACAAAACAAGACATATTATCATTAATATAGCGAACATTACTTCTTTACACATTGAGCAGAATACAGAGCAACATTAGCATTCATCTGGAGTCGAGTTTCTGGCCACCTTAGTGAATGCAAGTCCAATTTTCACCTTCCTGTTGAAGCTCTGTTTTTGTGAACTTCTGAGAAACATATCTGGCCCACTTACTGCTAAGTTCTCCACTATGTTCACTAGTTAGTTGCTAACTTCATATTGCTGACTTTTGCTAACTTTTGGTTCTGGGCAGGCAGCGTACAGTCGGTTTTTAGAGGTTTCATTCACAAAGTAGCTGCTTACTGTACAGCTTCAGTTACAAGTAGTCATGTGATCAATTGTTAATATAAAAAAAGTGATATACAACAAATATACTGCAACCACTTTTATGTAACTATACTTCCCCACTTCTCTATAGCCAGATATAGGGATAACAGTCAGTTACTTAATGCTAGCTAGTATAATAAGCACTGAAGTACATTTTTAGAAGATTACAACAGAAAAAGCTCCCCACTGCAACACAGAAATGATTTCATATTTATGTTTCCATTATTTTATCAATAACAGATAGAAACTAAAATGTCTGCACAACAAAGGCAGCAGAGAGAGAAGGGGAGATAAAGTGGAGCTACTTTTCCATGATCTGATGGGGCTTATCAAATGATAAAAGAGTATATTCTCTGCGAGAGTATTGAGCACTGGAGTGTACGCCACAGCAGCCTGAGCCTGGTCGATAGCTCATCATTCCACATCATTTGGGACGGTAAATCTCCCTTCTGACGGGGCAGAGATTGGATGGCAACAATGGCAGTCCTCTCAGTGAGGACGACTCAAGACACTTCACACAATCAGCACTCATTCAGAGTGGGTTTGAATACCTAACTCCTACTTTCTTGCTGAATAGGAGTTCAAATGGAGAGAATCTGGGGGAAATTTAACTGCTCGCATTTGGCAATCTGATGCAAAATTAGGCTTAGATTCAACGTTGGGTTTTGAAATCAAAGCTTCATCACCAAAATAAACCTCTCTTTACAGCTTTAAACACTGCACTCCTCACACCCCACATGCATAACTGAACGCTGAGACACATGCCGACAGATGGCCCATTATATCTGAACGTCTCCAGAGTTTTGGAACATCACACGGCGCTCGGCAAAATGGAAAAACACATTTTATTCATATCAAATTCATCAGAAGAAACACTCCTAAGGTCACCTATTCAAAAATGTGATGTAAACACAGGAGGCTTGAAAATCCAATTCAACTGTCACTTGACTTTTTAAGTCCCTTCCTGTACGCTCTTGACCTGCCCAACACTAGCTCAACTTGATCTAGTGATGTGGAAAACCAAATAAAAGATCAGCCCTCTCTCTTCCTTCAGCTGAAAGGGAGGAAGTGCACTGATTGTTTCAGGTGGCTAGTGTGGCTTTCTGTATGGGCCTCTGCTCTATTAAACCCCTACCAGAGAGCCGGCTCACTATCAGCTTGTAGCCTCAGAAAAACAGACAAATTATAAAAATAAATAATAAAATGGTTCAGCTGAGGCACAGTTCAGGCTATAGCTTGAGTGGATTTAATTCATAAACAATGTGCTTTGCTTTTTTTGCTGTAAATTTGTTGTTGTCATATGTACATATATCATAAAGTAGCCTAACCTTCCCTGTTTTGTCTGATAATAAGCTTCAGTCTTGTGCCATGCAAAAGAGGCAGGAGAGTCTAATCATCTCAGTTTGAATATATTCAAAAGATCAGCCAAATAAGTCCAAGGCTATGGTTTAACTTTCACTCCAGTTTATACTGGTGACACACAAAACTGTAAGCAAATAAGTTAAAGAAGGACTAAAGAAATATCATTTATCAACAGACAAGCTCTGTAAATGTGCGTGATTAAGACAAGCTGCTCTAGACTGTAATATATTTGTGATTTTGAGTCACAAGGAACCTCACTTTAGTTAGGCTGAAACCTCTCCAGGCAACGATGACATTGTAAAGCATGAGGGTCTGTGCGGCTGTGGAACAGGGGCCGTGTTCCACTATAAACAACCTTTTTAAAGTTAGGAAAGCCTGATTTACATGAGGAAAAGTGAGCCCACGTTCCAGAGTCATGCAGTTACAGCCCACGCCTGCTCCGAGAGCCTCTCACTAACACGACAACATTCAGGGAAGATATATTGTGTCATATACATTTTTAGAGCAATTTTCCTACTTTCAGAAATAGCAACAGCAATTCCATCCCGAGACACCGGGGACGTGCAGTAATAGATGGAAAAAAGTTATTATGCAGTCAGGATTCCTCCTGCTCCACCCCTCTCCGACCTTCACCACCCTCTGACTGCGACCGGGGTCACAGTTTGAGACGCTGCAGCAGAGGGAGTTTTGATTGATAGTTTTGTTTCCAGTTCGGCAGAAATACTCTGCCTGTTCCCCTTGCTGAAACCATATCAACACTGGATGGAAAAGCCTGTAATACACTTGTTTCCACATGAAAGGAGACCACTAACTAGGTTGAGCAGTGTTCTAACAAGGGAATAAAGTAGCCTAAAGCTAACGGAGCAGTCTTATTAGGTGGCAATTTCCTGGCCAATGTCCAATTTAGGTCTCAAATCCCACAGGGGTACATTTGAGAATCAAGATCAAGAACAAATAAGATGAAGGCCACTGGCATTTTAATTATCTGGGTCGTACTTACAAAGGAGACACAGGCAGCTAGCAGCAGGATCCTGACCAGGAGGTCCTCAAACTGCTCCACCACCAGCTCCCACAGGGACTTCCCTGAAATAGGCAAATACACGTCACACACCTTTATGCATCACACTTAATTTAACGTCTGTGGCTTCTACTGAGGACTCAAAGTGTGCCATTATACTTAACATCTATAAGATGACATTAGTTTCATAGTACTGATAAGCGGTGGTAAAGATAAACATTCCCTGTATTTACAGAAGAGTAGTGGTGTGTGTCTATGGGTGGAAAAGTGCAGTAGTGTACACTCCCAAAGTTTAGCCCTCAGTCTACAGAGAAGAAAGGATCCTGACTCAAGACACTTAATCAGGTAGCAAAGGGAGGAGGATCACAGCTCACTGGAAAAATCAATATTTACCTTCTTCAGCTGGGAGCTCTGTGGATGTCACACCACGGCGGTTGTAAAGGAATCAAGTTGGCGGGGACGGAGAGAGTGGAGAGGGTGGGGGAGGAAGGTGGGGGAGAAAGACAAAGAGCAGTTAATACATTTGATCAACTCAGACTGACTTTGAGATGCATGGACACGTACAAATGGCTCTGCAGAATCATTCTGCTTGGTTATGATGATAAAATTATCGATGTAGAAAGGTTCTCAAGCTGAGGATTGTTACTGACATGAATAACTACCAATCCAACTGATCCTTTATGGATTCTCAACTCTTCTTAGTGCTTTTAATGTAGCTCCAGGCCTACAGTATTAACGCTGCATGATGACTCTCAGGAAAAATAATGTATGCTGAATACTGTAATAACAATCAGCTTGCTCTAACCAACGACTTTGAAACTAGTTTGACTGCTCATCTTCTGCTCTTGTAAGGGTTAGCTGAAATCACCGCCCATAAATGCTTTCAAATCACCTGTAAGATGGGACTCAATATATCTACGATGAAGTGGATGGAGTGTGTCTCCTCACAATGAATATCAATAAATTATCATCAACCGATCATATCACTTTTATGGCTGCAACAGATTATTTTCTCGATTAACCATTTGGTCCATAAAAAGTGAGAAAACAGAAAAGCTGTGTTCAAATTGCTTGTTTTGTCTGACAAACTGGCCAAAAGAAAGACAAACATTTTGTTTAATATCATAACAAAACTAAAAATATTCAAATAAGAGACAGGAAGTAGTGAAGATTGGGCATTTTTGCACAAAAAATTAACTAGAACAATAAACTGATTATCAAAAAAATGTACATCTTTCTGTTGATCGACTAAGTGAGTAATAGACTAATTGTTTCCGCTCTCAGTCCCATATTACTCACTTTATTTTTTTAAATAAATCACCATGAAATTCCAAAGGTTTTATTTTATTGCAGGTACTGTACTGTAGTCTTAACATGCACGCACACAAACCAAGAACAGTGCTGAAATGTTTGGTAGATAGATGTGAAAATCTGCAGAATTTTCAGTTTTATGTAAAATTTTAGTTTGGATTGTTAGTCGGGAAAAAAAACAAAACAATTTGAAGACATCACATTGGGCTCTGGGAATGCTGCTTCATTATTAATTAATTGAGAAAATAATTGAAAGATTAAACAATGAAAATAATCAATAGCTGGAGCCTTATCTGAGGTGGATTTGAGAATAAAGGTAATCTTTGTTCGCTTGTCCAGGTCACTCTAGGTAATGTCTTTGACATTCATGCTGCAGACTCTAAACTGTTGGACTTTATTTCTCAGTCACAGCCATCAGAGCACTAAACCCCCTCCCCTTTATTTGCATCAGTATGTGGGTAAGCTCCCACAAAAAGAGACCCAAGAATCCCAGCACGTTGCTCTTTTCTTTCTCATCATCTTGTCATTTGTCACTTCAAAAGAAAAGCTGTGTTTTTTGGCATTTTGAGACAAGCTGAGCATCTTATCCACTCTGATTTGATTACCAGAACACAACACCCACCACACATATGAGTCACGGGTGTGAGTAGAAAACACATCAGTCATATTCTAAAAACATTCCAATTGACAAGTACTGTTGATCAGTGTCACCACAATGAGACACAGGCATGCTTAGTCACTGCATTTGTCAGGTCTTCATCAAATCCAACGCAAAGCCATGGCCGAACAGGTCCAATGTAACCAACAAGATCCATCTATCTGCTAATTTTCTGCTCGATTTCGGGAATTTCTCCGCCATCAAAGCATTGGTTTGATTTCTTTGTGGAAAAGTTGGGTTTTCGCCTTGAAGCAGTGGAAACCTCGTGTTTCTCTGCATGTTTTGACCACACCGCACTACACGAGTATCAAACATGACCCTGTGGAGAGAGGGGCTGGAAAGAGGAAGGGCCATGACGTGAGCCTCCTTCCAAAAACAAAAAGCCCTCCAGCCAACCACTCACATTATACATGCCACTGGCGGAAAGAGAAATTAATTCACATCATGACTTCTCGGCAGCTTCAAAATGTATATTTAGAAAGGCCATGACAAAATGTTGTTTGATAACTTCAGGAAGAATCATTTTCTTAATTTGGTTTGTAATAAAACCAGGGGAAGCGAGACGGATTGTTGCAGTGCAACAAGCTGTAATATGCAAAAAACCCACTTTGATTTGACAATACCTCCAGTCAAACTTGCACATGAGCTGCTGAATATTATTAGTTTTGCATAATCTATTAGAAAACAACCCTCTTTGGAAGACTGAACCTTGTGCAGAGGCCGTCTCTCGACTCCTCCAATGACCACCCTCAGCCTGTGTAAGAATAGCTGATGAGTCATTGTGAATGGCTTTTTCAAACTTGCTGTCTGGAGGGTTTTCAGAGTTCAGGTTGGACACCGTTGAACTCACAGGGGACTTTTGGCTGCACTCTGCCAGCAGCAGCAGAAATGTGGAGAAGTGGGTTCTGCTGTTTTCCATGCTCCACCAGTCTGACATAAGCCTGTTTCCCCATTACTGTGCCTCCCTGGTTGTATAATGTTTTTATGGCAGACAGGCTGGCTGCGACTCCAGCGCTGGAGACAAAGATGGACTGACTGAAAGGACAAGGCAGACAAAAGGGGAAAGAGAGAGAGAGAGAGAGAGAGGGGGGGAGGAAAAGAGAGAGAGAGAGGGAGGGAAGGAGGGAAAAGGCTGGAGGTGTTGAACGGGGTTCCCCGGCTTCCCTCTGCCAAGGATTCCCTCAGTCATCTGGGCTCTGTCAACCCGAGGCTTGCCCAGGCGCATTCCTGAATACTGACTTCACCTCTCTCTCTCGCTCTCTCTCTCTCGCTCTCTCTCTCTGTGTCCCCACAGCACCTCCACCCCCCCCTCCTCCACCCCGCCTCCTCCCTCCGGGCCCAGACAATGAATAAAAGAGCTTGTTTACACGCAGCAGAAAAGCGAGCAGTGCGGAGCAGAGGGGAGACACTTCCTGGAGACAGTTGCCAACAACAGCGGGGAGCTGGTTTCTGTGTCCAGAGAGTCAGGAAGAAAAGCAGGAAATCTATCTATCTGCACCGAAAACCATCTGCTGATAAAACTGCAAGCTCTTACACTCCTCTTTCTAGTCTGCCTGAGTCCATTAACAAATTACAGCCCAGATTATTGGGACCCCCAGTAAACATCACATCTGAGTGTGCTTAAGCAGCGTTAACAAGCTAGAGTTCGGGCCCTCTTGTGTAAACTACAAACATGAGAAAGTTTTCAGCAGTTACCATGGCTACTTGGCTCACGAAGGCTCCTTGAAAACAAGCGTTTCACGAGATAATGTGCCAGTGTCTGTCAAAATTTACCAAGAATAACTGTTATGCAATCAGCAGGCCTTGATACGGCACACTCTGACTGCAGGAATCAAAAACCACACACGTTACGATGTGAACAAGCTCATTTCTAGCCTCTGCAGGCTGCTAAGACACAGTTAGCAGGAGTGGTAGCATGCAGGCGAGCAGACACACCTCCAGATAAACAGCTAGCAGACAGCTGGTTAATGGTGAGCAGGGGTAGAGTAGGTGTATGGAGGCACAGTGCAGTAGTAAGACTCTGGCTTCAGTAAGTGGCTCCAGCTCTAGGATCCCGCTCCATCCACTAACCATGAGAATGTAAAACAGGCCTATAAATACCGTGATGAGGAAACCCCTAATGACAGTCTACTATAGCTTCCTATATCCACTCACTCTCCTAATGTATTCTCCCACTGGAAAAGGTCTGAATGCATTAACTGTATCAAATGTGAATTATAAATGTACTCCATTCCCTTCCCTAACCTTGTTATCTCTGCAACACAGAAGACATCGCAGGTAACTGCAGAAGAGACGTCTGCAGTCGGCTAAAGTCAAAGTTTCATTCATTTACATAAATGTCAATGGAGGGCTTCCCTTCGCTGAGGAAGTCATACGCAACCATGTCAAGTGGGTGAGCTATCTTTAGGAGCCCCGCCGACCTCTGAGGATCAGAACGGGAGCAGAGGATGAAGTAGTTCCAAGTCACTAATTGCTCTTCTGCAGCATAATGAAACAAGGACATAAAGCCTCGACATGCAGCTGCTCTTCAGTCATTATATCCCCAGGAAACCCCTCATACTGGATTAAAGCTGCTGTACGCAAACAAAACAAGACGGAGAGTTTTGAGTTGCTAACATGCTCAAAATGACAATGCTAACATACTGATGTTTAGTTGGTATAATGTTTACTATATTCATCATCTTAGTTTAGTGTGTTAGCATGCATAGTTTTTTGACAATCCATACAATAGTTATATTGTATAATTCAGTCTTTGCTAAACTGGTTGACCAATTGATGGACCAACATTACCATCCCTAGAGCAAAAATGGCCCAAAAACATTAAACTACTACAACAGACCTTTTTCACAGCAGACATTTTGACATTAAATAGTAGGGTAAACACAGATGTTACCAGTGGTACTAATTAAGGTTCCATTCAGGTCAGGGTGCTGCTTTTTTGCATGTTGTTTCACTGGAAAGGCTCTGCTACACTAAATGGAACAGAACCTTCACTGGCAACACCTGTGTTTACCCTACTAGTTCATGTCAAAATGGCTGCTGTGAAAAAGGTGACAGCACTTCTGAAGAGCTGAAAGTAATTGTTAAAGTGTATTTAGAGCTAGTTTATATGTCTTGGTTGTATTGATAGTCAAAATGTATTCAAATATTATCTTATATTTTTAAGGAATTCATGTTTCAGTAATAGCATGGTACAGTTTATAACTATTATTTGGAACATTTCTACAATGTACTAATTACTTACATCACACGAGAAACTGTCAAATGGGATTGAATAGGTTAGAAGTTCTAAACCACAGACAGTAGATTTTCTAAAATTCCCTACAACAGGATGAGCCTCAAGCTGCAGTAACATTTTCCCAACTAACATTAAGCAAATGTTTAAAACCCTGCTGACACATTCAAACTCCCAAGCTTAAATTACTTTGACTTTAGGATAGTGTTGGAAATAATAGTTTGATTTCAGTGAGAGACTAGAAAAGACACTAGTGTAAGTTTCACTGATCAACCTGTAATTCTCTCCATGCTGGGGACACAGAGGGGAAACATCATCAACCGTCAGTGCCGCTCTGAGATAAGTACTTTTGTGAGGCTGTCATGTCAGAAAAGGAGAATTCGTTTTCAAAGTAGAGATTTTATCTTTTCAAGCCAATTAAGACAGAAAATGACACGAGATTCAGCTCAATGGCTGCTGCGGCTGCCTATTGGCTGGACTGTTTCTGACGTCACCAGGCTGTGGTCAGGGAAAAAAGAGACTAGATTCTTCTTTGTGATGTTGCACAGGATAACGCTTGCTGAAATTAATCTGCAGCAGCACTCTCATATTCGTCCTGTGAGAGTATCTACCTCTGCATGTATTTTAGTTGCATATTTCTATGCTTTTCACAAACAGCACCAAACTGTATCTTACTGCAAAGCCTGTTCTTTACCGCTTTATCTTGAAATCAACACATGTATTCCAGTCTGAGCAGGAATTTTTTTTTTTTGCACGCCATATAGTATCTGAGTTGAGACAGAGTGAAGCTGCTGATGATTACACATCTGTGTTTATGCATTTATCTCATACACCTGGTCTCTAACTGCACACACATACAGCTTGTTGCATGTTAGACTCAGGTTTAAGTAAACGCTCACACACTGCTGGTGAGTTACAGAGGAAAAGGAAAAGGGCCTGTCAAGTGAGCAGACACGCATGAGGTGATTAACACAGAGTTGATATCTCGTCAGAGCTCGAAGCTTCCTCTTTAAGGTCGCAGCTGTGCAGAGAGCCATTTTTTTTAACATCCCAACAGGCTATCGAGGAGGATGGCACCCGGCACACCCAGTAGCCAATTGGAGACGCTCAATGCTGTGAAAAATAGTCAGCAATTCCCGGCAGAGTGAAATATCTGTGTTACCACCATGCTATTTATAGGGTTTATTCTAGGTTTAGAAACCAGAGCGACACTTCTAGCCAATCAAACGCCTGGTACGGTACAACTTCACTGATCTGAGCCCTGCGATAATGGAGGCCGTTCAAATGAGTTCTCCATGAGAACTGTGGAACTGGTTTTGAAATGGTTAAAATAAATTTCATATACACACACTAACACTAAATATACATGTCACTGTAAAATATGGTGTGACTTTCAAACCTACACCTTTAAAATGCCCATACAAGATTTGATGTGCCAAAAATATATTAAAAAGGACAATACACGTCTATATTTCCAATTAAAAGACCAAAACCAGTAGTGGTTTATATGAATTGATACTACTTATAAGTACTGTGCACGTATCCAATGCCTGATATAACGTATTCCTCTGTGCCACAGAGCTCCATTGTCCAAAAACAAATTTTAAAAACACTTTAATGAGCTACACTGTTGCACTGGGTAACATGTTTCCATTATAACAACCATCCTGGGCACTGTAGTTTTTTGGTTTTATTTTTCAATTCAACATACACTGTCCTGCAACTGTAAATGCTCTCTACTAGAGCACCAAATCCAATGCTGAAAATAGTCACACATAAATGCACCATTTACTCCTGTTTGAGTAACATTTGCTAAAAACCGCAGCGCCCTGCTGTTTAATGAAATTATTAAAAATCTAAGTAAGATTTTTATGACCTGTTTTTAAAGCTTTACACCTCCAGTAGGAACAAATGGACTTAGGGTTGAGTGCCACAGACAGTATAAAGAAGTTGGAAAGTATTGACAGACACACTAACACATCTTTTATTTTGGTCTTTTGACATGATGTGTTGACACACATAATTCATACACATAGAATACAGAATATCCCCAGCCTTATCCTTTAAATCCTCTGAAGCTTTATATCTTGAATGTTGCTATGTTGGCTTAAGGAGTGGAACTCTTCTGTAAATGTATTATAACTGACGAGGTAACGAGGTGGTGATATGAATGATTTTAAAGTTGAAGTATTTAACTTAATTTTCTCAATTTTTTAACATTTTAATGGTGCTTTTGTCTGTGGAAAATCTCGAAACATGAGGAGGGGCTGGTCGTAAGAGTAGAACAAAACAAAACACATGACTTTTCCAGTATATACTTGTTTTTGCAGACACTATTGAGAAACTAAGTTACTTCACACGCATATTATCGTACTCTACACACAACTTATTTCTCTCTGGGTGCTTATAGATTATCTTGTGTTCACTCTAGTATGGCTTGAAGGCAGAAATATACTGTACAGCATATGCTCCGTGTACACACAGCCCCTTCCTTGAAACACAAACACTTTTGAGTACACATCTCCTCAGCAGGACCGCGCCGTAGCAGAGTGTCCGGGCAGCAGACGGTGGTGGCAGTGCGTTAGAGCCCGGTGACTCAATAGCATCTTACCATAAGGGCATGATGGTGAGTGACAGATGCAGAGGTGGGAGGGAAGAAGGCAAGACAAGTGACAAGCTAGAACAGGATCACAGCTCCTTTGAAGGCAGCTGGGCAGGCACACACAGAGCCCACAAGAACAGGGAAGTGACTCAACGCCCCAAGGACTTTAAATTACTTTTCTACAACTTATATCTCCTTTTGCAGCCCACACAACTCTAACACTGTTACCACTATTTAATTCTCAACTGGACAATTTTTAAGAACAAGTGAAAATTAAGTGGAAGCCGACAACCAATGATTGAGGCGCGCAGAGCAATTTGCAATCTTGAGTGTGTCAGTGTGAAGGAGGAGGCGCAGGAAACGGCACAGTGTCTCTCGTATTTCAAACTCAAGAGCGAGTAAGTCAGGCTGCTTTTCTGTCAAGTTGCAGAACAGGAAGAGAAACGACACTGAGTGAGGTCCCGACTAGAGGAAGTTGTAATAATTATTCGTGGCAGAAACCGGAGTCAGGAAAGTTCAGCAATGTTGCATGATTTACTATGGAGGGGATCACCCAATAAACACCAGCAACAATGTCAAACATTCTTGAGGTTGCATCAGAGACAGAGAACAAAACACCCTTGAGGTGCCAGAGAGTTGCTGCATTTCCACTTCTGGACTCAAGCTCACATGTCTAATAAACAAATCAATAAAATAATTAAACTGACTCAGTGGTGTGCTAGGATAGATTTGCCTTCATTTCCACATTGAACACAGTATCACAATGGTGCAATGACATGCATTGCTAGGTTGTTTAACCTGAATGTGTTGCGCAACTGTACCCTGCTGGAGGGAGTGTCAGGAGGCACAACCAGGACTAATTTGGAATGCTCTCTAGCTGAACTAGGGATTTATTTAACGTGCTTCGATTAATAATGCCACTTATATAAAACTATATTTTAATATTCTAAAATTTGAAGGAGTTAAGCTTTGACTGACAGTGTCATTTGTGAGATTATAGAGGAATCAATAAATTAACACCTCCTGAGACACCTGCCACCTCTGCGTCAGCTCCTTTGGGGAAAAAAAATGCTGTCGGGGTCACCCTTTTTCCCTCCCTCCCTCCCTCCCCCTCTCCCTCTCCCTCTTTCCCTTCCTCCCCCTCCCTAAAAGTTGATTGCTCATGAGGACAATATGCCCATTGAAGTCAGAGTTGTGAGTGTACAGGACACAATCATCAAGCACCACAAGATGTAACAGCACAAACATTCTTGGTGCACCCACACACGCAGAGAGAGCATGTGTGTATGTGTGTGTGTGAATGAGAGTGAGAGAGAGAAAGAGACCTGCAACTTCCTCTACTACATCAGAACCAACTATTTCACAATGAAAGTGATAAACTGTCCTGTAAATTGAGGTGCTTGTCCTTTTGTCAACAGAAAATAATCTGGATTTCTTTAGCGTTTGTGTATGTGAATGTTGCAAATAACGGAGCTGCTAGTAGACCTTAAATGAAAGGTGTGAATAAAAGGTCAGGTCAGCCGCCTCCCGTCTGCAGCACAGACTGCTTTGTAGAAAAGACCGTCAAGATGTGGTGGCTAAGCTCATTTTCCTCATACATCTCAGAAAGGGATCAGAAACTCTGACGCTGCTCAGTTGGGTCTTACTGTCACAGAACACGACAGCCTAGACACGACTCACCTGCCTTTACTTAAACTGAAAGGCAACATTTTAGGCAACATTTTTATAAGCACAAGCACTTAAAAAGCAAGAATCTTTACCATAAATAAAAATGTTGAATCTCTGCCTAATATGACATGAGTGCAAAAACCATGATACATTCTGCCAATAAAGACTAATAAATGAGACAGCTCAGCTTTAAGTTTGAATGGATGTTGCCATGTATACTAATAAAAGAATAAAAGCCCATAACCAGGACAAAACATCTGACCTCAAAGCGGTTTCACTACATTTTTAACTTCCCAGTTATCTATGGAAGTAATGAGGCAGGGTACGCTCTCATGTTTTAATTGTGGGGTTGATTGGACAGCAAACAGCTAACAGTCAGTTCTCAGATGTTTCTAGAAACCAACAATGATTAAACTCCCTCGTCCATCCCACAGATCCAGAGGCCGACCAAGTGTGCAAAACCTCCCAGTCCCACGGAGGAGTGTGACGTCTGAGACAAACGTGTCACATCATCCTCCCCGGCATGCCAGTGCCTCCTCCTGTGGACACTCGGAGCAGCGCGTCGGCGGTGAAATGACAGCAGATCATGTCTATTTCACCTCCTTTTTGCCGTCTCTTGTCCAAACTAAGATGTACCCTGACTGTGTGAGCTCAGAGTGGAGATGTTGTTTGTGAACATGTTGATTTAGGTTAATGATCCTGCTGATAATGAGATCCTGCTAACTATGCCTCGGAGTGGAACCCTGTGCATGCATGTCAGTGGGAGTGGGGGGTAAACAGCTTTGAACGGCGGCTCCCTGGAACAAAAAAACCAAGACTCAAACAGAGTCCTTGCAGTCATCTACAAAGTCTGTGGTTTGTGAGCAGAGGGGAAGCAGCATTTAGCAGCCGTACATCACTCTGCAATGACATGTACTAAAATAGTGAAAAAAACAAGCCAATTTAATGCCGTTTTCCCCTCTTTTTTTTGCTTGTGAAGCAGAAGCTAGAGTGGACGACCCCTGTACATTCAGGCCCAAAAATGGAAAAAGGGTATTCCCTCTCCCTCCAGCGTTTATGTGTAACGCGCTCGCACAAGGCAGGAAGTTCGCAGCTAAAAGCGAAAGAGATGTTATCTGTGGCAAGACGTTGCTTTTTTTCCATGAAGTCATCACAAGCCCCTGGGTAGAGTGGCTGGCTGCAACAAAAGGGCTACTGTGTGACTGGCACAATATGCCGCTCTGCTCCACAGCTTGGCCACACATGCAAATGACAGGCCAGGAGGGAAAGGTGTGGTGGTGTCAGGTCCGAGCTCAGCATGAAAACACTCATCAAACACCGGCTGAGTGTAGAGGATGGTGAAGACTTTCGGGGTGGGGGGGGGCTCATGTGTGAGAGCTGCTGCATGAGTCACACTGCTCAAGAGAAGCTAGATTTTCACCTCATAAACAGCGACTTGCGCTGATACTATTTTGGCAGTAGAGCTTGGTGCTTTGTGATCTTTATCACTGCAAAATGGTCTATTTCGAATGACTTTACATATCTACTTCCCTGTTATCTTGTAATTCGAACTGCAAAGTGTAAGCCATGTGGAGAACAACTGTTGAAAGTGAAAACAGGTTGTTCAAGATTTTCTGTTTCATTATCTGCACCACCTGAATCTTCTTCCACTCCAGTACACTGAGCGTGCCTGATCTGCACTTCCTGATCCCTGCATGTCAGCCAGGGATGTCTGTCTTCACACACACACACACACACAGACACACACACACACACAGCAGAACATTACTGTGTCAATGCTTAGACAGGGATGGCAGAAGGTTTGTTTTCCATGAGACAAAGCTTTCTTTAGTGAACTACTATACGCCACTTTACATACTTTGAAACCCAGAGCTGACATGAGGCAACCTCTGGGGACGAGCTGAAGAAAAAAAGAGGTTGCTCTGGATGAATGATTCCAATCGATCAGAGTTTATTTGCACTAATAGCTCCTCTGTCCAGATGTGTGTGTGTCTCTCTCTCTCTCTCTCTCTCTGTATGTGTGTCAACTTTAACTAGTGTGATATGCAATAAATGATTCCAATACAGGCATGTGCATCAATGAATATGGCATGTACATTTCCACTGACGGTGCGCCAGAGGGAATATGATTGTTTTTTTTACGCGCACGATTTGCAACAGCTTGAAATGTAACGGCAGCAGTTGGATTTCCTGGCAAATGAATCGATGCAGGCTGTAGCAAATGCGCACCAGCTATGAAGTGAAATTGGGATGAAAAAAGATATACATTGTCAAACTACTCACCGTTCGGTCCATATTTCTCGAAATTGACTTTGACTTGCTCCAGAGTCAGCCCAGTGTTTTCGTTCACACCGAAGTTGTCTAAAACTTCGGTCGCCGATTTAGTGTGCGCATTTTCCATCTTGGTGGACTGGGCTTAGATGATTAGATCGAAATGCATATAGTGGAGTAACATCTATTGTGGCAATCGGGAGGGTGCGCGCCGCGGGGGGGTTGGGGGGTGGTGGGGGTGAAACGGCAGTAATCTCCACCGATGGACGTTGAGGCGGCTGAGTCTCGGTCGGTCTGCTCTGTCACCTGTCTGTCCCCCCTGAAGAATAAACCTCCGGATCCGCGGTACAGACGCTGTTGTTGCACAGTTGATCGACTGCCGCTGCTACTTCATCTCCATCTGAAGGTGTGCTGCGTGTGTGCCGGGGCGGACCGCCTCCTGGCCGTTGAGCACTCCCTCCTGCGCTCCCATTGGCTGCTCGTACCTGAGCGGAGGGTTCAACCGCCTCATGCGAACCACTTCAAATATCTTCCTTAAAAAACAGGTCACATAAAGCTCCGTGAGTGTTTGTCACCCTGCAGGTTGTATTCAGTGACGTCACTGTGTCGCTTGCTTACAGGGAAATGATCTTTTCGCTTGTGGACTTCTGCACATCAGCGCCCCTGCAGCTGGAGGGGGACACAGTGCCTTGCTCAAGGGCACCAGCCCATCAGCACCCAGACTGCTGCTGTTTATGTGAGACCAGTGCAGAGTTACAGTACTGCACACACAAGTCTGATCTGAGTCCCCAAAGCAGCCCTGGGGCCAGTTTCACTAAGATTAGGCTAATATAGTCAATTAGATCAGTTTTAGTTTTCCTCTGAGACTAGTCTGATGCAAGTCAAACAAAAATAAGACCAACTAATTTTAGGCTTAAAGAGATAGCAGCCCTTCTCTTCGGGCTATGTTCCACTGTGAAGTTGTGCTCAGAGCTGACAAAAAAAGGTTTGAGATGCGAATTTGTGGTTTGTTGCAGAGTCAGCAAAGCAGTAATGTTCCCGAAGATGGCCCCTAATCACTTGACGTGTACATATTCTTGAATTTGTGAGTTTCACACATCACCGAATCTTCACAATTAATTGTCCTTGTAACAATTCTCTTCCTGAGTCTGAAGAGAAGAGGGGTGAGGAGCTTGAACTGATAGTAGAAGGGACAATCCAAGGCGACTGTGTTCTAATTTAGTAAGTACTTGGTGCACTGAAAGACAAAGACAAGGAAGAAATGAGCAACATACAGCTTTTGCTGAATCTTTGCATATTTTAGTTGCAAGTAATTGGTGGGGGTTCAGACGTGTGGAGAGGAGGCCCATAGCCAGTGTTAGTTGTAAGGCTCACTAACTACAAAATAACACGGGGTGTGAGTTTCTGTTCTTTTTTGTTGTTTTTGTTTGATTTCATACAGAGCAGAGGCAGCAAAACACCTAAAATTAACATTTAAGAACTTACATTTTTTGAAGTTTTCACTTTTGTTTTATTAGGAAAGTACAATAAGCATACATAAAAAATAAAAGCAGTAGAATAGGCAAAGTAAAACTACAAAATAAATGTAATACGAACCCAATCAAACATGATGCTGGTGTTGTCCTGTTACTGGTGAAATGAGCTGGACATTCAGAGTTGCACAATAGAAGCTAAACAGAATGTCTCAAACTCTGACAGCTGTGTTCTCCGTCCTTGCTATCTTGCCAGACTGTTCTCTCAAGGAGACTTGGCAAGAACATCCTTTTAAAGTCCACTCTTGGCTGTCCTGGTATTGAAAAACACCCTTTGAGTCCTAAGGACCAAGGTTGAATACCACTGCTTCATGTTTGCCGATGCATGGTTTGAACCCAGGATTTTCAGGCAAAATGGAATAAAACATGAACCCTGATTCATATAATATATACAAAAACAGATATAGAAATATAGAAATGTTGTACATTTATTATTTTCTTGCAACAACTACAAAGCTATTGGAAAGTGATTACTTCATAAGAAACATGCAATGTTGGAAGAAGCACTCAGATCCTTTACTGAAGTAAAAGTGCCAACACAACAATGTAAAAATACTCAATTACAAGTTCTAAATGAAAACTTACTCATAGTGAGTAAAACTACTGATGTATCAGTAAATTCCTAAAATCATTTGATGATCAATATTAATGCATTTAAACTGTTGTCACGGATAGAGGTTGAGTTAGTTTTAAGTACTTTATATACAATTAGATAGTTTATTCCAGTGGTTCCCAACCTAGGGGTCTGACCCCTCCACAGGGTCACAAGATAAATCATGACCCCGTCATGATTTATCTTGTGACCTATCTTGTGACCCTGTGGATTCCATAGGAGAGGACCCGCTCCCTCTGTAGACAGAAACGGCTCATTTTGAGGAAACAAAAACACAGCGATTCTTATTTTTTAAGGTGATTATACACTAATGAAAACATACCTATGAATATTATATTCCATTTCTGCCAATAGATCCTCCTAAATGTTACACACTGGACCTACAATAGGAGAGGAAAGAAGAGAAAACAAAGTTATGCTACATCCATTTATAGTCCTCTTTTTCTCATTTTCTTTAATCTTTTCTTTTTGTGAAATATTGGATATTTTGACCTCTTTGGGCCTTGAGCAGTCATTCAAATGAAACCTCACGAGGAAATGTCTCTCTTTCAAATTACTTATTCTCCCCTCCGGGAGCACCATGGTGTCTGGGGAACACCAAATGTGCTCCTGTGATAATTTGCTCTCTTAAGAGACATGTGGATGTTAATAAACAATTCTCTCTGTACTCCTCTTGTTACGGTATAAAAAATTCACAACTTTCAAATTAACACCAGTAGCAATATAGTGCTCAATGCAATTTGACATTTTAACATTATTCATTTTTATGAATATATATCTAGTTTGTGACAGATCAACACACTCATTCGACCCATTCCAACAACCTGTTTCAACCAGAAATACATGTAATTACAACTCATCATTGCTCTTTCTTTGTGATTTTAAGCACCCATATTCTGGCTAAATTGGTGCCTCATAGCATCAGAAACCAGTTCAGGTCTACCCTCACTGTAAACAAAAACAATATTTTGCATATATTTTACCCAAGAGCCCATTGAGAGTTGAACTTCCTGGAAAACTTTCACTTCCTGGAAAACAGTAAAGGTGACCTCATGTAACATGTACAGTAGGCGTTACCTGAAGTTCCAACCAATAAAACAACCACACATTTGTGAACAATCCCGCCCCTTTTGTGCCTGTGATCAGATTTCCTATTAGTTGAAACTTTTGAATGATACCTCACTTTGTTTTGTCCTTGTGACTGCACCTTCACCCTGTGGTTACGTGATGGTTCCCAGAGTCTAGCCTGCCTTGATCTATTATGAACCTGCATATAGTTGGCCTTTACGGGGGAAATCAGTAGTTTATCCATGTAGTGGTACAAGTTTGAAGAATTTACCCATTTATCACTAACTTTGGGAGAATCATCCAACTAAATGCAAGTAGGGAAACCGGCGCTCCAGATTTCCTTTCCATCACTTTATCCTGAGTGTAAGGTTACTGCAGCACAATCTCCCCACAGTATGCAGACACTGAAATGGGTCTACTGTTGGAGATCATAGGCACTGGACTGGGACCTCGTTGGGCACAAAGTATAAAAGGAACAAGGTGCTCCAATTCTGTCCTCACTCACAGCTGGCCTCTTCTCTCACAGAAAAAAAAAAAAAAAGTATTTATATCTGGAGCTTACGTAACTTCCAGAACTACTGTCTGAAGGATGGTAGCTGGCTACATGAAGTTCTTGGATGGTAAGTGCCTACAAGTGCCCTCTCACTTGCTTTGGAGGTTCTGCCTTTGCCTCTGCGTCAATATTCAGATCCAAAGATTTCTATTTTAAAAACCAGACCTCACTACAGCTATCCACAGAGCCCCAGCAGACACAACCACAGGTTCCACTTATTCTGCTTGCTGCCCACTCACACGCACAGTCGGTGAGATTAGCATTAGTCATCATCACTATCGACTTTTGGTTTGAAGTTCTAACTTGTGTGTGTGTGTGTGTGAGTGTCTATGTGCGTGAGCTGGAACCTTTGCATTGGCCCTCAAGGTGACATAAATTTTGAGAGAAACCCCTTTAGTGCCAAAGCTCTCATGAAAAGGAAATCCCCACCCCGGACCCCCTCTATGGCTCACTCCCTCTTTCCCTTCAGTGGCACACACTGGGGGACTGTGCTAGTCTCAGCGCCAGTCACACAACATTTTCCACACAGCACTGTCAGCCTTCCAATAGCATTTGCCTTCCCCTTTCGCTTGCAGCTTTCATTTGCATGAGGGAAATGAGCCGTGGCCTCTCAAGCATAAAAAAAAGATATTTCCCTCCACCTTGCACGTGATGCATCACAAACCTACTGTACCTCCAGCTAAGACAAGGCACGACATTCTCTGTGCATCTGGATCTGAATTTAGGTTATCACATTTGATATGAAAACGAGATTTGACTCAAAATAGTTGATGGTTTCCCTGAGAGCTTGGTGCATTTGAAACCTCTATGCTGCCGGCACAACGGACTGGAGTGTTGGGGACAAACAGCTGCTGCTGCCATTGACTTTGAATCAAGGGCATGTGATGCGAGTCCAAAAAAGAAAAAAAAAAACTGTCTGGAGCAGCTGTACCTGACAAGCAGCCCAAGTGGCAAGTTAACCCCACCCAGCTGCCTCGCCATTAATAAACCTCTACCCTCTTTTCTCCTTTCTCCTTTACCATCTTCCCCGTTCGGGAGCTCTGCACATCTGTGAGAAAGTCATCATTTCACAGTCTGGCGCAGCAGGATGCCACGCAGCCTGTCAGCCACAGGAAGGGAAGGGAAATGTTTTATATCAGGAGAGAATGCTGTCGTATTACCAACTCAATATTTTAAATACAGTTCACGCCTTTAATATCTAGCAGTAAAGAGATAATACTGTAGCTTCTTAAGCATCAGAAATAATTATCAATATATCTGTGTAATATTCCCATTCAAGATGAATGAATAGATGGATACGATTAACCTGTTATTCAGTCTCCATACTATCTGCCCTTGCAGGAAGCTGGAGAAATAGCACCCATCTCCTGTTTGTGCCATAAAAAACTTGTTTCCCAAAATCTGACTTTGTGACCATCAACAGTGTGCTGCAGAAGCTGGTAGAGGGGGTTGATGCAGTTAAATAGTTGCTTTAATGATCTTAATGTCACTGAGAGGCAATTATTTTGATGTGATTCAACACCTTTAATTATACATAATTTAACAAGGCAAGTTGTCTCATTACTTGCAGTGGCGTCATTTTTGAAAAGAGATGTCAGACGGAGGGTTTTAGTTTTTTTTTTACATAGAAACTACAGAGCTACAGCACTTAACTTTTCCATTTTATTTTGTGGGTGTCAGTTTTCCACCGTTATGAGCGCCAGTCAATAAGCTTAAAGCTTCATTTTGAGGTTGGTTTCCTATCAGGGTGGGTGCTCCCAGCTCATTGGTCACTGCACTTTCTATTCAAGATATTACAGCCTTGCTAGTCCAGTTTTGACTTTGACTTTTTTATGTCTTCTACAGAGTGGTAGGTAAGGATTTTTGTATCTGGGTGGAGCTACAGTTTAACTAAAGGGGAACTTTTGGGAAGTATTACTGCATATGTGAAAAAGGTTGTATAAAGCCTTTTGAAATCTGATAAAGTGTCACTTGAGTCAGTGTCTGAAGGAGTAAACTGAGTTTACCAGACCCTTATCCCGCTCCTCATCTCTGCTTCAGTTTAGCGACTTGGGGCTACGTTAGCTGCTACTAGCATAACATATCTCTAACCCAACTGTCAGAGCTCAAGTTGCATTGTGGGAAATGTAGGCACCAGGTTTTGGCAAAAAAGAACAATTAATGGAATAAAAAATGACGATATCTCTGGTTCTTCTGCATTTATTTTGGTCCTTATTGTGCATTGAGAGTCTGACAGTGTTGTAGGAGTTCAGTGCATTTTACCATTTTCACCAAGTTTGTTCTTTGAATGTGAATGATTGATGACTTATAATATCACCTAAGCCAGTGGTCGACTATTGGTTGCTGAAGCTTAATGGGGTAAGCAAGGCCTTTTCAATTTTAAGGCATTTTAAGAAAACCTAAAAAATATACACAGTAGGCCTAGAACCAAAATGAGGAGGCATTTGGTTACTAAAAGATAGAATAGGTAGTCTATATTTCTCTCCGCCAAAGAGTGGTGGTGTGATTGGTGCTGTTATGGTTTCGTTTTTGGTGTTGTTTGTTTCTTTGTTTTTTGGTTAGCAGGATTATGAAAAAACTGCTGGCCCGATTTTCATGAAACTTGGTGGCAAGGGTGTAGCATGGACCAAGGAAGAACACATCTTTTTGATGAATGTGTTATTTCTTCTTGATTAGTTTGTCTGTCAGTCTTGCTCTCTCCAAAATTTCTCAAATAAACCATTTGAATTGATCAGAACTATTCTATTGGTCTTGATTCATGTTGATATCTGTGTGTGATGTGATTACACCGCACAACCTTTGACAGCCCAGTTTCTACACTTGTCAGTATTCATTTTCCATTCCCCCCAAAGCTAACACTTTAATTTTGAATAGGATAACAAGGCTCCAACACACACACACACACACACACACACACACACACACACACACACACACACACACAGGCACACTGTTTGCTACTCAATCATTTTGGGGCAGGATGAGTCACTGTGTGATGACGGAGCTCACCCTGTCAATCAGTCCGTCTGTAATGGAATCAAACGCTGCATATGAAGCAATTACCCGAGCCACTGATGATGTGTGTTAATAGGCAGCCCAGGGCAGGCCTGTGCCGAATGCATGGTACCACACACACACACGGACACGCATAACCAGATCAGCTCCTGGAGGGAAAGATGGAAACTACGTATGCATGACTTACCATCAGTATCAATAGAATAGACTGAAAGTCCTGAAAGATACTGATTATCGAACAGCTGGCCAACAAATAATGAGTGCATGACAATGTTGATAATTACCGTAATTAAGTCATTTATCACAAAAAAAACCTTCAGGTACTATCTTCTCAAGTGAGGGGTTCTGCTTATTCTGTGTTTGGTCATTGTAAATCTCAGTTTTGGCTGTTGGTTAGAGAAAACAGAACAGATGATTCTGACAGTTATCATCATGCTATGTTAGCAGAGCCTTGTGTAGATTTGTGTTAGCATGTTTGCAAAAAAGCTGCATAGGCAATGGTTTCCTACACTTCAGCTGTTTTCAGCCAATAGTTCAAAACACCCACTGTACACTGCCTGCTCAGCCCCAGACAGACGCAGGTACTTGCTGGTGAACAAAGTGGTGCTTTTACACCTGAAGTATTAGCTAAGACATTTCCCTCACAAGTTGGTAAAGACCAAAAACTGAGCTAAAAAGGCCTTATATTCACCAGGTAGACACATTCATGACTCCAAATGAATGACAGTGTTGCTCCAGAAGTGCTGGATGTTTAAAATAAGTAGCTTTTGCCAACAATATCACCATATCATCTTAAAGGTCCAGTGTGCAAAATGTTTATATCTATTGGCAGAAATGCATTACAATATCTAAAGGTATGTTTTCATTAGTGTTTAATCACCTAAAAATAAGAATTGTTTTGTTTTCATTTCCTTAGAATAAGCCGTTTTTAGTGGGAGTGGGAGTTGATCCTCTTCCACAGAGTCTGCCATGTTGAACCACCATGTTTCTACAGTAGACAAGAAGGGACAAACCAAACACTGGCTCTGGATAGGGCCTTTCGTGTTTCTCACCTACATGATTGGAATGGGGTGAGGTAAGGCGGTTGCAATCAGCAACTGAAAGCTGATCATATGACACCTTGTTTCCTTCCCTCAAGTGGCCAATCAGTTATTGCAGGTTTAAGGTAACTTGTAATGCATTATTATTTTACAGACTAAGTGGATAATTGATCAATTAAAAAACATACACATGCATATTCGTCTCTTATACCCAATAAAGCATGCTTTGCCCTTTAAATTTTTTTAATGCTTTGGCAACATTTTAGTTTCTTCGGCCTTAAGCTGTAGGACAGACATCACACATGACAGTGTCACAATTCCTGTATCTGTGCCTGAGCTCAACCCACAATCCAGTCAGCCCACAATCAAATCAGTGGGCTCTAAAGCAGCCTGTACCATGTTAAACCACTGGCAAATGTCCCTGAAAGACTTTGTATGGTTAGTAAATATAGATGCTACAAGCGTTTGAATTAAAGAGAGATAGAAACATTTATTTGACACATTAGAGGGAAATATTTCATTCAGCTCCAGAGAAAAAGATTCCTCACATTATTTGACACAGCACTTATGCTTTGTCCTGTTTGTTCTGAAGGATCAATAATTCCCCAGTGCAGCACAGCTGTACTGAACCTGCTCATTGACTACTTTGCCTCATATTTTTCTTATATGAAATCTATGGCTTCCTCAGACACCCCACAGATGCTGTGTATTAAAATCTTCTCACCTTAGGCGAAGCCCTTACTGAGCACTTCAGTCGTTACCGAAATGATTAACTGTGACCAAACAGTTCAATCAATAACTATGAGTCTGAGCAACGTTTGCTCTTCGAAGAGGAAGCAAGAAACCCCCCAAGAATCTAATATTCCTATGTCACAAAGACGTACAGCTTTGAACTGAGCCCGGTAATGACAAATGGAAGAATGACTTTGTGCATATACAAAGTACATTAACATTGAAATGCACTTGATTTTTATAACAGTAATTATCAATCTGAAACAGAACGATATGTACCCATACTGTATCACTGCTAAATCTCCCAGTCACCTTTTCAATTAGTTTGAATTCCTAGTCAAAATTATAGAGCTGTAAATCAGCATTAGCATAGATTAAGAAGCAGGTTAAATGGACTGCAGAAGACAGCGGTTCACAAATACAAAATGCTCTACTGTCCTCGGGCAAAGGAAAGACAAAATTGAATAATGAATGTTGGTGCTATTCCCCTGTCCAGGTGATGGATTGAATTTTGTATTCCAAATTTGCTCTTCTGGCTTGTCTTGCCTGCTAATGCTATTAATAGCAGTGATGATCAACTTCTGAAGTCTCCCTCTATCTCCTCCTGTGCTCCTCAGCGCTGGTTTGACAGGTCATCTACACCAATTAACTCCAGCATGAAACGCTGTCTACAAGTGCAGAGGTTTCAGAACCTTGGGCTTTGACATGACAGTACAGCTGCCGGTATAAATATCCAGACAGTGTGCTATGAACACATTCACAAGTCAGTCTGTGTGCTTTGAAGGGTGTCATTTCTCTATCATGAATATTCAAAGACAAAAAAATTGATTTTGGTTATGAAAAGAGATTACACTACAAATTAAAGAAGTGATAGTTTAAAGAATTACAACCCCTATATGCAATGATAATTGTTTATCAGAAGTCACTTCTGCTCTTGTGTGGGTCCCCTGACTCTTCTAATCATTTCTCCACACTGATCATCACCAAGGACAGACTGGGCCATTAAAGAGGATCAAATGCCGGGTCGCCTGTTCCCCCAAGGGCTTTTATGTAAATTACCAATGAACACGCTTCTCCACATCACAACAGACAGAGCACAACAACAACGGAGGCTGTCACTTCCTGTCAGACAGCTCCAATTACCAATCAGTGACCTGGGAAATAGACGGCGTGGCTGAGAGAGGGGGTAGACAGAGAGGAGCAGGTGATGCACAAAGCAATAACGTAAGATCCAAATGAAGGAGAGCACTGGGAGCTGCTGACAATATTTTCACATCAGATCTCTGAAGGTGGGTAAACAGAGTTTAAGTTGGTTTTGTGGTTCACTTTGTCCCTGCGTGTGACACCCAGCACTCAGTTTACCTTTGAGTGAAAAACAATATCATTTCTCTACTTTAGTGAAGAGGATAGAGTTCAGAGAAGAGGAAGTGGACTTTTCCCTCTGCCTGCCTGTCATTCATAATATTAGCTTCAGTTGTCATTCAGATGGGGGTAATTGTAACTAAATGCTCCATCAGTTGGTTGCTAACTTTGTCTGTGTGTTGACTGGTGCTGCTCCTGTTTTGGATCTTTCTTGAAAAAATGACGCTAAGAGAACAGGGAGAGTGAATCAAACAGTAAGGTTGCAGGCTGAAAAACTATTCTCTGTCTCTGCAATCACATTACATATACTCATTTGATCCATATTTATTATAAAATATCATATACATATAGTATATATATAATAATAATATAATATCATATATTATTGGCATACATACAGGCAAAGATTTTTCTGTACATGGCCGAGTTACCTTTAGCCCCAGAATGTACAATAAAAGAAACCATAGGTTGTCCTTTGAATAAAAACCTGCAAAATGTTTTGATAAGGTGCAAATAAAGCCTATAGCCAAAGCAGAATGCAAACCACACACACCTTCTCCTGTAAGACAGAACCCAGGGCCTGTTGACACATCTTCTGACATGCACTGTTCAAGCTTCCTAACAAGGAGGCAACTCTTATTAGTCTTTCCACACTCAAAGTTGCCATGGCAGACAGAGAATCATCCTTGATCCGTCATCCCAGTGGAGATATTTCTCTCACAGTGTGTGTGTGTGTGTGTGTGTGTGTGTGTGTGTGTGTGTGTGTGTGTGTGTGTGTGTGGACTGCATGTATTCCTGTCTGAATGAGGACTGCTGTGTCCAGTGGTGACCTGACTCTCTCCTCCCTCCGTTTTTAATGAGCGACAGATGGCTCCTCTCTGTCAGCACCTCTTCCGCTCATCATCCCTTCATCGATCTACAGTGTAACAACGCAAAGCAGAGCAATGGCGGCTTGATGACAAAAACTCTGGGTGCAAAGTGCGTGGCCTTTCATATAGGGACATCCCTCCCCAGTGAAAGTACAAGTTTGTTGTTTGGTTTGTTCTCAGAGATGACTCGGGCTTTTGGGACATGACAAACACTGTCAGATGGAGCAGATGGGCGAGGATAGTAACTCTTCAGTTTGAATATCAACACTTCCCCTTTTAGAAAAAATGTGTGACCTTATTCAAACAAGCTGAGAGATACACACTTCCTCTCTTTGAGTCCTGCCTCCCTGTCAACAGAGTGAGGCTGAAAGAGCAGTGCCGCTCTGGGACAGGTTTCGTTCCAGTCGAACATCAGCCACACCAGATTTCATGACTGAGCTCCCTTGGGCCTGATTACATTCGTGCGACACTGTAAGAGATAGTTTCTCCTGTTAGTTTACCCCACTGACCTCTATGAAATGCTAGACACGGAGGATGTGCTGTGCACCCACTGAGCAGGGAAAGTGAACGTTTAATTATTTCTGTGAAACCTTAGAAATTTGACTAATGACGTTAACTCCCATTCTGGAATAAAGCTTTCTGGAGAATATACTGTTGGCAAAATATAGAAGTTAGCAGTATTCATTGTTATCAAAAAAGACCAATTTGAGAAGTATGTATGGTTCAAAATTCTGAAGCACAAATAAATAATGCACTATAAATAACAGATAATTTGATTACAGTGTACTGTTTTTTTCCTGCTATGGCAGATTAGGATCAAAATGGACAAAATCAGCAGTCCAGTGGCAACAACATAGAAAAAGCAAACATGATAAACATCAAACAAACAGCAAAGCACAAGCCAGCATAGCATTACTGACAAGATACATCAATACAACCATCAGTGGCAACACCATAATCAGAAATATGCATAAACATCATCCTTTAAGTAGGCCTACATCCTCGTGATGGTCAAGCTGCCTCCTTTTCCCTGCGTTGAGGGGAGTAATGGCTGTGGGGATGAATGAGTGTTTGTATCTGTTAGTCTTGAGGGGAATCTGAAACGGGTGCCAGAGGGTAGGGATTGAAACTCCTGAAGAAGGTGGGTGCAGTCAGACAAGATGGAATTTGCCCTCTTCACCTGCTGATTTTTATACAGACCAGACAGACTACTCGCTGGACACCTGTAATTTTGATGCTTGAAATAATTTTTTTAGCCAGTGCATTCTTGGATTTGATTTTTAGACCGCCATACCAACAGATGAGGGGAAATGCTAAAATCGATTCGATGTAGGATTTGTAAAAGAGACTCATCAGGGACCTATCGACATGACCACTCCTTCAAACCATTTCAGTGTTCCACTCAAAAGTGAGATAGTTATCGATGATTGGATCATGGTATTTGTAGCTGACAACAGATTCCACCTCTTGTTCTGAAGTCCAGCTCATGTATTTTGTCTTTGATACATTAAGTTGAAGGAATGAGTTTTTGCACCAGTTGCCATGTACATAATTAGAATGGTGAGAGGACACACCTGTAGATGTAGAGAGCTCCCTTGACACTCACCCATCCTCAGATTCTGGGTTCTGTTGGAGAGAAAGTCAAAGATCGAACCAGCCAAACTAGAGTCAATACCAAGGTAGTTTATCCACCAACAGGTGGGGCTGAATGTTGTTGAAAGCTAATGTAAAAGCAACAATATCTTGCCATGAGTTTTACTGCCTTCTACGTGTTTGAATAAAAAATCAAACAAGGTGGACGTAGCATACACCCCGCCCAGTCCTATATGCAAACTGTAAAGAGCAAGTTGTTTTTTGTCCAGAAGTTCCTGTTTAAACAGTTTCTCCATGACTTCATGACCAGGGAGGTCAAGGCAACTGGCCTGTAGTCTTTCCGGACCTTTGGGTGGTTGTACTGGCAACAGGAATAACAATAGTCTTGTTTGTTGGAACCCTCTGCTGGCTAAGTGACAACTTCTTTAAAATTGGACCTGGTTGTTCTGCACAACAGGTGAGCATGAGGCTGTCAATGTTATCTGGGCCCGAGCTTGTCTTCATCAAATGTAGTAGGTGGGAGTAGGAAAGGCTAGCCCTTAGTTGATCAAATTAATTTCAAATCTGAGGTTAAACTCATGGCTCAGGGTCGGTCAGGGTCGTACATTGTGTTACACTAAGGTGAGCACAGACCTTCCCCCTTCAGGAGATGAATGTAAAAAAAGGCCTTCTAATGTCAAACTGCACATACAACATTCTACTGAAGGTTAAATTGCAGTAACAAGAAGCACAGGGCTTTAAACCTGAAGTAAATAATATTTCAGCCTTTTGTGTGGCAGTGGAAAAAAGTAGTGAAAGCAACACTGACACAACTTTTTACGCTGATAAAGGAAACATGTTTGCCAAGTGTGACCTATTTACACATCCAACCAATACTGCACAACATTATAATTCCAATATTCACTCTCCTTTTAGCTTTGTTTTTGGTCTCCACCAGCTCCTGAGGGAGTCTGTCTGCCATTTGGTGCTGAGCAGGTAATGTACAATGGGTTTCTAGAGCTTTTTCACTGAAAACAGCTGACTGCTGCGACCAAAACTGACACTAGAGTGGTGAGAGCGAACCAAAACAGTAACACTGTGGCCTGTAAAACTAAAACACTACGCAGAGCTGAAGGGAAGTGCTGAGTTGTGTGAGAATTCTCTGTGTGTTCATCACTACGAGCTCAGTGTTATGATGGGAGGTCCACACAGTACCAATTTAAGTAAACACAGAATTTATTAAGGATTACTCAACATAAGTCAGCAGTCAGTGGTAAGTATGAACTAAACCAAACGAAGTTGGATGCCAGTCAATCTTTATTATAAAAATATTGATTATGGGTGATTTAAATACAGACAAAATTAGCCCAGAATGGACAAGGATACTGACAGCTCATAAATACTGACATGCAAAAGCACTGTACAGCAGACTCCTTTTCTGCCGCTTTGTTCACAACAGTTGTGAGCTTTAACCACACTTGTGAGGTTTGTATGCTGCCAGTCATAGCTAGAGAGTTTTACAGCAAAGGAAAGAATAACAGGAAGGGGAGGAGCGAGACTTGAAAGCAGGAGGGTCCAAAAACTGTTGGTGTTCCACTCGAACAATATAGATTAAAATAGTTACACTGTGGACAGCACAGACCAGTCTGCCATGATCAGACACAGTTTCCGGACTCTGAAATACTGAAGTGAACTCATATAAAGCGCAAGAAAGAGGATCCAAGAGAGATTTGCTTCAAAGTATGTCCAACTTCTGGCAAATGCAGTCCATTAAGTGTTCTATCAATAGTGGAAAAAAAGGGATAATCTGTGAGATAACTTATTAAAATTTTACATGTTTAATGAGTATGGTACACTATGTAACAATCAGCTGCAAACAAATCAATGCTTGTAAGGTTGGTGGTAACGCCCATCATCTGCCTCTAATGCTGGAATTTAGGCAACCAATACCAGGTGTAAAATGGTGCCAAATGTAAATGCTGTGTGCCTTTAATGTGCAAAGAACAACCGCATAAACAAAAACAAGCCTTCCATCATGGATTCAGGACAAACATGCAAATCAGACAGGCGAAAGGCAGCTCTCAGATTAACATACTTTCAAAAACAGGGAACAAGTAAGATGAAGTGTCAGTTTTTCTTTACAAAACATTAATTAAGCAAAGATAAGGGACTTTTGCCATGTAAGAACACATTATTTAATAACATTGCATTATGTAATAACTCCACATTATGTAACACTCATTATTTTGCAACAATCTGCTGCATTTTGTAAAAACAGCCCAATACGTAATACAGTTTCCTACATTTTGAAATAAATGATTATATTTTGGTATCACAGTTTTGTTGTATTTGTGAGACAACAACAAGCTGATCTTGTTACTGCTTTTTTGTGGCTATTTGGACTGAGCTCAGAGTCAACTATAACACCAACGGGGGCACCGAAGGTAGGACTGATTATTACAAACGGGGGTGTGTTATTGCATAATGAAGTAAAAACAGTATTTCATTTGGTTGAGTTATTACATAAACCATTCTAATGAAATATAATGGGGCTGAAACCATAAGAGACACCTTATGAATGAATACAAACTAACAGACTATAAAAAGGAAGTGAAGACAATTCAGTGGTTTTCTGAAAAAACAGGGTCTCTTTAATAATGTAAGTGTTCATAAGTAAGTGTAAGTGTCATACTTTATCTACAGAACCCCAGACTGTGGGTGGAAAATGGTTTATCTGCTTGTCATAGATACAAACCACTTACAAAAATCACCATGAATAGCCTTGAAGCTGCACTAAATGATTGACAGAGAGGAAACCTCGCTGCTTTAGGCAAGTGCAAGCCAGCAGCGAGCCGTTAATGCCGAAACTGATAAAATATGCCGAATAAACTTTACAAACAGTTTATATTTGAGTAAATATCCCAAGTGGAATCAGTTTGAGAATCAGCTGCTTTATGAAACTAAATGCGTCTCAAAAACACTTTTGTCTTATTTCATCAGCATCTTGAATGCTTTATTCCTATTTCTCTCTATCCTTTTTGGATGTTATTTTGCAGTCCTCTCTTTCAGATAATTTGCACCTTTGTCCATGTAACTAATAAAAATAAATGGTTTGCCCCTGCAGATGTTTTTCTTTCCTATTAAGCTGCTTCCCTCATCATTTCTTTTCTGAAACTGTAGTTAACTTTGTGTACAACTTAGCTTTTACTGTCCAAGTTCTCCTGTGGAAAGAAAGTTTTCATTACTTTGTCATGTCCCTATGTTGCTGTTGTATATTATACATTTTTCTCAATGCACACTGATTTAGTACACCCTGCAGCTGCTCCAATCAGAATGACAAGGACATTAACTTCTTAAACTCTTTGCCAGAATAATTCAGCTGTAAATCAAAAAGTCATTATTTTATAGCACTACTACCCTTTCCAAACCAGAAAATACAACCTTTTACACATAAAATAATTTCAAGTGCTTTTACAGTCCTCTTTTTCATCAGTTCTTCATGGAGCACAGCACAGCAAAGTGAAATCACAGCTCAATGGTGGAAAAAGCCTCCCTCTCTCACCTTGCTTTGGCTTCGGAGGACTCGGTGCATGCTCAGTCATGAATGTGAGTTTGTACCTGCTTTGCTTCCTGATCGTGCCTGCCTGGTCACGCTC